>NC_045438.1:10841053-10948498 GCF_002776525.5 Piliocolobus tephrosceles | reverse complement strand
TAAGAAAATGTGGCACATATACACCATGGAATACTATGCAGCCATAAAAAAGGATGAGTTTGTGTCCTTTGTAGGGACATGGATGCAGCTGGAAACCATCATTCTCAGCAAACTATCGCAAGAATAGAAAACCAAACACCACACGTTCTCACTCATAGGTGGGAACTGAACAATGAGATCACTTGGACTCGGGACGGGGAACATCACACACCGGGGCCTATTATGGGGAGGGAGAGGGGGGAGGGAATACACTGGGAGTTATACCTGATGTAAATGACGAGTTGATGGGTGCTGACGAGTTGATGGGTGCAGCACACCAACATGGCACAAGTATACATATGTAACAAACCTGCACGTTATGTACATGTACCCTAGAACTTAAAGTATAAAAAAAAAAAAAAAAAAAAAAGAATGCTGTGAGGACTCCAAAGGTTAAGAAAATGCAGGCCGACTTTTCCCCTGAATAGTGTAGAGTAGTGATTTTAAAAAGCAATACCAAATGGCAGCAACTACTCTGGATTGCCTTTTAAGAGAAATCAAATACGCTCTAGTGAATTCTTTGATCTATATTTATCAAAGGGTTTCAGTTTCAGAGATGGCTCACAGGCCAGTGAATTTTTGTTCTTTGCCCCAGTTATCTTCCAGTCAACCAAAGGGCACATTTTTTCTAAGGAGACTGGTTACTGTATCCAATATTATGATATTGTCACAAGCAGACTGCTTAGAAACATGTGCTTCAGTATGCTCCATGAAGACTGAGTATGCTGTTCTATGATGAAGCCTTTGCTAATTAGATCTCTGCCAAGAGACTCAAATCTATTCCCAAATATAGAATTTCTGTATTACAGCTCTATGAATTGCAGTTACATTCAGGTGCCAGGACAAACTGATAAATATTTAAGCTCTTTCTGTGCTTGTCTGATAAATAAGACAGGATGGAATTACTTGACGCACTAAATTTAACTCAGTGTTTAGTTTCAAGATCCTTTACTGGTGGTTTAAACCCTGAGCATTATAGCTTGATTTGGGCTTACATTTAAAACCTTAAATGCCTCAACCCGGACATCTACTTTGTAGCTCATAGGGAGGCAGGCACTTAAAAAAATACCTGCTTTAATCTTTAAATAAGAAAGCCAAAGGATAGTAAAAAGAATAAACAAAATTCAGTCAAGGCTGGGCACAGTGGCTCATGCCTGTAATCCTAGCACTTTGGGAGGCGGAAGCAAGTGGATCACCTGAGGTCAGGAGTTTGAGACCAGCCTGGCCAACACTGTGAAATCGTCTCCACTAAAAATACAAAAATTAGCTGGGCGTGGTGGTGCACACCTGTAATCCCAGCTACTCAGAAGGCTGAGGCAGGAGAATCTCTTGAACCTGGGAGGCAGAGGTTGCAGTGAGCCAAGATCGCACCACTGCACCCCAGTCTGGGCAACAGAGTGAGACTTTGTCTCAAAAAATTTTTTTCAGTCAGATGCTTACTTCATTTGCTTTCATTCTTTCATGTTTATGATTAAGTGTTTAGGTGATGAATTTTTCTCTGCGATCTGCCATCTAGAATCTGATTTGCAGTGTTTTCATTTTGTTTAACAGAATGTGCAAGTGGAAGGATCACTTTGTTTTGTTAGTTTGTAATTACCATTTTTACAGCATTGTATTGTATTACATTCATTTGTAATATTTCTACTTTTTGAAGTGTATTGAGGCTTTTCTTTCTTTCTTTTTTTTTTTTTTTTTGAGATGGAGTCTCACTCTGTTGCCCAGGCTGTAGTGCAATGGCACGATCTCAGATCACTGCAACCTCTGCTTCCCAGGTTCAAGTGATTCTCCTGTCTCAGCCTCCTAAGTAGTAGCTGGGATTGCAGGTGCCTACCACCATGCCTGGCTAATTTTTAATTTTTATTATTTTAATTTTATTATTTTTGAAATAGAGTCTCACTCTGTTGCCCAGGCTGGAGTGCAGTGGCACAATCTCGGCTCACTGTAACCTCTGCCTCCCTGGCTCAAGTGATTCTCCTACCTCAGCCTCCCAAGTAGCTGGGATTATAGGTGCCTGCCACCATGCCCTGTTAATTTTTGTATTTTTAGTAGAGATGGGGTTTTGCCATGTTGGCCATGCTGGTCTCGAACTCCTGACCTCAAGTGATCCTCCTGCCTCGGCCTCCCAAAGTGCTGGGATTATAGGCATGAGCCACGATGCCCTGCCGAGGGTTTCTTTATGACTTTTTTTTTTTTTTTTTGAGATGGAATCTTGCTCTGTCACCCAGGCTGGAGTTCGGTGGTGTGATCTTGGCTGGCTGCAGCCTCTGCCTCCCGGGTTCAAGTGATTTTCCTGCCTCAGCCTCCTGAGTAGTTGGGAGTATAAGGCTCGTGCCACCATGCCTGGCTAATTTTTGTATTTTTTAGTAGAGTTGGAGTTTCTTCATGTTGGTCAAATGCCTCAAACTCCTGACCTCAGGTGATCTTCCTGCCTTGGCCTCCTAAAGTGTGGGGATTACAGGCAAGAGCCATCGCGCCTGGCCAGATACGGCCTTTTTTAAAACATTCTAGAAACACTTAAGAAGTATATTTTTTGGTACTGGGTTACAGAGTTTGATATATAATCACAAGGTCTGACTTACAATGTTTAGAATTTCCATAATTTCACATTTCTGACCACTTGATTGGTCTTGGATTGAGAATGATGTAAAATCTCCTGTTTGGATGTGTTTCTAATTCTCATTACATCTCTAGTAATTTCTGCATCATTAAAAATTTCTACAAATTAGTGCATGGGAGACATTCATTTGAACATTCTTGAAAAACACCTCAAATTAAAATAGCTCTTGAAAGATGACAACCATCATTATTTATAAATAGCATCGCTTTTTTAAATGTTATTTTTAGATCCTAGGGTACACATACAGGTTTGTTACATGGGTATACTGTATGATGCTGAGGCTTGAGCTTCTAATGATCCTGTTGCCCATGCGGTAAATGTAGTACCCGAAAAGTGGTTTTTCAACGTTTCCTCTCCCCAACCCCCCTTTTGGAATCCCTAGTGTTTATCGTTCCCATTTTTATGTCCATGAGTACCCAATGTTTATTATATGTGAGAACTTATATGTGAGAACATGCGGTATTTGGTTTTCTGTTTCTGAGTTAATTTGCTTAGGATAATGGCCCCAGCTGCATCCATGTTGCTGCAAAGGACATGACTTTTTTTTTTTTTTTTTTTTTTTTTGAGACAGAGTTTTTTTTTTGTTGCCCAGGCTGGAATGCAATGCTGCGATCTCAGCTCACTGCAACCTCTGCCTCCCGGGTTCAAGTGATTCTCCTGCCTCAGCCTCCTGAGTAGCTGGGATTACAGACATGTGCCACCATGCCTGGCTAATTTTGTCTTTTTAGTAGAGATGGGGTTTCACCGTATTTGTCAGGCTGGTCTCAAACTCCTGACCTCAAGTGATCCGCCTAGGGGCCTTGGCCTCCTAAAGTGCTGGGATTTATAGGCATGAGCCACCACCATGCCTGGCTGATTTTGTTCTTTGGCATCACTTTCTTTTAAACTGTATTTTTATAAGAAATAAGATGGCCGGGCATGGTGGTTCATGCCTGTAATCCCAGCCCTTGGGCGGCTGAAGCAGGAGGACTGCTTGAGTCCAAGAGTTTGAGACCAGCCTGGGCAACATAGTGAGACCCCATGTCTAAAAAAAAAATTAAAAAATTAGTCAACATGGTGGGATATGCCTGTAGTCCTAGCTACTTGGGAGGCTGAACTGGGAGGATCATGTGAGCCCAGGAGGTTGGGGCTGCAGTGAGCTGTGATCATGCCATTGCACTTCAGTCTGGGTGACAAAGTGAGACTCTGCCTCAAAAAATAAAATAAAATAAAAATAAATAAATACAAAGAAAAAAGAATGAACACCTAATGTTGAAAAAGGATGGGCTCTGGGTAAATTGATGGCACCAAGTAGTGATGTGTTTGTCACTGAGTGCAGAAACAACATAAGAAAGTCTAGGAAAAAAAGGACCATTTAACAGCCTGACCTTAGCAGAGCTCTGGAGGTCCTGCTCTCACCTAGGCCTCATACTAGGATCCAACAAGGGAACTTTCTATGAGAGTTGGCTGCTGCCATCAGGACTGAAGTCTATAAAATAAGTAGAAGCTGGGAGCACCCAGTGACTTCAGTGGTTGTACTGACTAGAACCACAAAACTGGTACAAAATGGCTGAAAGTTGGTTGGCAATAACTCCAGTGATATATTCCTTCTTTAATCATGCATTAAGTAGCAACTTGTTCATTCATTCAATAAATATTTACAGACCAGCCCCATGGACTTGGTTATATGCTAGGCATAACTGACTTGACAGTGAAAGAACAGGGCCTCTGTCCTCACTGGCTCATTTGCTATTTAGTGAGGAAGACAGACGAACCCCAAATCACAGTAAAGCAGAGGAGATTACGGCAGGAGTCTGCTGCAGGGAAGGCTTCACCCAGTCTGGGCTTTCAGCTGATTCCTCAGATGATGCAGGGTGGGGTGGGATGGGTGAAGCATTCCTGGCAGAAGGAGCAGGGTGTTTAAAGGCCAGGAGGAGACAGCGAGGAGCATTCACAGACCTAAGAGAAGTTCAGTATGGTATAGGTGGAGGTAGACAGAGTGTGACACAGAGAAGAGCAAGAAATGGTGACAGAGGGATAGCAGGTAGGGACAGAATGGAGATGACTTATCAACCATAATAACAAGTAATGATTTTATTGGGGGGTGTGAGGTGGCCAATTTTTCTTTAGATTTAATTCAACTTACTTCGAGATGTTTGTTATTTCTGCTAGAATTCCCATACTTTAAAAATCATCCTTGCATTTTATGTCTATATCCCACCTCAGCCACTTACCAGCACTATAACATGCAAATCACTTAAACTCTTTGTGTCAGTTTACTCACCTATAAGCGTGCCTAGAATAGTCTCTGGCACACAGTATGACTCAATCATGCCATTAATCATCTGTCTGGACTCACAGAATTGTAAACCTTCCAAGTTTACTAGCAAGCAATTCTCTAAGACAACTAGGTATTTTCCTTTAAAGAATGGTAAGCACTAATAGAGCAACTGAGAGTTTTCCTTCTTTTTAATACTGTAGATTGAGTATCCCTTATTTGAAATGCTTAAGACCAGAAGTGTTTCAGATTCCAAATTTTTTCAGGTTTTGGAATAAGTGCATTCATTATACTTACTGGTTGAGTATCATTAATCTGAAAATCTGAACTCTGAAATGCTCTGATGAGCATTCCCTTTGGGAGTCACGTTGGTGCTCAAAAACTTTCAGATTTTGAAGCATTCTGAATTTTGATTTTTTTCAGTTAGGGATGCTCAACCTGTATTATAAAAGAAATTGGAAGGATGGCCATTCTTGTTGTAGCTATTAAGAAACACAATACACCATTCCATTGAAAAAAGTTATAAAACAAATTAAACCATTATTAATAGTTTAATTATATTTTTGAGATTTTTACGAAGTTTATCATTTAGACTCTTCGTTTCACTTTTCATACCAGTTTCATATCTCATACTGTAATTCAAGAGTTGACTATATCTTCCTGTAAGATCAGACTGCTTGTGATTCCAGGCCTATGGAACAAAACTGTACCTTTACAAGTTGCTCCTGTTTACGTTCCAGCTCCCGAATTTCTTGGTTGAGGATGACTGCAACATGCTGAGGTTGGCTCCGACATTTACTACAGATGCCATGCTGAGTTAGGTCATCACACACAGGACAGTGTAAGGTAGTAAAATATTGTGAAATAGTGCCTTTCCGACCTTCAGGTTCACTTCGCGAGGAGTTGGTAGCTTTATGGATCTATAAAAACATCCATTCAGAAGTAAGTCTGAGTCAGCTTCACAGCAGAGCTGTTATTTTCATGCTAATTACAGGTTTACTCAGGCATTATTTCATTCATTCATTCATTCATTCATTCACTCACTCACTCATTCAACAAATGTTGAGTAGCTACTATGTGCCAGGCACTGTTCCAGACACTGGAGCTACAGAAATGAATGAAGTCCTTGCTTTCATGGAACTTACATCTTATTATCAGATACATTTTTTTTAATTACTATAAGTTCTAGGGTACATGTGCGTAACATGCAGGTTACATAGGTATACATGTGCCATGTTGGTTTGCTGCACCCATCAACTCATCATTTATATTAGGTATTTCTCCTAATGCTATCCCTCCCCTAGTCTCCCACCCCTCGACAGGCCCTGGTGTGTGATGTTCCCCACCCTGTGTCCAAGTGTTCTCATTGTTCAATTCCCACCTATCAGTGAGAATAGGTGGTGTTTAGTTTTCTGTCCTTGTGATAGTTTGCTGAATGATGGTTTCCAGCTTCAATCATGTCCCTTGCAAAGGACATGAACTCATCCTTTTTTACGGCTGCATAGTATTCCATAGTGTATATGTGCCACATTTTCTTAATCCAGTCTATCATCGATGGACATTTGGGTTGGTTCCAAGTCTCTGCTATTGTGAATAGTGCCGCAATAAATCACTTTGTAAGAAAGTTATTAGGTTAGCCTCTTACAAATGTCATTGGGTTAACATTCTTGCTGGTGATGAAATGAACATTAGTAATAAAGAATATGAATTTCCTGCATTAGAGCCAGGATATGTGCTTAGAACACTTAACAGTAACATACAGGTGGGCAAGATCATCTAACACAAAGCCTATTTTATAATAAAGTGTTGAATATCTCATGGAATTTATTGGATGCTGTACTGAAAATGAAAAACAGAATGGTTGTATGGGTACTTGAACTATGGTTTCTACTGAATGCATATTATTTTTGCACCATCATAAAGTAGGAAAATCTTAAGTTGAACCATCATAAGTTGGAGAACAACTATAATGCTATTTTACTATAATGCAGAATTACCAGTAATTCTGGCTTCTTCAGGACTGTGTCTAGTGTGTCTAGATACTAAATCCTACACCTTTCTTAGACATTTATTACGAAGGAATTTTTGCTGTCCATTTATTTTCCATTAACTGGTTTATTCTACATTATTTTGTGGCTGTTCACCATTGAAACTGTGGGATTTATTTTAATATTTCTATAATTTGGACAACTTGACAGAAGCTAGGAATGTGTTTGTAGAATACTTAAAAGTTTCCCTTTTAGGAAACCAGAAGAGCGTGGCATCTTTGCCAGTTTAGGATAGAGGATCTGCTTTGCTCTCATAGTGAAACAGGAAAGGTTCCCTTGTTCCCCTCGCAGGGTGTGCGACAGGGGGAATGGCTTGCTTCTTTAGTGCCCCGCTGCTCAAACCTCTAGGGAAGCATACAGATGGGCAGGTTGTGGGGCTCTGGCCCACAGCAGTGTCTAGGGGTGAATGTTTACAGCTGAAGCCCCAGTGGGTGTGTGTTACAGGGTACTCTTTTAGTTTGCTGTCTATAGGCGGCTTGTGTTAACCAGCTCAATCAGACCCTCTAGCTTGTCTCAAAGATGGAGGGCTTTCTGTATCCTGGGTTCTTGCCTTGGTGTACCAGAAGAATCTGATCATCCTTGGGCTTGGAGAATGAGTGCAATGTTTTATTGAGTGGAAGTAGCTCTCATCTGATGGTGGAATCAGAAGGGAGATGGTTTTCCCCTGGGGTTGGGCTGCTAGGTGACCCCGTCTCTTCTCCGACTGCCCTGGCCAAACTCCACCTCGTTCTGCCGGTCAATGGCCTGCCAGCATGCCAGTGCCTCCCGTTCTGCTGGCATGCTCCTCTTGACAACCAGCCACTTGGGTCTTCCACCGAAGTGTTCCTCACGACGTCCAGCCGCTTGTGTGTCTGCCCACTAGGGTCTTGGGTTTTTATTGGCCCAGGATTGGGGCGTGGCGGGCCAAGGTGGTCTTGGAAAATACAACATTTGGGCATGAAAGCAGGAGCGCCTATCCTCACCTAGGTCCGTGGGGGTGGAGCCCTGGCCAGGGACCCACCTTTCTCTACCCAGCACTTCCCTTCTCCCTATTCGTATCATTTAACGGAACCACACTCTTCCCTTCCCAGCACTCCCATATCAATAGCACAAAAAATCTTTAGTTCTACTGAAAATTTGGAGTGAAATCTCTCCACAGTTGGAGTACACGTACTATTTGGTAAGCTTACCCTTGGTAATTCATGATACCAGCTGAAGACATCAATACCAATAAGTGAGAAGATTCTTGCTAAGGGTGGAAGGATTTGCTTGGTAATATAGTAAGTGGCATTCAGTCTCAGAGTTGGGTCCTGCAGGACTTCCACTGGGCGCCTTACAAGCTGGATAAGTGGTACTCCGGGGGTCCCATAAATGATGACGTATGGCACTCGTTCACCAACTTGAGGCTCAGAGCGCCGGTCATAAGCCAGCATTTTCCTATTCAAATTCAAAAAAAAAAAAAAAAAAAACACCACACTCAAATACTGTCACGGAAGCCATCTTTCTCGCAAATTAAGTCAGAATTAAACAACAATAAAACAATGAAAAAGCTACAAAAGACACTTTCAAAACATAATTACTATTTGAGAATAATATACATTTTGCTTAGTTGACACCAATATAGACATGCTACAGGAGTTTAAAAATTACTCCATAAATCATTGTTACCTGGAAAATAATGAGTTGGCAGATACCAACTAGCTTAAGATGTACTTTAGGTGGGAGTGGTGGCTCATGCCTGTAATCCTAGCATTTTGGGAGGCCAAGGATCGCCTGAGCCCAGGAGTTTGAGACCAGCTTGGGCAACACAATGAGACCCCCATCTCCACAAAAAAATTAGCCACCATAATGGTGCACACCTGTTATCCCAGCTACTTGGGAGGCCAACATGGGAGGATCGCTTGAGCCTGGGAGGTCAAGGCTGCAGTGAGCTGTGATTGCACCACTTCTTTCCAGCCTAGGTGATGGAGTGAGACCCTGCCTCCGGGGGCGGGAAAAAGATGTATTTTATCCCTAAGAATGAGAACTAACTATCATAAATCTACCATGAAAGATAAGAGAAAATTTATCCAGTTAATCTGATTCCAATATGATACCATCTAAATGCTTCGGTAGAACAATATTAAGGACTACCTAATCATTTTGATGTACGAAAGACAAATGAATCAAGCACTGTGTCACAATTTCTTTGCATAAGTTTCTGAAGGAAAGCCCAAAAGAGGATTTCCTCTTCACACCTTACAAAGTATGAGGGAGTATTCACCAACCTTCAGTGAGGCTTCATGTGCGCAGGTAAAGAAACAATTGTACTCTAGACCTGTGCAGAATCCCAGGACTATCCTGGCAAGGTACTGAGGGTATCATTACCTTGTAAGTTCAAGGGCTGGCACACAAGCTCCTGGTTTATAAGAAAAACTTCCTCTGTATTCCTTGGCAAAGATAAAGTCTTGTATGCTGGCCTTTCCTTCCAGAAGCTTCATACATTGTCGCTGAACATACTGTTTAATTAGACTTATATCTCTTGTTTCAAATAGCAGCTTTAGAGAACGCTCAAGTATCTTAAAACAAAACAGATATGCAGGTAAAGATAAAATATCTCTTAGTATGTTTCACCATTGTTATTATACTTTCAATTATGTAATTACTGGGTAACTTGCTAACCTACCTAAATAATCTCTTACTTACAATGATAGGATAATAAAAATTATTAAAAATTCAAAGTTATTTGAGACTTTATAAAGCTTGCTATTTCTAAAAACAGAATATCATGTAGTTTGAGGAAAATCATGTAGAATGACATGCAGATGAACATTTGCTATGTGACAAGCAACATAAAACATGCAGTTTTTTTAACAGTCAAAGCACTCTAGGTGCAAGAAACCAGACACGAGCTCCCATGTTGTTTTTTATTTACCAGTATAGAAAGCATCCTGATTCAGTCACAGGCAGCACAGAGAAGTTTAAAGATTACCAGGCAGTCAAATCCAAATCAGCCTTTTTGACTTTTTATGGTGTTGATAAGTAACTGTGACAGAATTTTCTGTGTTGGAAATTTCTACTAGGAAATAACCAACATGCAGTGGATTTATGTAAGTAGATTAATTTCTTTTTTTTCCCCGAGATGGAGTCTTGCTTTGTCGCTCAGGCTGAAGTGCAATGGCATGATCTCGGCTCACTGCAACCTCTGCCTCTCGGGTTCAAGCAATTCTCCTGCCTCAGCCTCCCGAGTAGCTGGGACTACAGGTGCATGCCACCACACCCGGCTACTTTTTTGTTTTAGTAGAGATGGGGTTTCACCGTGTTAGCCAGGATGGTCTCAATCTCCTGACTTCGTGATCCACCAGCCTCGGCCTCCCAAAGTGCCGGGATTATAGGCGTGAGCCACCGTGCCCGGCCAAGTAGATTAAATTTAAGTTAGTTCTAGGTGAAAGCTCTGTGTCTTATTCTGAATACTGGAACCAATGGATATTTATACAATAATCTTGTTAATTTAGCTTGGGTACAATTCTGCCTACAGAGAAAGAAGGTACTGGATTATATCTCTTCCAGAAATAGTGCTGAAAAAAATCCCAAATTCACATATTATATATATGACATAATACATTGATAATATTCAATCCATTATGCTTTTAATGCTCTCACAAAACAGTATATAGAGTGCTATTCCCATTTATACCATTTATCTTTGTTTTGCTACAGAAGGAGTCTAGGCCCAAGTAAAGAAAAAGCCAAAATACCATGGTTATTATGGTTGAGAAATTTGAGTAATTTATAGCTAATTGTTTGGAAATCTTCCTAATTTGCATTTGATAATCCAAATAAGTGAAAGTTCAGTTAATCTGGAATGGCTTATGTTACTTATGCAATCTCTCTGTTTCTTTTTTTTTTTTTATTTTGACGGAGTCTCACTCTGTTGCCCAGGCTGGAGTGCAGTGTTGTGATCTTGGCTCTCTGCAGACTCTGCCTCCCAGGTTCAAGTAATTCTCACGCCTCGGCCTCCCGAGTAGCTGGGATTACAGGTGCCCGCCACCACACCCGGCTAATTTTTTGTATTTTTAGTAGAGACGGGGTTTCACTGTGTTGGCCAGGCTGATCTCGAACTCCTGACCTCAAGTGATCTGCCTGCCTTGGCCTCCCAAAGTGCTGGGATTACAGGTGTGGGCCACCACACCGGGTCTGTTTCTCTTGTTTATCCTGCTCTGCTTTTGGGAGTTGTTACAATATGACATATATGATCTCCAGGCAATAGGCAGGAAACTCTCATGTATTGCTTTTTAGTAATTTTGAAAACGTAAGGTATGGGGGGAAGTCAGAAACTTAAGTACTAAAATCAAATAAATTGTTTTTATTAGAAATAAAATTCTATCTACTCAGGAGGCTGAGGCAGAAAGATTGCTTGAACCCAGGAGGTCAAGGCTGCAGGGAGCCAGGATTGGACTACTGTACTCCAGCCTGGGTGACAAAGTGAGACCGTGTCTCAAACAAACAAAACCAAAACAAAATATCACAAATAAAATTCTCAAAATTAATGTAGTTTCTTCTATACTTATATATAATTATACAGGCTATATAGTTCCTTCACCTAGATGTATGTTTCAGGATAGTTACATTTTCACCAGATACTTTAGCCACTTCTTTCTCACAGATAATGACAAGACAGATAAACCTTACCTTAGAAACAGCAGGGCAGGAATCTCTTCTGACTGTTTCTATTCCTTTTGCATCAAATACTGGGTCCTTCTGATCCAGTGTTTCATACATGTAACCCACATACCTCTTTTTTGTTTGTAAAACACAGGGCAAATATACCTGTGGTAAAATTAATAAAATGCCTCTTAATAACCATTTTTCCTCCACCAAGAATATTTTATTTTTATGTCTCTGTGCTTTTAGTCAAATATCCATTATTTAAAAAATTCTAAATATGACTTAGGGCCCAACAAATTCATGATATAAGACGTGGGAGCAAAATGAATTGTCTTTAAGTTGTTACCACTTGCTCACTCCTTTTCTTGCACTACCAATTTTGTTCTTTTGCACTACCAGTTTTATTTGCTAAATAAAGTATAAACACTTTAGCTTGGCATTCAAGACAGTCTATAGTCTGGTCTCAACTTTATTTTTCCAGATCTCCTGCTACCCTGTATTTCCATACTGTGCTTTTCCAATTCCATACATGCCATTTTCTTCTGTTCAGAATGATTGCAGCCCCATGTCTGCCTACTGAAATTCTAACCATTTTTCAAGACACATTTCATCGTTACTTCCTATATGAAGTCTCTCTTTCCAGCCCAGGAGGACACAATTCCTCCTTTCCTTTGTGCTCTCACAGTGTTTAAGCAGACTATTCTCATCTTGTTTTCTGTTATGTTTGTAACAAAAGAGAATGCTTATATAAATTAACCTTTCCTTTTAGATTACTGGCTCTTAGAGGGCAGGACTGTGTCTTCCGTTTCTTTGTATTCCACACAGTTCCTGGGCTAAGTATCTTTTATACAGAAAGAAAGAAATACATATTTGATATCTAAAGGTAAGTGAAAAAGAGTTGAAAGTCCTTGTGGTAAACTTTGTTTTTCAAAGAAAGAATATATCTTCCATCCTGTGTGGTCTTGTTCCATTGTGACTTTGTCATTCTTCCTATTAATAGTGGGGTCTATGTTCACTCCCTTTAAATCTAGAGAGGTGTGTGACACTGTGACTTTGAGCCTGGGTCATAAAAAACAAAGCAGCTTTTGTCTGTTTCTCTTTGGGATGTTCACACCTAGAACCCAACCCTCATGTTGTGAGGGAAAACAAGCAGCCCCGGTGAGAGGCCACTGGTAGTGTTCTGGCTGATGTCCCAACTAGCAGCCAGCATCAATCACCAGACATGATTGGTAAGCAAGCTTCAGATGGTTTCAGCCTTTTGCTGTTGGTTGGGTTACCCCTAACCCCTAACAGTCTTCTCAGCTGAGGAACTAGACATTGTGCAGCAGGGAAAAGCCATTCCAGTTGCACCCCATCTGAATTCCTAAGCCATAAAATCTGTGAGCAGAATGAAATGTTTGCTGTCTTACACCATTAAGTTTGCAGTGATCTGTTACACAATAATAGTTACTGGAACAAAGTTTTCATTTCCTTACATATATATATTACTAAACAAATTTTGGGAAAATTATACAAAAGAGAAAATACTTAAAATGTAATTTTTTTTTTTTTTTTAAGACAGGGTCTTACTTTGTTCCCCAGGCTGGAGTGCACTGGTCAATCACAGTTCGCTGTAACCTTGAACACCTGGGCTCCAGTGATCCTCCCACTTCAGCCTCTGGAATAGCTGGGACTACAGGTGTGTGCCACTATGCCTGGTTAACTTTTTAATTTTTGTAGAGATGGGGTCTGGCTATGTTGTCCAGGCTGGTGTCAAACTCCTGGTCTCAAGCAACCCTCCTGCTTTGGCCTCCCAAGGCCACAGCAGGATTACAGACATGAGCCATCTGGCCCAAATTTAACACTTTAATAGACCTATATACTGTCAGTGATTCTGAACAAATCAGAGGTCTCTAGAAGACATGTGAGTTTTATATGTGGTTACGTATATTACATTCCTCTTACCTTTTCAAACTTCAATTTCACTGGTTTAGGATTGGTAGCAGTTACAGCTTCAGCAATTTCCTGACCAATCTTAAAAGACTGCTCCTTAGTGGCTCCTTTCAGTAGCACAAACATACTAAGGGGATTAAAAATAAAGTAATGAGGAAGTCATTACAACAAAAATTTTATCAAGAGTAACTCTCCTGGCTATGACTCTGTCTAATGCCAAAGAAAACTCCCTTTCTCCTGTTTACTCTTTCTTAAGATGCTTCCTATGCAAGCTTTCCTGTTTTATTACTTTCCATGTGTACTCATGATATATCTTGTTACAAATCTTTTAAGACATCCAATATTTCTAACTTAGTTACACACAGAGCAGCTCAGATATCCCAGTAGTCAAGAAAGTCCTGGATCATCCCTGGACATTTAAGGCTTTGTGTGATACACAAGGGGTCACTAACCCCGAGGCTGCAGACTGATACCAGTCAGTCTGTGATCAGTGGCAGATGAGACAGATCAGTGGCAGCATCAGATTCTCATAGGAGCATGAACCCTATTGTGAACTGCACACAAGTGAAGGATCTAGGTTGTGTGCACCTTATGAGAATCTAATGCCTGATGATCTGAGGTGGAATAGTTTCATCCCCAAACCACCCAGTCTGTGGAAAAATTGTCTTCCATGAAACCGATCCCTGGTGCTAAAAAAGGTTGGGGACCACTGTGGTCCAGGCACAGTGGCTCATGCCTGTAATCCCAGCACTTTGGGAGGCCAAGGCAGTGGATCATCTGAGGTCAGGCGTTTGAGACCAACCTGACCAACATAGTGAAACCCCATCTCTACTAAAATATAAAAATTAGCCAGGCATGGTGGCATGTGCCTATAATCCTAGCAATTTGGGAGGCTGAGGCAGGAGAATCGCTTGAGTCTGGGAGGCAGAGGTTGCAGTGAACTGAGATTACACTACTGTACTGCAGCCTGGGACTCCATCTCAAAAAAAGAAGGTTGGGGACTACTGTGGTACACAGTTAAGTACATCACAAAATAAGAGACTGTGTGATTGTAAGAAAATAGAAGATGTACTTGTGATATGGGAGAAGTTTCCTTAAGGCCCACTCAACTTAAAACAGACACTGGGCCAGGCGCGGTGGCTCATGCCTGTTATCCCAGCAGTTTGGGAGGCCGAGGCGGGTGATCACGAGGTCAGGAGATTGAGACCATCCTACCCAACACAGTGAAACCCCGTCTCTACAAAAAAAAGAAAAAAAGAAAAAAAAAATTAGCTAGGCATGGGGGCGGGGGCACCTGTAGTTCCAGCTACTCCAGAGGCTGAGGCAGGAGAATGGCATGAACCTGGGAGGCGGAGCTTGCAGTGAGCTGAGATTGCACCACTGCACTCCAGCCTGGGTGACAGAGCAAGACTCAGTCTCAAAAAAAAAAAAAAAGACAGACAATGGCTGGGCGCTGTGGCTCACACCTGTAATCCCAGCACTTTGGGAGGCTGAGGCGGGTGGATCACCTGAGGTCAGGATTTTACACCAGCCTGGCCAACATGGCGAAACCCCATCTCTACTAAAAAAATACAAAAATTAGCCGACGTGGTGGTGAGACAGAGTGAGACTCTGTCTCAAAAAACAAAACAAAACAAAATTTAAAAAAAGACATATATTCTGTAATGTATGTTAACTGAAAAACAGTTAAAAAACATAAAAAGACACAAGGAAGAAAATCAACATCTGTAATCATGTCATACAGAAAAAAGACATTACAAACACCTTGTGTATATCTGTAAATCTTTTCATTTGCTATAATGGATATTATTTGGTAATGAATAATATTGAATTATATGAATAAAAAAATACCAATACAAAATATACTCAAAATACCAATACTAAATATACTCAAAAATAACTGACAAAATGCATCTTTTTTTCTATTTCAGTATATACTACAACCTGACCACCAACATAAGTAATGATTAATAAATATTTAAGTAAAATAGACTATAAAGTTCATTTTCACTTATAGTTCTAGTGAAAAGACATTAAATAGTGGAAATGGATGATATCTTGAAACATGACTTTAAGATTCTTGTTTCTAGCCATATAAACCAATCTCATATTTCTGAAGTGTTTTTATACTGGATTTTTAAGTCCCATTTTGGATGCTTTCTTTGGAAAAAGTTCCTGCTAATATCGGAGACAGTACTTGCCTGAGTAACTCCTGCCTCAGCCTCCTGAGTAACCGAGTTACTCCCGAGTAACTGGCATGCACCACCACACCCAGCTAATTTTGTATTTTTAGTAGAGATGGGGTTTCTCCATATGGTCAGGCTGGTCTCAAACTCCTGACCTCAGGTGATCTGCCCGCCTTAGCCTCCCACAGTGCTGGGATTACAGGCGTGAGCGACTGCGCCCAGCCAGGAACTCTTTTGCACTCCACCAAATATTACCTATTATCCCAAGAGCAGTGTTTCTCAACCTTTCATCGTTGTCCTTCCAAGGCAAAAATAAAGTAAATTTAAATTATATTTAACAAGAGAAAGTAATTACTAAGGAGTAAAATATTGTTGGCCCACTGTGGGGCCAAAAACTACGGTACTTTTTTTTTTGTCCCCCTTCAAGAACTTACTTGTATTCTGCCAGGGTGACACTGTTGTGAACTGCCCTCATACAGATGTCACTAAACATTTGGGTTTCTTGTTTTTGAGACAGGGTCTCATTCTGTCACCCAGGCTGGAGTGCAGTGGCATGATCATGGTTGACTACAGCCTTGAACTCCCGGGTTCAAGCAATCTTCCCACCTCACAGCCTCCCAAGTAGCTAGGAGTACAGGTGCGCACCACCATGTCTGGCTGATTTTAAAACTTTTTGTAGAGACAGGGTTGCACTTTGTTGCCCAAGCTGGTCTTGAACTTCTGGGCTCAAGCAATCCACCTGCCTTGGCCTCCCAAAGTGCCAGAATTTCAAGCCTGAGCCAGCATGCCTGGCCAATGTTTGTTGAATGTATCAGGTAGTGAATGGTGATCAAAAGTCTTAATGACATTGCAAGTAAATTTCCTTTGACTGGAATCATACAATAACTATAAAATCTGATGTAGAGAGAAAGCATCAGGAATCAAAACACTGAATATCAATTTATGGCTCTTTAATGACTACTTGCAAGATCTTAAATTTCTTAGGGAAATTTGTTCTTAATAAGCATCATTTGAGGCACATTCTAAGATCTCCCAATAGTATGAAAACTGCTGGCCTAAATAATATCAAAATCCCTTCGGCTCTGACATTCTGTTAGTCTGTTATTTTTTGTAGCTTGACTTCTTATAGATCTTAAAGGGTAAATAATCAATCAATCAGAATCATGCTGACTTCTGAATGTTGTCAACATGGATAGCCCCTGAATTAAAATCAGTAAGTTAAAGGATTAACATTTTTGCCTAAATATTTTTTAAGTTCTGCTAACAAATGCAGAGCTTATTTTATTAACTCTTATTTTGCTAGAATACCCAGCAGAAGTAGTTTCACAGAACAGTAAAATAACCAAAGCCAAACTAAGAAGTGGCTTTCTATGAGGAACAGGAGAGAATATGGGTAATTAGGGCCTGGATAATTTGAAACTATCCCCACCTACTGGTAATGAAACAGCTGCTCTATGAGGCAAAGTCTCATTCAGCATTAATATGATTATGCTGTCTGTATGAACATTTTAAAGAACTGGATAAGATTAAATGCTTTTCAAAGATTACTTATAAGCTATTTAATGATTAAAAGCATTATCTCCTATTGCTCTGTTGGACTGTAAAGAGATCAGAGGTCTTGAGGCAAGTGCTCTTAGCATGTTCACACTGTGACTCTAAGTCCCCAATAGGGAAAAAATTTCACTGTAAGAAATTTGCATAGTGCCTACATTCTAGAATAATTTCAATAAGCCATGCAAAAAAGATGTTACATAAATAACTGAAACCTGAAAAATATCACAGCAAACAAGGAAGCATGCAAGCTGGTGTTAATGCAGGCACATTCAAATACAGGCACATTATTTGCCAATCCATAAATAATGGGCTTGAGTAAGTCTGTGGACCCTCTGGAGTCAAATGGAAAACTGTATTTGCCTATATGCACTTCTCTTAGAAGGTCAACATATTCTGGGGGCGAGTGGTAAGTTAACCACTCACAGTTCTGGTAATTATCCTTCAAAAACAGTTTAATTACTTTAAGATATACACTTACATTCAGACAGTTGCAGCTGTATTAGAGGAATTATTCACATTAAAAGTAGTTTCTTTAAATAAACTAGACTCCTGCGTACACAGTTAGTTTACAGATCACTATCTACTTGGCTAAGAGCTACTTGGAGGGAAGCCATAGGAATCTTCACAGTTTGTGGCTCAGGACACAAACTGTCTCTTATGATCATATCTGGTAAATCAGGATCTGTGTTAACTCTGATCATGAGATCGTAAGGACTGGAAAGGACTCAGAACTCTATTTTTAGAAAGGATTCCCGTAAGCCATTTTAAACACTGAAATGAAGATGTGGAGAGATGCAAAAAGACAACTAGAAAACCAAAAACCCATTACCTGTCAGTATCGCCATATACAACCCTAGCCCCCCATTTCTTGGTATCATTCACCAGTTTAATAGCTCGTTCCAAGGTCTCTCTGGCTTTGTGAACAATACTATCGCCAACCTGTTGGTACAAACACATTGGAAATAATTTCTTAACATAGCTCAGTGTAAGTCAACAGACTTTAACACATAATACATTTAATTACTAAATATTTCCAGAAACGAAACAAGGAGAAAAGAACGTAAAAAAGAAATTAGTGCATCATTCCTTCTACAACTACTCAAGAAGAAACTGAGGTGAAGAATTTGAAAGGACCAATCAATATGCAGACTTGTCTTTGAGTGTAACAGTAAGTGGACTGCACTTGTTACAAGGTACACAGCTACACTGGATTCTTGGAAGAATAATCCTTGTTTATTCAAGTTCTTTTTTTTTTTTTCTGAAGAGTCTCACTCTGTCACCCAGGCTGGAGTGTAGTGGCGTGATCTCGGCTCAGTGCAACCTCTGCACTGAGCCGAGATCATGGCTCAAATTGAATAAAACTCAAATTGAATAAAATGTTCTGTTACCTGCTGCCACTTTCAAACAAGGTCAACTTTTATTTTATTATTTTATTTTATTTATTTGAGATGGAGTCTTGCTCTGTTGCTCAGGCTGGAGTGCAGTGGTGCGATCTGGGCTCATTGCAAGCTCCGCCTCCTGGGTTCACACCATTCTCCTGCCTCAGCCTCCTGAGTAGCTGGGACTACAGGTGCCCACCACCACACCTGGCTACTTTTTTTGTATTTTTAGTAGAGGCAGGGTTTCACTGTGTTAGTCAGGATGGTCTCGACCTCCTGACTTCGTGATCCGCCCGCCTTGGCCTCCCAAAAGTGCTGGAATTACAGGCCACTGTGCCCGGACAAGGTCAACTTTTAAATATGTGGGGACAAAGAGCTGCCTGAGCAAGCCATCTTAGTGTCAAAATCAAATACACTTCTGAGATATATACTTACAAGTAAGTATATACTTGTACATATACATAGCAGTCTTAAATGTCTGCCTAACGCTCTTACTCTGACCCATTAAAGTTATACCCAAAAGAGTCAGAACTCTGCAGTTACCCCTGAAGACCATGTAGTAAGAATTCAGCAGCACTAGAGTGAGGGGGAGGTGGAAGAGGGAAGGAGAAGTAATTAAATTAACAGATTCTGCTACTTTATGGCAAGGTTCCTAACCTGAAAAGCATTACTTCATTAAAGGGCTAAGAGAGGATTTAAAAGAGGAAAAGAAATGGTTTCACAATTTAGGCCATGACTGGGGATGCTCAAAAGTTAATAAAAACACATTTTTTTAAGTAAAAATTAATTTTCTGAAAAGACATAAAAAGGAAGAAATAAAGTTCAATTTTTAAAAAGGCACAAATATACCTTTATCATAAATATGAATGACCAATAGTTTGGCAGAAAACTGTCAACATACAAAAACTTTAATTTATGAAGTCCAACTAAGACCGAGGCATTAACCTCCACTATTAGCTACTTTATTCTCCATATTCTCTTCATAGGAATTTTTGCTGACAAAGTCTTGTCTTTCTCTATGATAGTACTGAGACAGAGACACTAACCTCCAACTATGAGCTACATTTATTTATTCTCCATATTCTCCTTATATGCTTACAAAGTCTTACCTTTCTCTATGACAGTCGAGATCTGCACTTTTTTGATTATGTGTTCTCTGAAGGAAAGCAGGAGACCACAGACAGTAATCCATTCGCCTCCCGCTTTTAAAAGGTTTTAATTATTCTGGATAACTTGTATATATACGTATATGTTGTACATATGATGTACACAGGCAGACAATGTGTAATGATCAAATCAGGGTAACTGGGATATCCATCACCTCAAGCATTTATCATTTATTTGTATAAGACATTTCAATTCCATTCTTTTAGTTATTTAAAAATATACAATAAGTTGCAGTTCACTATAGTTACTCTACTGTGCTACCAAATACTAGATTTTATTCATTCTAATTATATTTTTGTCCTCATTAATCATTTCCACTTTATCTCCCTCCTTCCCCACCTCACAGCCTCTGGCAACCATCATTCTACTCTCTATCTCCATGAGTTCATTTATTTTTTCTAGTTTCCACATGAGTGAGAACATGTGATATTTGTCTTTCTCTGTCTAGCTTATTTCACTTAGCATAATGTCCTTCAGTTCCATCCATGTTTTGCAAATGACAGGATTTTATTCTTTTTTAGGGCTGATTATTGGACAAATGGGATCACATAAAGCTAAAAACCTTCTGCACAGTAAAGGAAATAATCAACAAAGTGAAGAGACAACCCACAGAATGGGAGAAAATATCTGCAAACCACCCATCTGATGTGGGATTAATAACCAGAATATGTAAGGAACTTAAACAACTCAGTAGGAAAAAAAACCAAATAATTTGATTAAAAATGCACAAAAGGTCTGAACAGACATTTCTCAAAAGATGACAAATGACTAATATTACTAATCAGATAAATTCAAATCAAAATTATAATGAGATGTCTTCTCACTCCAGCTAAAATGGCTTTTATCCAAAAAACAGGCAATAATGAATGCCGGCAAGGATGTGGAGAAAGGGGAACCCACTGTTAGTGGGAATGTAAATTAGTAGAGTCACTACGTAGAACAACATGGAGGTGCCGCAAAAATCTAAAAATAGAACTACCATATGATCCAGATATCCCACTGCTGGGTATATATCCAAAAAAAAAAAAAAAGAAAAGAAATTGGGACATTGAATAGATATCTGCACTCCCATATTTACTGCAGCACTATTCACAATAGCAGTCAAGATACGGAAGCAACCTAAGTGTCCATCAACGGGTGAATGGATAAAGGAAATGCCATATTATGTGTACAATAGAATATCATACAGCCATAAAAAAGAATGAAGCCATCTGCCCTTTAAAAAAAAAAGTGGCTGATACCTTCCATTGTTACTTGATTGGTGCTAACTTTTCACTTATTCATGAGAGGCTCTTTCTGTGATTTTAGCTGCTTTTTCCACTCATGATTTCACCTAGAAGTTAATACTGTACTGTTGTGAAGTTAGCATATGATGAGGGGCCAAATGCATGCTTGCAGTCATTAACCTGAGAATAGCTGAGAAGACCAGGGTCAAGGAAGCAGGTACTGCTTGGCCGTCTGAGTTCACCATGCAAAGCAGGAATGTACTCCCTGGTGAAACCCTATTCCTAAACTTCCACTGCTAGTTCAAAAATCCTCCCAAATTCTGGTTATTCTAGAGTTACAGTATTTACATATTTTTAAAATAGTATTTCTGCATTGTTTTATTACTAAAATACATTAATAAACACTTTTAAAACTGAGAGGCAGGGAAGAAATTAGGGAAATGTGGAAATAGCCCCTAAGAAAGGATTTGGAACAAGCATGGTGGTTCACACCTGTAATCCCCGCCAAGGCAGGAGAATCACTTGAGCCCAGGAGTTCAAGATCAGCCTGGGCAGCATGGCAAAACCCCATCACTACAAAAAATAGAAAACTTAGCTGGGCATAGAGGTAAGCACCTGCAGTCCCAGCTACTTGGATTGCTTGAGCCTGGGAGGTCAAGGCTGCAGTGAGCTGTGGTTAAGCCACTGCACTCTAGCCTGGGCGACAAAGCAAGACCCTGTAAAAAAAAAAAAGGATATCTTTTGGTTTTCCATTAGTAATATCATTTCCATTTTTTTCCTGCTAGATCATATCGATCAGTGCTTTTCAAATGTATTAATATGAACCCCCAGGACTGACAAAGTATTTTTTATCTCACCTAAAAGTATACAAATACAAACCTAGATACAAACTTTTATTGCTTACAGCCTTAGAGTGCAACCATAAAAAAATTTATCCAGCACAAAATCATATTACTGTACCAAAATATTCAAGTTAACAATATTAAGTTTTCACTATAGATGGTATTTTGCTGCTTTCAATGTGAATATGCCACTCCTGCCTTGCTCATGTTTTTGGAGTTCATTTTGCCTACTGTGGGCTGTGTGAAGACTTTATGCTTTCCTTGTTTTTCTCTTACTGAACTAATGCAAATATGATATACCACAATGTCCTCTGGCCTTCATTTGGCATGAAAAGATCACAGTATGACAAGCTATTCTGTTCTTTTCTCACTCAATAGTATATTATTACTCTGTCACACTATATTGTATTTGTATCAAATAAACACCTTAACTTAGTAAATATGAAATTAAGTCTTATTCTATGAAAAATGTCTTTCAACTATCACTCATCACTGCAAAAACGTTCTGCTTTATATCTACTGGTATACTAGTAAATATAGAATGATTGTTGTTTATTCTGACTTAAAATTTTTTTTTAGTTTTTAATTTTATGTATTAATAGAGGCAAGAGCTCACTATGTTGCTTAAGCTAGTCTTGAACTCCTGGGCTCAAGCAATCCTCCCACCTCAGCCTCCTGAGTTGTTGGGATCACAAGTGTGAGCCACCACACCTGGCTAATTGTGACATTTGGACAAGCCAATATAACTATAATCAGATCTCTTGTCAATACATAAAATGAATTATGCACTACCAAGGTTGTTGTAAAAACTGCTACAAAGGTGGCACTGAAATTTCATACTAATAGAAAGCTAAAGTATAGTTATGAAGATCATGCAGAAATATGTGTGTGCTAATTTCTAAAATGATCATTGGAATAAAAACATCAAGATATAGAGAAAAGTCACAGATCCCCAAGAATATATATATATTTTGAGGCTTGGTATGAGAAAAACTGATCCTATGTCATAGAAATGAAATGGTTTATTAAAGTTTTAAAACGAAATGCTTGAATGAACAGGCATTCATTTAATGCTGCTTTAGTCTCTCTCTTTTTTTTGAGACAGGGTCTTGTTCTGTCACCCAGGCTGGAATGCAGTGGTGCAATTATGGCTCACTGCAACTTTGACTTCCAGGGCTCTAGTGATCCTCCCATCTCAGCCACCCAAGTAACTGGAACCACAGTCACATAACACTATGTCCGGCTAATTTTTGCATTTTTAGTTAGAGGTAGGGTTTCACCATGTTGCCCAGGCTGGTCTCAAACTCCTGAGCTCAAGTAATCTACGTGCCTTGGCCTCCCAAAGTGTTGGGGTTACAGGTGTGAGCCACTTTTTTGAGACCAAGTCTTGTTCTGTTACCCAGGCTGGAGTGCGATCTTGGCTCACTGCAACCTCTGCCTCCTGGGTTCAAGTGATTATCCTGCCTCAGCCTCTTGAATAACTGGGATTACAGGTGTCCACAACCACACCCAGCTAAGTTTTGTGTTTTTAGTAGAGACGGGGTTTCACCATGTTGGCCACACTGGTCGCGACTCCTGACCCCATGTGATCCGCCCGCCTCGGCCTCCCAAAGTGTTGGGATTACATGTGTGAGCCACCATGCCTGGTCTTTTTTTTTCTTTTCTTTTTAAAAAGAGATGAGGTCTCACTGTGTTGTCCAGGCAGGATTCAACTCTGGGCTGAAGCCCCCCCATATCACACCTTAGCTTCCAAAGTAACTGGGAATACAGGTGAGTGCCACTGTGCCTCGCTATATTTTAGTCTCTTTTGAAAAAAACTACAGATTTGTATCACTTACTTCAATGCATGGCATTCTCCCAGAAAAATTAGCAGCTGTGTAGCCAAATGTGACATTTGCTATCAGCTTAAGTCCCAACTGACGTGCATCAAGCATTCGTGACAGGGCTCTGTCTTGCTTGTAAGCCTTCATTGACTGCTTCACCATAAATCTAGTCTTCAAAATTTCTTCAAGCATTCTTGGTAGTACACCTTTTCTTACTGAAGGCTATCATAAAGAAAAAAAAAAAATGTTTAAAACCCCTCAAACATTATAGATTTATATAATTAAGAAGGAAGCATAAAATATAATAACGGCCAACTGTCATGAATTGAAACATGCTAACAATAGAGTGACCATAGTATTAGTGGCCGTCAATATAAAATCATCACATTTTATTTCTTGGAAGAGGATTTTTCTCCTAAACGGTTCCTGCAATGTTTATAAATCCAATAGAGCACTTCCATGTGAGTTCAGAGACCTCCAGGGAGGAGGATGTCAACTAGTGCATAAGTGACCATACAACAAGTTCAGAGGGAAATTTTGTTCGAAACTTTGACAGAAACCCCCATTCTTTCAAAATGACAGATGGGACTTGTATCACTCATAACCAACTCAGTTTTTAAAGATCTCATCCTAATGACCCCACACAGAAATCTGCATGGAACTCCATTTATCTACCTTGGAAGAATGATGAGCTGGGTTGACTCTGCTGACATTCAAACCTGCAGTTCCAGGGACTCTAGGTATTTCAAATCTGATGCTTAGACCACTAAGCCATCCCCTCCGGCCTATATTTATTAGCAATCTGGAAGAGGGGATGAATAGTGAGGTGATAAAATTTGTTGATGCCAAAAAAAAAAAAAAAATCATTTGTATTAATCAAGACTAGGGAGAATTTATGAGAACTCCAGTAGGAATGAAAACCACAGAACAGTATTAACTTTGATGATGATTCACAGACACGTGCAACGTAATGCATGTCGGACCTAGCGACTAAAATCTCAGGTATAGGATCATCACACCTGAATATTAAAAAAATCCTATTTTTATTAAGCTTTACACTGGGTCCAAAAGTAGACGCAAGTTTTAAAAAAAGCTATTAAAGGGAGATAATAAGCTGCCAGATATGCGACAATGAGAACATATTCTAACCTCTAATTCATTTGGTGTACATTTTGAAGCAGCCATAATGTTTTAACACATAAGATAAAAAGAACAGGGACCAAATTTGCAGAAATGTGATGTGAAAACTGATTTTTATATAAAGACCCATTTAATTAAAAAAAATCTATTTCCACATTGCTAATTTTAGTTTAGCATTCCCTCTTACTGATAGAGAATGATGCCACTTTTGATATAGTACACCAGAATGAATTTGAGGGCTGGTGGGGTCCACTCTACCATCAACCACTCTACTGTCTCATGATTCTAGTACAGACTCACTGCTAAGAAAATAGAAAAGAAAGGAATGAAGTTGGCATATAAGAGGCAATATAATCTTTTAGATCTCTCTTATTTGTCTTTAATTTATAAAGTTTTCTTTTGTCTCTTTTGAGGGGAGATACAGGAGAGAAAAAAGGGATCCTATTTTTAGTTTGGATATCTTCTTAAAAATATAATAAATAAGCCTATTACAGTATCATTAATTCTAAGATAGTCTTAATTTAAAATAATGTAGAAGAACAACTAATAGCATCTATACATTAAAGCAATTTAAATCTCTGTAGGTAATATATTTTGACCATTAAGTTGCTATTTAAGTCAGCCTGGTTCTAATAAAGGGCAGGAGGTATAAGTGTATGTTTATTTCTTTCAATATTTCATTAACCAAAATTTAACAATTTAAAGATTTAAAACCTAAATTCAAGAAAAAACAAGGTGACTGGTTTGTTCCTGAGGTGATTTCTTGGAAGATTCTTGTATCTCTGACTTTTTGAGATAAAATATTCAAGCAAACTCAGTGTTTTTGTTTTCTATTATGTGCCAACAATATCTAAACCATTATCAGCTCTCCAAAAGTTAAGCCATAGTTGTTATCTTTCATTTACAAGAGAGTATTACCTTGACAAAAGCTACCCCATTGGGAGACACTGTGATATCATGCCTAACTTGGTAAAGTAAATCTGGAGGGACTCTCAGAGAGGTACAGCCAAATTTGAACTCATCATACCTGTTAAGAAAGAGAACATTAAGCAAATACTTCCTCAAATCATAGAACAGAGATTTTAGGCAATTTAAAAAATCTTTCTAACACCATTAGAAATTCATTTTCAAACATCTAAACGTGAATTCATGTAATTAGTAATATGTTTATTTGCCTCATTACCAAAACAGTTTTTCAAATATTCACAATTTATTACAAGAAACGTTTCTTAAATGGCACTATCCTAAAATTTATGGGTAAAATCTACACTGAAAACCAAATTTCAACATCTGATCATCTTATTTATTTATTTTATTATTTTTTGAGATGGAGTCTCACTCTGTTGTCCAGGTTGGAGTGCAGTGGTGCGATCTTGGCTCACTGCAAGCTCTGCCTCCTGGGTTCATGCCATACTCCTGCCTCAGCCTCCCGAGTAGCTGGGACTACAGGAACCCACCATGATGTCGGGCTAATTTTTTGCATTTTTAGTAGAGACAGGGTTTCACCGTGTTAGCCAGGATGGTCTCAACCTCCTGATCTTGTGATCCGCCTGCCTGAACCTCCCAAAGTGGTGGGATTACAGGCATGAGCTACTGCATGCGGCCTAATCATCTTACACTAAATTACTTAAATAAAAATTTATTTTTATTGAACATCCTTGTGAACATATTTAAAGAATTTAAACCTTAAATAGAAAGACTGTAAATCTTGTAAATTTTCCAAATGCCCGTTTTTAATAAAAAGACAGGATCACCAATATAATTTCCACAGATGCTTTCTATGAAGGAGTATAGCATATACTAAAACCAACACATGGTCTCCAATACGCAAAAATCAATAAAAAGGAAGACTCCGTATTTCCCACAAATCAAGAAAAGTATCTAATCCTTTGAGAATTTAAAATGTTATTATCAGTTTATGAAATTTAATTTACATTAATTAATAAAAGCTACCATTTAATTTTTAAAATCCTGGACTATTTATAAGAAAAATAAAGAGGACGTCATAGTTGGAGTTATAAGATCATAATCCTCAAACTGTTCCACTGCAAGGTAATTTATATCAACCATTTAACTTTCATTTTAAAAGAGGCCATAGTTACATATGGAGTGAAACAGTTGCAAGGCTGATTTATTCCCAATCCTCTTCATGAGTCATCCATCCATGAAGCTGGATTAATCATACGGTGATCCATATCAATTAGTAAGACAACTACAATGAATGGATTGGCTGGGATACAGCCCATTTACCTTGCTCATAGGGAAGGTGTCAAGAGCAAAGAGACACTCAGAAAGTGTCTAATTTTAGTAAGAAGTACAAAGCACAACATTACTGTAAATGTGAAAAAAAACCTTACTTTCCCAAGTTCTCCACATGGCCAAGGCAGGTGGAAAAGCAGTAGTTATATGCAATCACGATGGAAGGATAAAGTGATTGGAAATCCAAAACAAGAACAGAGTTGCTATAGAAGCGAGATTCAGGCTCCATAATTAGAGGAACACACTGTGGGGCTCTCATTTGGGATCTTTGCTGAACACTAGG
Organism: Piliocolobus tephrosceles; assembly: GCF_002776525.5. Classification (NCBI taxonomy): domain Eukaryota; kingdom Metazoa; phylum Chordata; class Mammalia; order Primates; family Cercopithecidae; genus Piliocolobus; species Piliocolobus tephrosceles. Next base: position 10,921,120 of record NC_045438.1, on the reverse strand, counting down.
TGTCACAGGAATATAGTTCATTGGTTTAGCAATACGCAACAACATTGATTCCACACGGTACTGCAGGGAGAAAGGGAGGTGAGAAGAGAAGAAACACAGTTTAAATATATTGGTAATTTGAATATACAATCATTTGAGGATAATCTGCTTTTCAGAATAAGACTGTATGACTTTTTTTTTTTGCAGTCCCAGTTTGTTTGTTTGTTTGTTTGTTTTTGAGACGGCATTTCACTCTTGTTGCCCAAGTTGGAGTACAATGGCATGATTTCGGCAATCTGCAACCTCCGCCTCCTGGGTTCAAGCGATTCTCCCACCTCAGCCTGGGATTACAGGCGCACACCACCATGTCTGGCTAATTTTTTGTATTTTTAGTAGAAACAGGGTTTCATCATGTTAGCCAGGCTGGTCTCGAACTCCTGACCTCAGGTGATCTGCCCACCTTGGCCTCCCAAAGTGCTGGGATTATAGGTGTGAGCCACCGTGCCCAGCCTGCAATACTAGTTATTTAGTCAGCTTTCAGATGTGAAAAGGGATATATGTAAATCCTTTTCCTATTCCTATGCCTTTTATAAAAACTATAAAACATGTCAAATAACTTAAAAGATAAGTCAATTTTAAAGGACAGATGCACTTAGATCTCTTTTTATTTTTATTATTTACTTATTTATTTTGAGATCAAGTCTCGCTCTGTTGTCCAGGCTGGAGTGCAACAGCACAATCTCGGCTCACTGCAACCTCCCCTTCCAGGGTTCAAGAGATTCTCCTGTCTCAGCCTCCTGAGTAGCTCGGATTACAGGCTTGCGCCACCATGCCCAGCTACTTTTTGTGTTTTTAGTAGAGATGGGGTTTCACCATGTTGGCCGAGGTGGTCTTGAACTCCTGACCTCAAGTGATCCCCCGCGTTGGCCTCCTAAGCTGCTGGGATTACAGGCGTGAGCCACTGTGCCTGGCCCTCTTTATTTACAGTTATACCATAATAAAAAAGTGTAGGACAGACAGCTGTATAGTTTGACAATTTCATTTAAGAAGCTGGTCAATCATCTTGGAGAAATTTATTTGGGAAAATTACAGAATGAAAAAGCTGTCATGAGACTTAAGATAGAAAACGTTATCCCAGGTTTTCAAAGAAACAAACAAAATGATTATAGAATTATAAAGTATTGAATGTGGCTTTTGTTGTGGAAATAATTAAAAAATAATAAAAAAAGAACTGAATAGTAATCAGCTTATTACTGGTCCCTAGCAAAACTGAATCAAGCAATTACTGGTATGTTTGTTTCTAATAATAACTATTAAGCAGATGGCCTGGGGTATTAGAAAAAAAAAAATTACTCACAAGAACCAGCCTGGGTTCACTGAAGTATTCTCATGAGATTTTAAGGTATCTTTGCCTTTTATTACAGGCTAGCTCAAATAGTTGTTAAATTTGATGGGTATAAACAAAATAAATAGCTTATAAGCAATTAAATGAAATAAACAGGTAAAACAAAACTAGTTAGAACTCTATTTTTGCTATATTTACTGAACTGGTTGATTGAGGAATGTTATAGACACAGTTAATTAAAATAATTAAGGATTTTACAAGGTTAAGGAATCTGAGTGTTTTAATATGGTATCCCTGATGCCTACCACAGTGCTTAACAAACTACAGGTATTCAAATATGTATTTGTTGAATTAATACATAAAATCACTTTCAGCAAGGTGTTTAGTAAAAATCTCTCATTATATCCTTGGAAAATTACTTAGAAAGATATGAATTAAATAGCTTTTTAGGTTTCTTTTTTTTAAATAACATTTTAAAAATTACATAGTCCACTTATATTGATTTTCAAGCTTTTTATTTTTATACTAAAATTAACTATGGGAAGTTTTAAGAAGCCAAAATTAAACATGTAAAACAAAAGAAAGGTAGACTTTCTTTGTTGCTTCTCCAGTTTTAAGGGGCATCTTTAATCACAGTAACAATATTCAGGAATATAATATCCTTAAGGGCATGGACATTTATTTTCTTAATACCATAAAACACTTGGCAGTGGCCGGAAAGTTGGCATAGAAAGAGAATAAAATAAGATTTTATTACCCAGCTATTGATTAGTGGGTACCAAACAGAAAGTTTAAAAGTCAAATCACTTCAAATATCACAAAAGTGTATCACACATACAGAACTTTCAAGTCTGCAAGAAAACTGATTTCCCACCTGTGAACCCCTTGTCAGTACATGTAAAAACTGAATGCCAAAAAGTCTAGCCATCTCACTGGTTTTCCCAATCAGGTCCAGTTGTTCTAACATTTGGAGATTTCCACGGACACGGCTAACATAATGATCAACCATTTTCCATCTGTTAAAAAAGAATCCACATTATGAACATCAGGGAAAAATTTGGACACCTGAAAACAGTACTTTTTTCCTGCCAAAAATCTACATGCTAAAAGTGTGGTTACTTAAGGAAAGAGTAATGATATGAGCCTTTAAGCCAAGTATGTTAAGGAATAAAACATTAGAAAATTTCAGGTATTTCAAGGGCATAAAAGCCAGGAAAAATAAGCAAAATTTAAAATAGTACTTGTGATTAGGTGGTAAGATTAAGGATCACTATTTTTCAATATTTTGCTTGATGCTGCTCTATTCTTATTATAGAAAATTAACATTCTCCTTTAAGATACAGCTACTGATTATGCAATAATTATTACCATATATATAGATTTTTAAAGAACATGAAGGGTCTGGGGTTACCATTGTAAATATAAGTCTAAAATAAAAACATGCACTATCTTTTTATGGCAAAAAAAGTAATTTGGTGAAGATTCAGAAAAATCAGTAATATAATTTTTAGTGAGATAATACGTGGGTTAAACATATTTCAAATAATTATTTTCTGTGAAAATATCAAAGTTCTGTTTTTCAGTTTAAACCTTAAAAAATTAACCTCTTCACCTTACCTTCTTAAGAAAATAAACAATAAAGCCCTCAGCAAATCCATAAAAAGAATTTTGATATTATAAAATGTAAAAATGATCCAAAAGTATACTATAAGGAATAAAATTTATTCATTTGAAGATTAAGGTTCACATATATTGTAATCTTTAATTATATTGCTTTTAGAACAATATAGTCACATAATTCAAAAAATGTGTTTAAAAACCTTTTCCTCTGACACATGACTAATGCTTAATTAATAGAAAAACTAGAAAATGAATGTGAAGGAAGAAAAAAAATACCCTATTATAAAAAAGATAGTAACAGGTATTAGCAAGAAAGTGGAGAGATTGGAACCCTCATATACTGCTGGTGGGAACATAAAATAGTATAGTTGCTTGGGAAGATAATTTGGCAGTTCCTCAAATAGTTAAACACAGAGTTACCAAATAATCCACCAAAAATTCCACTCCTTGGTACACATCCAAAAGGAATGAAAACAGATACCTACACAAAAAACTACATATGAATGTTCATTACAGTATTAATCATAGTAGCCCAAAGTGAAACAACCAAAATGTCTATCAACTGATGAAGAAATAAAATGTAGTATATATCGATACAATACAGTATTATTCAGCAATAAAAGAAATACTGAAAGATGCTATAACATGGACAAATCTGGAGAGCATTATGCTGAAAGAAGCCAGCCACAAAAGATTACATATTGCATGATTCTGTTAACATGAAATGTCGAGGATAGTCAAATCTATGGGGACAGAAAGTAGATCAGTGGTTGTCTAAGGCAAGAGGTAGAGGGTGGGGGGACTCTGGTGGAGGGGGCGATAGGAGTGATGAAAGGTTGAAGAGTGGTGGCTACACGATGCAGGATTTCCATTCAGGGTAATTAAAATATTCTAAAACTTACTGTGATGCTGTTGTACAACTTTGAATATACTAAAACCCAGTGAGTCATATACTTTAAATGGGTGAATTGTATGATATACAAATTATATCTGAATAAAGCTGTTAAAACATCAGGCAAACATGAAAAAATCCTAAACTCTATAAATAATTGTTTAACAAAATAAACAGAAATTCTGTTTCATAATTTACATTTTTAACTTAATATATTGACTCCTATTTGTTTTGTAGCTATCGAGTATGCTATTGTATAATTATATTTAATGGAAACATTTACTGAATATCTTTTATTACTGTAAGCAATGCTGTGATGAACATTTTTAAAGCTAAGTCTTTGTACAGATGATTAAATAATTCCTTAAAATAAATTCTCAGATTTGGTCAGTTTTCAATACCTAGCAATACACTGCTTTCCAGAAAGGTTTTAATAATTTATATTCATACTACTGATGATAAAGCGCTTGTTTCCTTGTATATTTGTCAACAATGAAAATTATAGTTTTTAAAGTTATGAGTTTGATAGACAAAAAATGATATCACATTTTAATCTGATTTTTGTTTTAGATCATTAATGTAACCCCTCAACAATACAAAACTGCAAAGTGTAAATCTGAAATAATGCATTATATATAAATCAAATCAGTCCCTTTAAAATAAAACAAAATGAATTTAATGGCTCACCACTCCTTTAGGATGTGTGGATTTATCTATGGATAGTGCAGAAAAATAAGATACATTTACACTTTGCCCTCTCAACATATAGACAGAGAGCTGACCTGGAGAAACGTGCCACATGAGGTACCAAAATAGTGAGACACAATATAATTTCTGAAAATGCTAGGCAGCACACAAGCATTTTGCTGAGATTTGTAAAAGATGAGAAAAGTAAGTGTTAAGTCTCAGCCAACACAGGTTTAACAGAAAACTTTAAAAAGGTATGTGTTACACAAAACATATATAAGAATCTGTCTCAACAGATTATCATGCTGACTAGGCATGAGTATTTCCTTGAAATCTGAAGGTGGTGATTCAGGAGAAGAGTTACCAATTGAAGTATGTTGATGATAATTTGTTTTGGAAAATGTTTTAAAACATACTGGTTTATTTTCATTGTTTACTCCAGCCTAAAGTCCTTTTTTTTTTTTTTTTTTAAATGAGACTGATCTTGCCAATAGGTTTTTGTAATTCATGGTACAATTAAGAACATAATCAGCAGATTAAGAATTCCTTTAGTAAGGTATTTATTAAGGTATTTATACACTGTATATGAGGTAGACATTTGAATATTTCAGGATTTTTTCCTTTGATAGTTGTTCATGTCTTTTATCCAATTTTTTTTACTAATTTAAAAGTATATAATACAGTTAATATACGTAACTGTTATGGTGAAAATGGTTTTCCTAGGTTGATGTTAGCTTTTTACTTTTGTTGATTTTTTTTTTTTTTTTTTTTTTGACGGAGGCTCGCTCTGTCGCCCCCGGTGGAGGGCAGTGGCCGGATCTCAGCTCACTGCAAGTCCGCCTCCCAGGTTTACGCCATTCTCCTGCCTCAGCCTCCCGTGTAGCTGGGACTACAGGTGCCTGCCACCACGCCCAGCTAGTTTTTTTTTTGTATTTTTTAGTAGAGACGGGGGTTTCACCATGTTAGCCAGAATGGCCTCGATCTCCTGACCTCGTGATCCGCCCGTCTCGGCCTCCCAAAGTGCTGGGATTACAGGCTTGAGCCACCGCGCCCGGCCTTGTTGATGTTATTTAATGAGGTACAAAAAGTTTGTTTTTGGGCAAAAATGGTGAAAGTAAGTCTAAATACTTTGTACACAAAACTGATTAAACTGAATCTTAAAGGCTCCTGATTTAAGTTATTTGACTAAGAAATCGACTCCATTTTTTGAGGCAGTATAGTCTATTAGAACTTAAATAAATGAGTATAATAGTATATTTCAAAAGAAATATTTTTACTATACTATATATAACTCTTTTTTTTTTTTTAAGTGGAAATGGTTTATTTCACATTTTGTCACATATTGGTTGACAGCACAGACTTTGGAGTGAGATAGTTCTAGGTTCAAATTGTGGCTCTGTTGCAAGCTACTATGTGAACCTAGGCAAATCATTTAACTCTCTAGCTCTCAGTTGCAGTATGTGTGAAACAGTGGTAATAACAAGGTTGTTGTAAGGTGTTAGGCAAAAGCAGAAACTTAATAACCTTTGCAGCTATTATTATAATTATGGTAATTACTATTTCCTCATTTCATTCAGAATCTAATTCTCTGTCCTGAAAAGAAAGATGTACCAATTAATATTTATTGAGAGACTTCTGTGTGTTCAAGACTCATACTATCTCATTTAATTCTTACTTCACTCCATGAGGTAGAATATATTAACATCTCTCTATTATAGATAAGAGAATTGAGGATTACTGTAAGCCTAATCTGTCCTAGTTTACAAACCTTGTACACTAGAACCTGAGATTCTGGTCAAATAAACGAAAACATGATGAAAAGAAAACAAGATAATACATTACAAATGAGTAACTATCTTATTAAATTCCTATCACCACAGCAAATTACTCACTTCCTCACTAACAAAAATGGTAGACCATTTTGTGAAATGAATAAGCATTCAGTATTTGGTGAAATAAGCATTTCACTAAATGTATTCCTCTCCACTGACTGGTAACCAAGTAATATACACAAATTAGATGCATCTTATCTTTCATAACTAAAGGTTAATTTAACAAGGGACATTTTAGCTTGTATAATTTATCTAGCAGGTAACAACTGCTGTTTTCTGATCTAAATCTGCTGACCTATAGGCATGAACATAAAAAATACTTTGAATGGCTAATTTTTTAAAAAATGTATTTAAAAAGTAGACTTTTTAATTTAAAACAGTGATCTTTCTGAAATAAGATCATCATCATTTCTACTTTCGGGTCCTATCTCACTAACCATGTAACATAAAAGAGAATGAGTAATTGCGGCCTTTACTTATGGTTAAAGGACAAGATAAGACTCTTGTTAGTTTTTAAAATTGTTGTTAAAGAATTATGCCATCCTCTTAATGCTTTGTGAAACTTAAGGGTAATAAATACAAGTTTTGATCCGGAAAGGAGGAAGAGAAGCATAATTACAAAGCACATGCTACTCAGGATAGGCCTGGGTAGTGTTGAAATGCGAACTTAGAGCATCCTGAAGGCATGGGTACTTTTCAAGATAGTTCATCTGGGGAGAGGTTGACAAAAAAGGAGACAGGAGAATCCCGAGTACAAAATTCACTTATTCTGAAGTTTTTCTGCAGACTGACTCTATACTCAGCAAACAGAAAGTAAAATTTCTTATATTATCTTCTTCAGCTACACAACTCTGCTCCCAGGATATACCTCCTAGCTCAGAAACTGGAATAGTATTTAATAACTATTCCATGGATGACAGATAAAATCATGCTGGTATTAGGAATTATCTAGATTGGTAATATTAGAGATTAAGAAAAGTTTTATAGGCTGGCTTGGGAATCTAATCACAAGACGTTATGTTATGAAAAAATGTGTTCTAAGCTCGAAACAATAAAATGTTGGGAACGTAACTCATTCGCGTAGATCAGGCGCTTCCAGAAGACCTAAATCTGGGTTTATTAAAAAAAAAAATTAGGGTACCTTTGTGTTTTACAGCTTTAACACAAAAAATCCTTGACTAGCAAGTTCTTCTCATTTTAAGTCGATTTATAATATATATGTATGTCCTTAAAACACTGTAGAAAGCAAATGCAAATCAAAAGGGGTTACCATACTTACCAAAAAAGTAAGTGATACTTACTTTTTTGTATTCACTTAAAGTTAAGATGTATTCATTTAAATTTACGTAAGTATTCACTTAAATTTAAGGATGAAGTTGTCTGATATTTCCAAGACTACTCAAAGAAAGAGTGCACAGTCTCTTCGTATAACATAATCCATTTGACATAAATGGTCTAATGTCTAGTCTAAGTCCTTTCTATACAATATTAGTTCCAGTTCTCTAGTTCACTTGTCAAAAACAGTTATCATCCTAGATAATACCTAATTAAAGGTGGTAAAACACGCATTTAGAGACTCCGGGGCTTATAAACAAACCACTGAATATAGTTTTCAAGGTTAAGTTAAATATCAAGTTTTATTTATTGGTGTATAACTTCTTCTCAGCTTCTTTTTTTTTTTTTTTTTGAGATGGAGTCTTGCTGTGTCACCCAGACTGGAGTGGAGTACAGTGGCGTGATCTTAGCTCACTGCAACCTCTGACTCCTGCTCCTGGGTTCAAGTGATTTTCATGCCTCGGCCTCCGGAGTAGCTGGGATTACAGGTGTGCCCGGCTAATTTTTTGTATTTTTAGTAGAGATGCGGTTTCACCATGTTGGCCAGACTGGTCTCCAACTCCTGACCTCAGGTGATCCACCCACCTCGGCATCCCAAAGTGCTGAAATTACAGGCGTGAGCCATCGCAGTTGGCCAACTTCTCCTCAGCTTGTATTTCTATAAGGCTTTGATAGAAGCTAAGTGCTCTCTGTTACTTCACTTCACTTCTCTGAGATTCCTCAAAAGGGATTGGAATATGCGATGACATGCTCAAGAAGCAGTTTCCCCAGATATTACCAAGCTGTTTTCAAAGCTATACTTTTTCCATCCTCACCACCACACAGCCTTACAATTCAGTAAGTACAGATTGATTCATTTAAAAAATCAGACACATTAATTTCAGGACTTTTCTTAGACACAGTGCAGTGTGCCACAGTCTACACAGAGCAAGGCTGTCCTACTAAGCCAAAGATGAAGAGCTCAGAGTTCATTTAGGCAGCTCACAGCTGGAGTCTGTGGGATGGAGTATGAGAGAGAAAGGGAGTTGTGCAAGTGGCAGGAGTTGGAGGGTCAGAAGTACAAGTGGATTCCCTATGAGTGACAGCTCAAGGCTGTCCTGAAAACCAGCAGGATGAAACCACATGAGGCTGAATAGAGAGCAGCTCACTGGGGGTTGAGTGTGGGCAGAAATGGTCAGATAGTGCTGGGGTTGGAAGCTCACCAATGCCAGAGTGGAGACCTCATCACCCCCTTGTTAACAACCTGGGCATTCAGTTGTGAGCCCAGAAAAAACAGAGGCCTTTGCCCTACAGAAAGGCCTACTCTAGATAAAACTTAAAACCAAATACTGACAATATGTACAGACGACAGAGTTTGGAGATTGAATCCCACATCAAGTTGGAGAAGCTTAGGAACACCTTGGGCCTGGTATACTTGCCTGTTCCAACCATAGGCTTTGAACTACGTAATAAGCAACTGGAAAAGGGTCAGGAAAACTTCCTGTCATAGATTCCAGGCAAAGGAATAGTATCATTGAGAAAGGAGTAGAAGAAAATGCTATCTGCCCCAGGGGGAGGGTCAGGAAGTTTACTTGGGCCCAGGACCTGGCAGTGGTACAAAGCAGAGGTCTGTTGCCACTGTGGGAAGAGCAGGAGTGCTGAGCAAATCCCAGAAGAACAGGAAGATCCAAAGACTGAGGTTAGACAGGAGAACTGAGAAACTCCCCCTGCCTCCACTGTAAACCTTGCAGAGAGTCATAAGCAACATCGGTCAACCACTCATTAAATCTGACTTTGGAAAGAAAATGAATCACAAATACTGGAAAAATGAGAATAACTGTTGATTTCTCATCAGCAAAAAGAGAGGCTGGAAGAAAAGGGAACAAAACCTTTAGAGTGGTAAAGAAAAAAACGCGACTGAGAAATTATCCTTCAAAAATAAGGGTGAAATAAAGACATTTTCATATAAACAAGGTCTGAGATAATTTTTGCCGACAGACTTGCCAAAGAAAACAGATTAAGTTTCTTAAAATATTAACACACAATAGCCATATGATCCAGCAATTCTACTCCTAAGAGATATGAAAATGTATGTTCACACGATGACTTTATGCAGATCTTTACTGCAGTTTTATTCATAACAGCCTCAAACTAGAAACAACCCAAATGTCCATCAACAAGTGAGTGGGTAAGTTATATTCATATAATTGAATACTATCTAACAATAAGAATGAACAAACCATGCAACAGGGAAAATCTCAGAAAACAGTATGTTTTTTGAGTTTCTTCAAAGCCAAAGTTCATTATGAATATTTCCATTAATATGAAGTTCTAGAATTGGCAAAACTAACCTACAGTAATAGAAATCCAACTAGTAACTATCTAGATGATTAGGGGATGGGTAGGATGACTGCAAAGCTGTACAAGGGAATCTTCTGGCTGTCAGATATGCTCCTTATCTTGACTGGAGTAATGATTACAAGATAAATGCATTTTTCAAAGTCATTGAACAATACACTTCATTTATTTATATATTTTTTGAGACGAGTCTTACTCTGTCGCCCAGGCTGGAGTGCAGAGGCAGATCTCGGCTCACTGCAACCTCTGCCTCCCAGGTTCAAGTGATTCTCCTACCTTAGCCTCCTGAGTAGCTGGGATTACAGGCATGCATCACCACACCTGGCCAATTTTTGTATTTTTAGTAGAGATGGGGTTTTGCCATGTTGACCAGGCTGGTCTCGAACCCCTGACGTCAGGTGATACGCCTGCCTCGGCCTCCCAATGTGCTAGGATTACGGGTCTAAGCCACCACAACCGGCCTGAACAATACACTTTAAATGTGTGTATTTTATTACATATAAATTACATCTCAATGATGATTTTATATTATCTTCTTCAGAGTTATAAAACAGTACCTGTAGAGATCTGTCTTGTTATCAAACCAGTCTGACAAAACTCGAAAGGTAAAGAGGGGAAAACGCTGATGAAGAACATGAAAGCTCACATTTTCAAAGGTGTAGTTAGTTAGAGCCACCTAAAACAAAAAGGCAAGACATCATTATAATAATGCTTACGTTTGTGTAGCAAATGTGGTTCTAAAAGATACTAATATCACTTTAACCTTTTCATAGTAGATATTAAAGCTACTTGTAAAATTGATGTGTGGTACAACTGAATCATAATTCAAAACTATGTAGAGCCTACTGGACAGAAATGTTCATAACAAATTGGAAAATTAATTAGAGAAAACAGACCTGATGAGATTCAACTTGGTCATATAAGACCTATTTTAAGAGATCCTAGTTCTTACCATTTTTATACTCTATGATAATATGCATATTGACAGAAGCATTGTCAAGCAAATTAATTTTTTGTTCTTTCCATACTTACTTTTTGGTTCTTGATGACATGCTGATTAATGGGATTCCACAGATTTGAGGATAAGTTATCTAGTTAAAGGCAGGCATTCTCCTCCCAATAATTACATTAGTTACTAGACCCCACTATACCAGGCATTATAGAGACACTCAATTTCATTCCAAAAGCAAAATATTAAAATGTCAGAAATGTCTTCCCATCTTCAAAATATGTAAGTAAAAGCTGTGTTAATGAGTAAAAGATCCTGCAAAAGGGCCCAAATTAATAAATATGTACTTTCAGCTAGATGATTTCTCTGAAATATCTACAAGACAAAAGCAATCTAGACAATGGCAGGTATTTCAATGCAAAATGGAAATTGAGGAACCAGTAGTCCCCATTCTTAGGTCAATTTGGGATTGTGAGAAACAGTTCAAACAGCACTTCACAACTGTATATTACATTATAATTTTAAATTACTTTCTTTTCCACTCCTGTGATCCAGGAGGTACAAAATAGGGACTGAATCTTAATCTTATCTCAGTGCAGTGACCCAAATTGGTCTTACTTTATCTACAATTTCTGTCAATCTTCAGAACAAGGGCACTACAATGCAGCATACTTCACAGTGTGTGCATGTACTTGTGTATGTATACATATATACAGATGACCCTCATAGGTTGTAAAAAGGTAGAGAGTAATAGAATGAGGAAAATACCACAAGATTAAATGAGGAAGGATTATAAAATCACTAACAGAATGAAAAAACCCATATTGAAAGAAGATAATAGCAGAATAGTTCTACTAAAAGTCAAGTTAGGAATATGGAAATGTCTCAACATGCAGATCAGGAGAATGAAAAGATGAAAATGAGAAGAGGGAAGATATGGGGAACAGAGAACAGAATGTTAATATATAATTAGGTTCCTAAAGGAAAGCTTAATATGGAGACAGGAGCAATAATCAAAGATATAATTAGCTGGACCTTAGATTTCTCCTCTGCAGTACTACATTCCAGAGGTGAATGGCACTATATCTATTTGAATTTTAAAGGAAAAAGACTGCTGTTATTTTATATGCAGTGAGTGTAACAATTACGTGGGAAGAAAACAAAGATACTCCTTGACTCCTTGAACTCCTCTTCTCTCATGATTTTGTCCTCCATCCTACCTACGCTACCCACTCCCATAATCATACCCCAGGATCTATCAATAGGTGTACTCCCTCCAAAATCTCATGCATCCCATTCTCTGACCATCATCTCCTGTGCTTCCAGCTTACTCCCCTTGGTGCTCTGACCTCTCTGCTCCTTATTTAGTTTAAATTTCATAGTCAATCATGGTAATCATTCCCCTGCATGTACCATTCATTCCCTTGTCCCTCTCCTGCTGCTGCTGCTTCTTTTTATTTTTATTAAGTAAATCCATAACCATTTGTGAGTGATGGTCAAATCTCACTTGAATCTGTGAATTTAAACATAGCTGGTGGGTATATCACTTTAATTTCCTAGCCCAAATATCAAATAGACTCTTAATGTGGCCCAGTGTTTATATTTTCTCTCAAATTCTCCTAATAACTATTTCAAACTTATCTCTCCTCAAACCCCAAAAGCCTCTCCACAATTCTCAGTTTCAGCTAAGAACAGTAATTCCTATTTTACTGAGAAAATGAATCACAAGAGAACTTCCACAGAGTCTCACTGCCATATCGCTACCTACCAACATCCATACCCATATATTCTGCCTTCCTGTCTGTTACTATACTCTTACTTTATCTAAACCCAGGCCCCTCAACCAGTGCACTAGAGGTGGCAATCAGTAAATATTTATTGAATTGAATCAAGTCTGTTTCCAACCCACTTGGCAAATTCTTGAAAAGCCTAGACTGAGTTGACATCCAGAAAGCCTCTAAGTGTAATTGTCTGGGGAAGAGCCATTTATTGTCATTTAAGCAGTCAACAAATATCTAATAAGCATTACTATTTAAGAGGTATTTTGTTCGTCACTACGAATTCAAAGTCCATAAGGAAACTGCAGGAGTTCTATGTTCAAAGTAAAGTAGGAAAAATAAATCTAGTACCTGTATATTAAAAAACAAACAAAATTTATTATTACTATTATTTTAAGAGATGGGGTCCTGCTTTCTCTCCCAGGCTAGAGTACAGTGGCTATTCACAGGCATAATAAACAGTACACTACAGCCTTGAATTCCTGACCCCAAAACGTCCTCCCACCTGAGTCTCCTAAGTAGCTGGGACTGTTATGTGTGTGCCACTGTACCCAGTTCCAAATTTTATAAAACAGGCAAATTATCCAGCTCATAACTTTCTTATAGTTGTTTCCCACATTTGTATAAAGATCAGAGATATTATATATTTATCCTAAATGAGAGAAAACATTTGACCCTGAATTTTCAGTGAGGACTAGACAAGGCCCTAAACTTTGAAAAAATGTATGTTCTCTAATTTGCGATTTTAAGCTACTAGTGGATATACAGGGATGAAAAGACCCCTGAAACTAGGATTCAATAATTTACTTTTGTGTTTATACACTTAAAGTATGTGTTCATCTCAAGCAATATCAGACTATAGATTAAAATATATAATGAGGCCGGGGCAGTGGCTCACGCCTGTAATCCCAGCATTTTGGGAGGCCGAGGTGGGCGGATCACCTGAAGTCAGAAGTTTGTGACCAGGCTGGCCAACAAGGAAAAACCCCATCTCTGCTAAAAATACAAAAATTAACCACGTGTGGTTCGGGCACCTGTAATCCTAGCTACTCGGGAGGCTGAGACAGGAGAATCGCTTGAACCCGGGAGGTGGAGGTTGCAGTGAGCCGAGACTGCACCACTGCACTCCACCCTGGGTAACAGAGTGAGACTCCATCTCAAAAACAAATGAAATTAAAAAAAAAAAAAAAAAAATATATATATATATATATACACACACACACACATATATATAAAATGAAATATACACACCAAATACATTACAATCTCTCTATCTCCTATATCCTATGCTGTATCACTAGAAATTACTTTAAATCATTGGGGACTCACACTCTTTTATTATTTTAAGAACACCACAACAAGATAAAATTATTCTCAAGCAGAGTCATGCTGTATATTGCATATGGCAGCTTAGAAAGTCAAACGTTTTATATAAATCCAAAGAGCTAAGAAGATAATAGTGAATAAGTATATAACAGAAAGTGTCTAATGAGAAAGTAATTTCAAAGAGCAGAAGCAATTGTAGAATTAGCTTTCTTTGAAATATAAACATTTTAGTTGATACTATCCAAAGTCCAAAGTCTAAGAATAGACCAATTTATACTAGGTATCTTTGCTTCTGTTTTGTCTTTTTTGAGATAGACTCTAGCTGTGTCACCCAGGCTGAAATGTGGTGGTGTAATCTCAGTTCACTGCAACGCTGCCTCTGAGGTATAATATAACAGTGCACTGCAGCCTTGAATTCCTGGCCTCAAAAGGTCCTCCTGGCTGAGCCTCCTGAGAAGCTGGGACTATATGTGTGTGCCATTGGCTCTCAGGATCAAGTGATCCTCCCACCTCAGCCTTCCAAGTAGCTGCTGCCTGGCTACACGCTAGGCACACGCTACCATACATGGCTAACTTGTATTTTTTGGTAAAGACGGGGTTTTGCCGTGTTGCCCAGGCTAGTCTCAAATCCTGGGCTCAAGTGATCCACCCTACTTGGCCTCCCAAAGTGCTGGGATTACAGGTATGAGCCACTGTGCCCAACCTAATTGTTTATTTTTTATTTTTACTAGAGACAAGGTCTCGCTATGTTACCCAAGATGGTCTTGATTGAACTCCCGGCCTCAAGCTAACCCCTCCTGCCGTGGCCTTTCCAAGAGTCGGGATTACAGGTGTGAGCCACCATGTATGGCTTTTTTACATTTCAAATAAGAGAAACTGGGAAACTTCAAGGATGCAAATATTATCCAGGAAAATTTCATGATCTTACTTTTTTTGTGTGAAATAACTCTTTTTTGAGTGAATACAAATTAATGTGATAGTTCATTGAAATTACTCTACTAAAAATCCTTATCTGAGCCCCCAAAGCCTTAATTATTAACTATTTCAAAGTACTGTCTCTTTAATTTATCTTATTAATCTGACCCAGTATTTAAATATAGTTCGTTTGAGAAGCTCCTTCCTATTTCTAGACTAAATTTTTCTTACTATAATAAATCAACGAGGCCAAGCTGAATTCATCCAGCTTTAAGTGCAAAAATGATTTAAATGAAAAAAAAAAAGGGTGAAATTAGACAATATTCAACGTGTACAACACAATATTTTATTTTATTTTGAGACAGGGTCTCACTCTGTCACCCAGGCTTGAGTGCAGTGGCATGATCATGGCTCACTGCAACCTTAGCTGCCTGAGCTCAAATGGTTCTCCCACCTCAGCCTCCCAAGTAGCTGGGACCATAGGCATGCACCTCCATATCCAGCTAATTTTTTTAGCTATTATTTGTAGAGACAGGGTCTTGCCATGTGCTCAGGCTGGTCTGGAACTCCTGGGCTCAAGGGATGCCCCTCCTGGGGCCTCCCAAAGTGCTGAGATTACAGGTGTGAGCACCGTGCCTGGCCCCAATATTTTATTATAGTTTAGACCTTTCTAATTATTGCTACCTCAGACACAAAGAAAAAAAAATAAAACTCACCTGAAACATTAAAGTCTAATACCTCTGTAGTTTTGCATTTTAGAAAGTACTATTTTAACTCTACTTAAGTATAATAGTAATTGACAAATGCATAAGCTATATAGTAAATCTTACTAATACTCTATAATGATTAAATCATTATATTGACCGAATATCTTATTTCCAAACAACATTTTGGATAAATCACCTACCTCATTTCTCATGATTCTCCAAAGATTTAGTGTAATTCGGCCAACAATATTTATCTCACTCATTGTATATGATCCATACTCATCTCTTTCAGCTGCAAATCTGTTCTCAATTTTGTCATCTATAGAAATGAAAACAGATTGTATCAGGGCTCACAGAAAACAACTTTCAATAAAATTATGCCAAGGAAAATGAGAATAAACATTAAGGATGAATATTAAAGATGAAATATAATTCACAATGTATGAAAAAATTTTGTTTACCTGAAGTCTCTCTCCCTCCCTCCTTCTTTCTCTATTTAAATAAGAAACACTTTTTTTTTTTTTAATTTAGTAATTTTTGGCACTACCTTTTTTCTTTGTTTTTTAAAAGAGACAACTATGTTGCCAGGTTGACTGCAGTGGCTAGCCACAGGTGCAATCACAGCACACTGCAGTCTCAAACTCCTGGCATTATAAACTACAAATAATTTTGGTATGAATATTATTACTCCCTTTTCCAGTCAGAATCAAACTTTGGGGAATGGGTTTCAAAATTTCTGCAATACTTTTAGACTCATATCCAAATAAAAATCAACGATTAGTTAACTATTAGCGTTCCTCAACCCATCCTGCCCTTCTTCACCAACAAAATGGATTCAAAAAAAAAACAGAGCCAGGCACACAATAAAATTATGGTACAACAAGTCAAAGAAGAAATGCTATGTAGCTTCATAATAATTATGAAGACTATTTCATAGTGCAGAAAATATGTGTGGTAAGACACTAGATGAAGGAAGCATAATAAAAATGGAATATATTGTATGATTATTTAAAAACCACTACATATGTATATGAAAAGTGACTGAAAGGAAAAAACCCAACAACTATACTAACAGTATATATAGCAGTGAGACTAGAATATTTTTATTTTATTTTTAATTTTTTTCTGCAATGGAGTTATGCTGTATCTAAAACTTACACAACTTAATACTAAAAAATTGGGCTAGAACGCAAGTACCCTTTAACATTTTGTCTTTATTTCCTTCATAATTTGCTCTGTAGTTGAATGACAAAACATTCACAATGATATATACCTGGCACCCGAGAGATCATCTGACATAAGTCAACACTTAAAGCGGCAGCCCTTTGTAAGAGGTAACCCCAGGAATGCATCTGAATCTCATATCCTAGCAGAATATCAGGATCATACCTAAAACAGGAATTAAAAAGTTATATAAGTACCATACATTTGAACCTTTAACCAGAGTAATTGTTTCTTCATGATGTAAGGTATGAAAATAAAAACCTGTGTTCTCTAACGGTTCCCAGATTGAGAAGGGATGATACAGTGGTACCTATAGAGTTTTTATACAGGAAGAGATGGAGGGTTGAGAGTACTTGATTTGCAGCTACTTTGTTTCTTTCTTTTATTTTTTTGAGATGGAGTCTCACTCTGTTGTCCAGGCTGGATTGCAGTGGCATGATGTTAACTCACTGCAACCTCTGCTTCCCAGGTTCAAACGATTCTCCCACCTCAGCTTCCTAAGTAGCTGGGATTACAGGTGCCCCACACCAAGTTTGGCTAATTTTTTGTATTTTTAGTAGAGCCGAGGTTTCACCACGTTGATCAGGTTGGTCTTAAATTCCTGACTTCCAGTGATCTGCCTGCCTCAGCCTCCCAAAGTGCTGGGATTATAGGCAATTTGATGCTACTTTTGTAAAGTAAGCAGAGTTTTTACTTAGACTGTGTATTTGTTTGATACACATGGGAAAAGAGGCTGATGGAAATTGGGGTGCAGGGCAGGCCATTACCACTGAAGTATATGAGTAAAGGTACAAGTGAGAATATAATGTGGGCAGAGGAAGGTGAAGTGTGAGGGTGTATGTAGGTATGGTATTTTGAAAAAGATCCCTAGGTCATTCCTGTTGCCACTTATCTACCCTTCTAATCTATACTGCCCTTAAACAGTTTTAATGCTGAGGAAAAAAAAGTGAAAATGCCTTCTTTTTCTCACTTAATTTTAATAATGACTTGGTTCTCATACAAAATAAGGCCTAAGTAATGACAAGTTTGTCCTTTAAATTTAAAAGGATGGTGATTCAACTTAATGGAAGAATGAAATATTAATAGAGGTGGGATTAAGGTGGGGAAAGTAAACATCAGAATATAGAAGAAAAATGTGCTCCTTGTGGTCAGAGCTGCACTGGCAAAACTGAACCGACAACCTGTGTCTAATCCAGAAGGAGCTTCTTCGTGGCTCTTCTTAGAACCTCCATGTTGTGACCACCATAGAGAAATGTTTAGTTATAAATATGAAAATTTATCTTGAGTGGAAAATTGTGTGGGGGAGAGAGGAACTAATTACAAGTTTTGAGAGCAAAAACTACAGTAAGTAGCTCTATCAAATAGTAGCATTATCTTGTTCTTTTATATGCCAAAAGGCCAAGTGAAATATCGCAGAAATTGAAATCGTTGAGTTTTACATAACCACTCATGAAACACTGAATTGTGAGATGTGCAGCCTGTCCAATTTAAAGCATTTAATACCCTAAGCCTCAGCCAATGTCTACAGTATTAGACTACATTAATTTACTGATACAAGCTATCTATGGCTACTCTGCAAGTCTGGCATAACAATGGATCATGACCAGATCACCAGATCGGCTTTTAGAACCAATATGTTAATGTTTTATCATAATTCCATAGCTGTCTTCTAAAAATGGGTATTGAATGGCTTTCGTTTTTACCTAGTCAATAAAAATTGGAATGTCACAATAAATGTTTCCTGATTTTTTATTCTGGAATATTTAAGTGGCTGATGTCAAAAGAACTAGGTTCAAACTTCTGCAACAGCATACTTGCAAATTTCCTATTCCCTAAAGGCCCTATGAAAGTACATTCTGTAGCATAAATTTTAATTTTCTGGTGATCTGTTCATGATCCACTGTTATACCACAGACTTGCTGAGCAGCCTTCAAGCTTGTTAGGAGAAAAAGATATTAAACATATTATTTATGTGCTTTTCTCTATATAAATAGGGTTGACACTTCTGAGAAAATGGCTTAATTTAATAAACAGCTATTGAAGCAAGGAAATAAGCAACAATGGCATGAATATCCAGAAAGATCCCAGGGCACTCAAGGAAGGAGAAATATCCCAATACTCTTTCTGTTTAGTCTTCCAACATAACACCCAAACCCTTAATCAACTCTTTGATACTGACTTCATCTCTTTCATTAAACTCTTCTTAGTCCAAAGATAAGACTATCTACTTGTCCAGTGTGTCTCCCTTTAAAACTAACTGTGTAATGAATGGCTACATTTGAGAATTGGGGCAGAAGTATCAAGTGGCTCTAAGGATCACCAAGGGTCGCAGAGTTGAAGAATTCTCATATGCACACAACAGAACCCACACAGTTGTCTGCTAAGTACTCAGAGTGGCTCAGAACAGGCATTACAATGTGGCCACAGTGGACCTTGATCTTAAGAATTTGGAAGATTCCTGGAGTTCCTATCACATAGTTACCTATCACACATCACATAGTTATATATCACATAGTTACACAGTTACAATATGAAGAGGATGCCAGATGATTACACAGCCCTTCTGTTTTAAACGTTATAAAGACAGTTCTAATTTCTTCATCTGAATCGTTCTCATTTATCCAACATCTTGTTATTGCAAGAACTTATTCCAGTCAGCTATTTGTTCTGTTGTGGCAACTAACGGAGCTGACTAAGTACACTTTTTTCCAAAAAATAATGCATTGAAAATAACTGTTTCAATTAAAAAGTTGTCTATTTTTATAAACTGCTACAGCTCAGAAATGACTGCTGAAAAAAGTTAGTCTGTGCTTCTCTTCTTAGATTTATTTCACAGATTTTGTCCCTTTGGAATAATTGTAAAGTTGTTTCAGGCATATTTTTCAGATATATTACATATATTTATTTTTTGACCTGGAGGCTGTTTAGTCTTAAGACACTCTTTTAAAGCTGATAAAACACCTGTTTTCAAGTTCAAAAGCCAAAGGATTCCATTTTTCTTCTCTAAAAACATTTGGAGTCAATAACAAGGTCTTGATGACTTGTTCTTCAATTTCTAGTGGGTTTTATTCATTCTATCAGGTTTCTGAAAGTTACAGAAAGAACAAGGTTGGGTAGTTGGGATTAGTGGTGAAAACAACCCAAAACTGTGAATAAAATAGAAGCAGAAGAAATAGGAAAATGGTTTTATGTGCTTAGGTAGAAAGAAGCTGCCTCACAGTATTTTAAGTAACTCACTACCATCTACACACATGATAGATAAGGGTACTCTAGTAGAGGCAAGGGGCACGGAGGGGAAAGAATCATCTTGAAAAAGAATTCTGAGGTTAAATGGATATGATGTAAAATAAATGTAACAGTATTTAGGGAAAAGGAAAAGGGAAGAATCATAGTTTATATTTAAGTAAATAGTAAATAGTCCAAGGAAATACAGAAAGAGGAAAACGATTGTGACAAGATTATACATTAAGTTTTGCTTGTTTAATATCACTTTATATTATTTTTGGTGTTTGCCAATTGAGAAAGTATTAAAAATGGAAAAATAAAGATATATTTTATTCATTTTTATAGTGTACCTAGCACTGCCCCTTACACACAGTTAACATTTATGTACTCACTATGTACCAGACATGAGTTTAAGAGTTTTATGTGCATTATCTACCCATCTTACAGATTAGGAAAACAAAGTTGAGAGAGTTAAGCAACTTATTCAAGACAGAAACACAGGGCTGGCTGACTCCAAAGGCTGTGTTGAGTAGATACACAACAAATAGGGTGAAAGAATGAAATAATCAATCTTTTTGCAGGGTTGCTTGGACTAATATATAAAGAACACTACAGAACTGAAAAGTTGACATTTAAACATTTTCCTTTTTATGACAGTTTTGTTTACCCCTTTTTCCTTAATTACTAGTACATTTCATTTTATGGACATTTAAGAAAGTTGTACTTGCAAATGACTGACACATTTCTCAATGCTGGTAGGTAATCCTATCGTTGGGAATACACCTAACAAGGATAAGGCAAGCATACAAGTCCAGGGATGTTACTGGACATGTGCTGGTACACAAAATAGTACTGACTGAAACTCTTACATATTTCTTTTTCTGAGTTGCTTGCAGAAATAAAAGAAGTGTGGATACTGAAAGCATCTGACATGTTGATGACAACCTCTGTGAGAAGATAAAAGGTAGGACTGACAATGATGAAACTCAAATAGATGGGAATCTATCTAGTCACCAGTGCTGTAAATAGTAAAAATACTTTACTCTCTTTTCTTTCATAGTCATGGGTAGTAGCATACTATTTCTGATGCTCTGTCATTTAATTTTGTTTTGTAGAAAACACATGTTTTGGTTTTCTAATTCTCAGAATGGGTTATGTTAACCCATCTGGGAATCAATCTGATGACAAGTCTGTAGAATATCATCTTAATCTTTCGTGTAGAACACTGATTTAGTTTTTATAGGATAAAGTTCAACTATATAAGCAAAACAAAAAAGGGTGAGTATAACAACATGCTCATGGACAGCTTTTATCTGTACATCAGGATCCAAAGAGTGTTTTCTATCTTGCTTTAGACATCTAAAAACCTAAACCTAGCAATGGGCAGAATCCTTAAGTTTCTACAAAGTGAAGCATTTAATAACAGAGTCTATGGCTACCGAGAGTTACACTCTTGAGAAAATGCAAATGATCCACTTAATGATTTTTTTAAATTAAAATATTTTTGTTAAAATTTTTTTTTCATAAACTTGGACAAGAGTCTACTATCAATCTGAGGACCTAACTACCAAATGGTCAAAAGAAGATTTTTTAAGGAGCTCTGTGCACAAGAGTATGTAATAGACAGTCCAACATTTATTAACAGATAAATTTATATGCAGAATGCATCCCAAAGCTTTTTGAAAATATTGGCTTATTTAGAACTCAGAAAACCTTAGGAAAAAAAAAAGGTACTGAAATGGTGGCTGGCTCCCAAGGTAGAAACCTAGTTAATGAATAATACAATAGAACTTTATACAGTTCCCCATTATTTCAGCATCATAGAAAAACAAACCTCAAGAACAACTGGGAAGTTAGAGGCTAAACAAATATTTGTCTTTCACTGGTCCCTCAATCTTCAGAACAGAACACTGCTTTTCCTATCTTGTCTGATGAAAACAGTGATGGTGGTGGGAAGTGAATATAAAATTTTTCCAAGAGTAACTCTGCTTTCAAGGGCCATAGGAAGGGATTCATTTTCTTCCTACCTTCACTTTCGTCTTCACTATTATCTGCAATAGCATGAAACGACTCTGAATAAAAACTGGAAAAATCAGATAATACAAAACAATACCTCTTTATTATATTTGCAATTTCATGAAAAAGTGCCTTCTCATCAGCAGCATAGGTGACTTCGAGTCCTGTAATTCCAGATCTAATAAGTAATGGAGTCTGATATCTGATATCTAAAAAATAAACAAAATGTCTATTATATATAACATTATGTAATAATATACCTTCATAATATAAAAGTAATATTATCCCTTACTTTTAAGTAAAATTGTACTACTGAAATATTTCAAATTAAGAAAATATCCCCCTAAGTAAAAACATAATTAACCCAATGTCTTTAAAAAACTCTCAAAAGATTTTTTAGTTTAATATACAACTGAAAATTCAAATTTTGTATTTTCAGCTATTCTCCTGAAAAGAATGCATTCACAAAATTTCCTAGAAAACGACATATCACTGGCTGGGCGCAGTGGCTCAAGCCTGTAATCCCAGCACTTTGGGAGGCTGAGGCGGGCGGATCATGAGGTCAGTAGATCAAGACCATCCTGGTTAACACGGCGAAACCCTGTCTCTATTAAAAAATACGAAAATTAGCTGGGCGTGGTGGTGAGCGCCTGTAGTCCCAGCTACTCCGGAGGCTGAGGCAGGAGAATGGCATGAACCCAGAGAATGGCATGAACCCGTGAGGCGGAGCTTGTAGTGAGCTGAGATCACGCCACTGCACTCCAACCTGGGCAACAGAGCAAGACTCCATCTCAAAAAAAAAGAAAAAAAGAAAACAACATATCACTTGTGAAGAACCTGTATTACTTTGTTTCTGTCTTTACTCTTCCTAGCAGGAGAGCTTTGCTTAGCACAGGACATTTTAATCTCTGGTATGATGAACATTTTTAACCACCACCTCTGTAGGAAAACAAAGAAAGCCTTAATTTGTAGTGCTGGCCTATTTCATGATGTAAGGACCCCTCCCCGACCCTATGGCTGATTTCCAACTGCCAAAGTGACAGCAACTAGTTTGAAAAATTCATGAAAATCCAAGAACTGGCTGTGAGCGGGTATGTGTCAGCTCAAGCACATCACTGAATAAATTGCAAATTCTTAATATGGTTGTATTCTGTGCTAAGACTTCCTCCTCAGTGGACTGAATTCACTTGTAATGGTGACTACTGAAAGCTGCAGAGGGACAGTAGGTATTTTATAAAATGCCTTACATGGCATTCTGTATGAAGAACCTCTGAACCAAAAGTATATGTACTTAGAAAGAAAGATAAAGAGATATAAGCAAAGTAAGAATACATCTTAAAAGGATCTTATGAACCATTAACTTACAGTAGTAAGATAAACTCTCTTATCAGCAAGAAAATATTTGCATATGCATACATAAGGAAGACTGTGCACCTAATCTAGGGATATATAATAATATGGACTCTGTATTAGTAATAATTATTTTTATAAAATAATACTTAGAATGAATTATATAAACTAATTATAAATATTGAGATCTTTATATTACACTGCTTCTGACTTAAAAATAAATAAATAAATGGGGTCTTGCTATGTTACCCAGGCTGGAGTGCAGTGACTATTTATAGGCACAATCACAGTGCACTACAGCCCCAAACTCCTGGGCTCGAGCTATCCTGTTGCCCAGCCTCCCAGGCAGCTGGGACTATAGGCAGGCACCACTGTGCCTGGATGCTTCTGACTAATTCAAGTAAGAATAATACATCTAGGACAAAGTTATACACAATCTCCTACTCCTATCTCAGCAAACATTTTAGAACAGAGTCCTCAGGCTTGCTTAGATTGGATCTTCAGCATAGGAATTCCTCATTACAAGGTTCCTCCTAGAGTGGGCAGGTATATCATTAATAAAAAAGGACAATACCTTGACTGAAAACTGTCTTGTCTTTATCAATCACTATTACACCCGTGAGTTCTGTTTTTTCTGTATCTGGCAGTGGAGTGTCAGATGAGATGCAGTAAAACAGAGCACAGATTGGGTCAAATTCAGGATCCGGTTCTAAGTCTCGTCTGGTTCGAGCATGCAACTCCACACTGATTAGGGTAAGATTTTGTATCTATAAAAGCAAATAAATATTATGTTTTTAAAACATTTTTTAAAGACACGCTCAAAGAAGTATGTTTCATTAAGACTCTAGAGAAATATGTATGTAAGATTACAGAAAAAATGGACAGAAAGGACAAAGTCACAACTCAGCACTCCATAGATTAAAACAAAAGATTTTTACTCCCAAGATTAGATTAAATCAATTCATGATGTTATTTCAGAAAATCTGCTCTTGCCATAATTTCTCAATGACAATATTTAGACTATTTTTCTCAAATATATGCAGGATCTCTCAATTCCTGTTTGAGAAAGAGAATGACTAGTCCAAGTGGTTATACATTGAAACCAAAGTCTGTCACGTTTTACTCTTCATGTAGGTAGCTAAACTATATGGTTTTACCTGTAGTTTAAAGTAAAAAGAGAACTTTTTTAAAATTTAAATTTCCTACCAATTAATTCACTACTACTTCAGGGCTACTTAGACTTTTGCATACACTAGGCAGATTTTTAATTATAGTTTTTCCTGGAAAAAAAAAAAAAAAGAACTGTTATGGTATCAACTACACAACAGCCAGATTTTTACCCATGCACATTTTCTCTTTAACATATAATGCAAAAAATGTTAATATTTGCTTTTCATGCTTATTTTTCTATGCCAATAGAAACTTTTAACTGTAATTCTTAGTTTTCTTTCTAAAATCAATACAGAGTAAGAAAAACAAAATATAGGTTAAAATTCATGATTAAAGATAGAATTATATACTTCATCTTTTTATTATGTACATGTACCTGGCAATGGAAAACAGATTACTGTTACAATATTGGTTAATTGTTCAGATCATATAAATTTAACAAAGGATTTGTGTTTTGTATTTATCTTGCATGCAAACTGTTGAAGAAATGTAAATTCAAGTCTCTCACTAGTGACAGGAGTAGAATTTGGTAAATCTCTATGAAAATTAAAATTCATTGATGTGGCAATCCTATCCCTGAAAATTTATCCTAGAGAGAGATATACATGTAGACAAAAATACATGCACAAGGATGTTTACTCAAGAATATAATAGCAAAGACTGGAAAAAAACTAAAGTTTACCTGTTGGGGACAGGTTACATAAATTATGTGGTAGCCATAAAGGATACGTACAATGGAATATTCTATAACCTTTAAAATTTTCAAGGGAATGAGGCAGATCTATATGTCCTAATATAAAAAGAAACTATAATACACTGATAAATGGAACCAGTAAATATAGCAAACTTCTATACATGAAAAAATGGAAGCACATTCATAGAAAATTTCTGAAAAGTGACATAAAAATATAGACATACTTATTGCTTTGGGGTAAAGAAACTGCTAGCCTAAAATAGGAGAAGTAGGAGGGAAGCTCACTTTTCATCGCAATTTTTTTTGTCCTGATTGAGTATTTTTGGTATATGTACCGTTGCACATGCTCATTAGTAAATTTGTTGAAGTTTTTTTTTTTTTTTTTCTTTTTGAGACAGAGTCTCTCTCTGTTGCCCAGGCTGGAATGCAGTGGTGTGATCATAGCTCACTTGCAGCCCTGAACTCCTGGGCTCAAGTGACCCACTCACTTCAGTTTCCCTACTAGCTGGGACTCTAGGTACATATCACCATGCCTGGCTAATTTATAAAACTTTCTGTAGAGATGGGGCCTTGTTGCTCAGGCTGGTCTCGAACTCCTGGCTTCAAGCAATCCTCCTGTCTCGACCTCCCAAAGTGCTAGGATTACCGGTGTGAGCCACTGTGCCTGGCCACTAAATACTTTTTAAAATAAAAAGAACATCAATTATGCATGTATAAGGCATAATAATAAAACAAATACAAATCTACCACTTTCCTCAGAAACATATACTGCTGTTTCTACTTTAAAATACTAGGATTAAAAAAAATCAAACCACATGAAATGGAGAGCTAAGGGAAAAAACTTTTACTTTTAAATGCATACTCTTCAGAATTTAATTTTAACAATAAGCATGCATTAATTTAGTAAATAAAAAAATTTTTAATTTTAACAATAAGCATGCATTAATTTAGTAAATAAAAAAATTTTAAATGGAAAACTCCTCCCACAAACCCAAATAAAACAAAACAACCAGTTTCATCAGAAAGGGATGAACATATGAGGCCGGGCACGGTGGCTTACACCTGTAATCCCAGCACTTTGGGAGGCTGAGGCAGGTGGATCACCTGAGGTCAGAAGTTCGAGACCAGCCTGGCTAATGTGGCGAAATTCGGTCTCCACTAAATACAAAAATTAGCCGGGTGTGGTGATGCATGCCTGTAATCCCAGCTACTAGGGAGGCTGAGGCAGGAGAACTGCTTGAACCTGGGAGGTAGAGGTTGAAGTGAGCTGAGATCGTGCCATTGCATTCCAGTGTGGGTGACAGAGTGACACTATGTTTCAAACAAACAAACAAACAAACAAACAAACAAAAAGAAAGGGATGAACATCTGAAAAGACATAAAGACTCTGAAAACAATTTTAGATTAAAAGGGTCTTTGAGGTTGATTTTTGTTTACTAGATCAAATTTTCACACTCAAAATTTGCATTTCTATTCCTTGATAACAAAATGCATTACTGTGCTTAGGGAGTATTTTTTTAAAGCAAACTATATAAAGACATGGCTTGAGAGATTTAGTGAGTATGACTAGGCAAGAGGGAGGTGAGAAAGGGGGGCAAAGATTACAACCCTTGTCTTCTGCACTGAGTGTTGATGTGCAGAAGAAAGAGAGATTATCCTAGGGTAATGGAAACAGGGAGAAAATGCCACAAGCACAATTTCCTAGAGAAAGGAAGAGAACAGTGTTGAGTTTTTCTTTGTTTTATTCCTGTTTCAACCACTGGGCGGCAGTTCGGAATGTGCCTTGAGATGAGGAAAGCCTGTTATCTGGAGGAAGAAGCTGTCAGAGCAACTAGTGAGACCTCCTGAGTGATTTTAACTTCCAGAGGGCCCATGGTTCTGAAACAGGGTTACCTAGGAAAATGTAGAAAAGTATACTTTTCAAATAAGAGAATAATCAAATGTAATACAACTTTTTGCTATAGTCTATCAAATTTGCTTTAATATGTATTTTTAATAGTTTTAAAAAATTTGCTAATCTCAAGTGTGCATTTGATGGTATGTATTACTGAATTTATCACTTAATTTATGTAGGCTTCAGGGGCCAGTATAGACATAGGTATAAAACAGAAACTGTATGGATGCTGTTGAATGAGAAAAATGTGCAAACGAATAAATGAGAAAGAGACTATATTCCGATCTAATTCTAAAAAAACATAATTTTCAGTTCAAATTTGAAGAAAAAAGGAGGGCAATATTAAAATTTTTCCCTCAGGCCAGGCATGGTGGCTCACGCTTGTAGTCCCAGCACTTTGGGAGGCCGAGGTGGGCGGATCACGAGGTCAGGAGATCGAGACCATCCTGGCTAACACGGTGAGACTCCATCTCTACTAAAAATACAAAAAATTAGCCCGGCGTGGTGGCAGGCGCCTGTAGTCCCAGCTACTTGGGAGGCTGAGGCACGAGAATGGCGTGAACCTGGGAGGCGGAGCTTGCAGTGAGTCGAGATCCTGCCACTGCACTCCAGCCTGGAGGACAGAGCGAGACTCCACCTCAAAAAAAAAAAAAAAAAAAAAAATTTTCCCTCAGTTTATGTTAATCTAACCCCTAGAACAGTTTACAACAGAATTGACTTGAGAAAAAAAACTACACTTAAAAATTGAATTATAACTTAAAGGTGGTTACTAATCCTCTGCTTTAAGAGCAAAGACATAAAATGACTGTATAAAACTAGCACTGTCCAACAGAAGTATAATGAAAGTCACATGTAACTGAAGTTTTCTAGTAGTCATATTTAAAAAAATAAAAATAGGTTAAATTACTTTAACAACACTTTGATCCAATATATTTAAAATATTATTCTTTCAACATATAATCAACATAAAAATTACTAATAAAATATTTTATTCTTTCCATGAAGTCTTTGAAATCAGTATGTATTTTACCCTTCTAGTATCTCACTGTGCATGCTAAATTTTCTACAGAAATACTTGATCTATACTTAATTTCATAAAACTTAGAGTAAAAAATAGTATTACATACCTAAGTTGTTCCAAACATACTTTGAGTCAACTATGTTTTAAAATCTAAATTAAAATTAAACAAAGTTTAAAATTCAGTTCTTCAGTTGTATAAGCTAAATTTTAAGTTCTCAATATCCATGCTGCTAGCGGCTACCATATGACAGCACAGGTGTAAACAATGAAAATATACTCCGATTTCTACCTTACTGCCAGTCAGATATGTGCTTTGAGTTTGTTTTCTGCATACAAATAAATTTACAGTGACCCATTCACATATTCTTTCCAATGCATACTGTGGCTGATGTATATTTTTGCAAAGTCCTAGTCTTTGGCAGACAGCCTGTGCTGTGAAGATAGCTGGGTTATATAGAGAGTATGTGAATGAATGAATTTATCCTCTTTTGTAGCAAGCTGTAATCCACTGAGCCAATCAAATAGAAAATACAAGTAAATATCACATTTCAGATGTGATATAACATCTTAATATAATAATCCCCAAAATACAGTCTTTTTTTGTTTCTCCCCAAAGAGACAGTCTTGCTCTGTCTGTAGCCTGGGTTGGAGTGTAGTGGCGCAATCATAGCTCACTGCAGCCTCGAACTCCCAGGGTCAAGTGATCCTCCCACCTCAGCCTCCCAGATAGCTGAGACTACAGGTGCGTGTCTAATTTTATTTTTATTTTTTGGTAGAGATAGGGTCTTCCTACGTAGCCCAGGATAGTCTTAAACTCCTCGACTCAAGGGATTGTCCCACCTTCACCTCCCAAAAATCTTTTCTTATTTTAATGTCCATAAGCTGAATTTCAGTTATTTGTGAAAGATATGAAATCACAAACCAGTCTCAGCAACTTAAATTCTTTAAGTTTCTCTATTGTACATAAACATGTAAATATATAAAATAGTAAGAAAATGAGAACAAGATGAAGATTAATAGGATAGAATTCAATATATTCCTTCCTCGTTAAAAAAATTCCATACTTGTTTTATAGAATAAAAGAGGAGTTAAATTGAACACAATGTATGTGTCCTTACTGTTGCAGTTTTACCTCATGTAAAGCTTTTGCCTCCTGTAAGTTTTGTATGCTGACTTTGAAACCGTAAGTATTGTTTAAAGATGGTCCATCAATCTGAGAAGTTTCTTTCTGTGGGGTATTTACTGCTGCAAATTGATTCTATAAAAAAAAACACACACACACACACACACAGCCAGAAAAAGATAGGTGAGCAATCATTTTTCTTTTGATTACTTATTCCCACATAATATGCTTTATGTGTTTGGTAATAAATGGTAAACTAATATCATCTCTAAATTCAAGGAGAAACTGTATTTATTAATGTTATTTTCATGCTAACAAAGATACCAGAACTGGATATATGTGGAAATATAAGTAAACCATTATCTCTCAGTTCAGAAGCCCCCAATACTGAAAATAATAGTTTTGTAGGCAGTTGACATTTACACCACATGGACATTTATCTTGACCTTTCTTGAAAGTAAGACAAGCAAGCAATCAATATATTTCCAACTACTTTGGCTAAAGTTTGAAAAAGATTTGAAATATTGATTTGTATTTTACCCTAATACAACATGTGTCTGAAAGATGAATTAAATAAAACAATGTAAATAATCTTCAAAGATTCAGAAAAAAATGGCATCTTTCCTTTCCTCACAAAAATTTTTTTTTCTGATTTCTAAATCTATTAATTGTTTCCCCCAGTATTATGTTCACAACACACTGATATAGTATTTTTTAATATATGTAGCTTGTAATTCAATAATACTATTTTATAAATGAAAGTTTAAAAAGTTTTATTATCTCAAAGAAATACTAAAATATATTTTATGTAGTTAACGACATTTATAAGAAGTGGCCAATATATAAGTGATTTCTAGCATATATTTCCAAGGATGCATGTCTAATGTATACTTCTTTCATATAACCATATAATTCTAAGTTTTGTCATATTTTTAGTATTTGAATAAAAACATCTGTGACTTTCCAGACTTTCAGTAGTAAATAATGTTGCTTTCTTTTGCTGCTTAGTAAAATAAATTTTAAAAAATCAATAAGGTTATATTTTAGAAAAAAGTAATAAACCAAGAAAAAGGATATATTTTTGGTGGGATCAAAAATCACTTACTTGAGCTCTGCTGTCATTGGATTGTTCTGATTTTGCCAGTAATCAGTTAATGTATTTGTATCCTCATAATCCACATTTTGGCTATCATATTCACTTTCTCTGTAATATTTGTATTTACATATAAGAATCTTTTAGATCCCAACAGCAAAAAAAAAAAAAAAAAAAAAACTAAAAAAAGGCAAATTTTTGTTGTCTCAAAGATATGCAAATAATGATGCAAAAATTTAAGTAACAAAAATGTTTTAATTGAGACAAAGTTATCAATTATCTAACTGAAATCTAGGAATAAGACTGGATCTTCCACTGATCTTTAAAAATGTTTAGTATAGTTACCTTTGCTTGTGTTAAGAGTACTCTTCTAAGAGTGTCAGTATTACTTCCTTTCTTATTACTCAACTTCTGTGTTTTTGGTGCTGTAAAAAGAAATTTCATATTTAACATATATATCAAAATTACCTGCTTCTGGTTTTTAAAAAACCTTTTGTTGTTCCAAACACTTAAGTACCACTTGTGGGTGCTGTCCTATGAATTCCCCCCAAAATTTCATAACTTAAAAATGTAATTCAAACCTCTGATACCCACCAAAATAACATTTTAACATTTTGTATTTTAAATACGTTTATATTTTAATTACTGAGTTTTATACCCCAGTCATTAACCTACAGAACTGTTTAAATCATTTATTCACTTACTTATCAAGTACCTATGATGAGGAAGAAAAGACATAATCTGTGCCCTCATGGGGTCTAGAGAGAGAATCAGACATTCATCAAACAAACTAGAAAAATAAACTTATAACTGCATTAATACAACAAAGGGGAATATAATTGGGAATTTTTATGTGGTCAAGGAGATTAGGGAAGTTTTCCTGGAGGTAAAATCTGAAGAGAGTAGTAATTAACTAGGAATAGAGTGGGGATTTTTCCCTGATCCCTGTGCAAAAGAATTGGAAATTACTTAGATAAAATGGCTGGTGCAGAAGCCCAGACAAGAGATGATGACAGTATGGCCTAAGGTTGTGGTGGAAGAAGTACAATAAAGTAAATAGATCTGGTTTACTTAGGAGATAAACAAGTGATAAGGCTTGGATAGGGACTAGAAACTACAAGGTGGGTAGTGAGGGAATGAGGTATTAAAAATAAATTCTATGTTTCTTACTTGTGTAACTGAGAGATGATAGCACTATTTATTGAAATAAGGAAAACTGAAAGAAGGCCAGATGGGTTTTTATGTGGAGGCATGTATATATAAGTATGTTGGGGAAGTAGTGGTGAATGTATGCAGTGAGATCATGAATTGGTTTTTAAAATACTAATCTTGAGGTGCCATTTAGCATTCAAGTGGAAATGTCAGATAGGTAGTTGGACACTGTTCTGGAGCTTAAAAGAGAGGTCTGAACTGGAAATATAAATTTGCAAGTTATCTGTAGTAATCCTGAGGACAGGAATTAGATCATTTAGAGAAAGATATAAAGAAGACTTAAGATCAAGCTTTAATAAACTCCAACATTTAGATGACAACTGAGAATAATGAGAAAATCAAGTGGGAAAAAACAGAGAAGTAGGAGGAAGGCCAAGTGGAGAAGCAGCTCCAAGAAGGAAGGTAGGGTCAATGAGAAAATGGCTGCTTAGAGGACATATGATAAGACTCAGGAACATCTACTGGTTTTAGCTATAAGTTTATTGGGCATCTTTACAAGAGCTATAATGTAGGATGACAGGGGCAGAATTCAGTTTAGAGTGGGCTGAGAAATGAGTAGGAGGTAAATAACTGGAGTTGTCAAATTAGATAAATCTTTTAAGAAATTTGGCTTTGAAGGGGAGGAGAAAGAGTAGAAGCTGGCTGGAGACGTGAGGTCAAGGCAGGTTTTTTGTTTCTGTTTTAAAATGTGGGAGACCTGGGTATGTATAAAAGCCAACAGGAAAGTCAGGTTGAGAAGATAAGCCTTTTGAGAGGGCTCCTGTATTTCACCCACAAGGAAGACAGGATGGAAGCAAATATAAGTAGATTACACAGCAGAGAGTTGTCATGTGACGACTTTCTAAGACACGACAAAAAATATTTGCTGAGCTATACCTTCATTTAAAAAGCTCTGATTTTCATTTCAGTCTAATGTTATCTTCATTTCTATTTCTGAAGAACAATTACGGAGACTTCCTGTTATGTGTACACTTACCTGTTGATAATGGGCTAAGGCCAGTTGCTTCAGGAAGCCTTTCCAGAAGTTTTCTCTGTATGATTGGTGTACTATGAAGGCAAAGTGATTCACATTTCTCAGTTCTTGCCCTAGCATTAATTGGAGATATCACTAGAGGCTCTTGAGGCTCACTGCAGGGGCTTTTTTGTATACCATCTTTTATTGGTTTTAAGAAGTTCTCAACAGCCAATGAAGGCAGCTCCTCTACTGGCGATGAGGGTCTATCATCTCCATTTAATGCTTTGGAATCTGGGGATACTGGTTGTTGCCAAGGGGGAATTACAGGAGAATCAGGGGAGCTATAATTATTGTAATAGTTATCATCATCTTCATCTTTTTCAGGATCACTTGAAGAGGCAACTGGTGGCAGCATCTGACTTTCACTTGCAGTTTGACTACATCTCGTGGTTGGTGCTTGTAAAGCAATCTGAGAATTAACATCCTCCTTGGTATGTGCTGTAGTGGGGAGTATACGTGGACTTACATCCATTTTTGGAGGCACTACAGGTTTGTCATCTGGGTTAACTGAAGAGCTAAAGTTCTCAGCAGATTTTACAACTCCAGTTGGCTTGGTTTTAGGCAGTTTCTTGGAACGTTCATATTGTTCTTTGGCTTGAAGCCACACTTGGACCAGTTGTCGACTTGGGGCACATTTGCAAGGCATAATCACGATTTTTTTATCTTCAACCATCTTAGGGCTATTACTTGACCCTTTATTGACAACTCCTTGGCCACTGCGAAGAGGTGACCCTGGCCTTGGATTCTGAGTCATTGCTGAGAATGCTGTTTTCCAAAGACGAAGTCCTTCCAAGGAAAAGTCTCCCTCAAACTCAGCCAGATCATTTGCAAGTCGAGTTTCTACCATGAGGAGCCGTCCACCAATCTCCCTATAAACAGCATATTTTAGAACAACTGTTTTGTTTCAAAGAGCAATTACTAAAATATTTAACTCCATATCCTAGATAAAGTTCCTTTTGGAGTCTCAAAAATGTCCATTTCTATCTTCCCTGCTCCCTCTATTTTATATGCAGGTACACTCTATCTTTAGTCTCAATATGCTTTTCCTCACAGGTATATGACTACTTAATTTCCTTTGGAAGGTACCATTAATCTCAGGGAGCGAAGGTATTTTTTGTTTTATTTTAATGCCCCATGAAGCCTTCTGTCCTTCAAGGAGATGAAACAAACTTTTCAGATTCCTTTCCTCTCCTAATCTTAATTTTCCATTATTACCACATATGAATAAAAACAATAAAGTAATTTATCATTTCAAATACTATGTCCCAGGATATTATTCATAGCTTCTTCCTATATTCTCCAGTATTTGTAGTTTAGCAAAACGAATCAATTCAAATGAATCTTCGTACTCTCAAATCCCTTAAACATTAAAAAAAATACCAACTCAGGTAAATCATCTAATTCTTTCTTCCCATTCCATGGTAGGGATTAACACTGACATAACTTAGGAGTTGGCAGAGCCCACAGGATACATGGCTTAAATGTTACCAATGTATGAATATGTGGGAAATCACTAATGAAAACAGTCTGGTTTCATTTCCAAAAGCTATAAATATTAAGTGAAACCTCTTTCTCTAATCCCTTGATACTATTTCTGCTTACTACAGCAACATAAAATAATTCTACTTCTTCATGTTAACTTTATTATGGATATAAAGATAATTCATAGTTTTTTCAATCACTTCTCTTAGGGCATGATTCCCCAAATGTCCCCATCATTCTCTACATAAAACTCCACTAACTAGATTCATGTTTTCAGATCTGAAGCTGAAGGAAGAGCATTAGGGCTACCCTGTCTCCTTTATATGAAAAGACTTTAGCCCCTACTAGTTAACTCCATAACCAGCATCCAGCACTGTCCCTGCATCCACTCTTGGCAATGTGAAAAATCAGAAACAGAATTAATGCTGTTGAAGGAAATGAATACACATACTAAGTGACCATATCCAACTCTAATACTAAGGATAGAGAAGTCATAATGAGGTCAAGAATAAAAAATGGTGAGGTGTGGTGAATTCAGTTTTCTTACGTACTGTCAGCAGCATGGTAATTGCTATAATTCACAAGGAAAAAAAATCTCCTAATATGTAACAACAGTCTTTATATAAATTTTTCAGTAATCCTACTTCTAGGGCTATAAGGACAAACTCTAAAATACAAGAAATGCTTTAAGAAGAAAATGCTAGTATCTTCTTAACATACATAATAATATACATACTATCTATAGTGGCAAAATCACAATCTTTCTGTCCAATAATATATACATGATGCAACATATGCAGCGATTAAAAGATTCAAGAAACTCATTTGGAAAATGTTTACAATATAATGTTATGTGAAAAATGTGGATAATACCGTGACTACAATAAGATGACACTTCACAAAACAAAACAAACTAAAAACTATACTTTTAAAAAAAGAAAATAGAAAACACATCAAAATATTATGGTGGCTGTTACTACATGGAAAAATGGTGTAATTTTTATTTCTTCTTCTTTCATACTACCTAAATTTTCCATATTGAATATATAGTTTCTTTTTTTTTTGAGACAGAGTCTTACTCTGTCACCAGGCTGGAGTGCAGGAGCGCGATCTCAGCTCACTGCAACCTCTGACTCCCTGGTTCAAGTGATTCTCCTGCCTCAGTCTCTCGAGTAGGGATTACAGGCACATGCCACCATGGTCAGCTAATTTTTGCACTTTTAGTAGAGATGGGGTTTCACCATGTTGGCCAGGATGGTCTCGATCTCTGGACCTCGTGATCCGCCTGCCTTGGTCTCCCACAGTGCTGGGATTACAGGCGCGAGCCACTGTGCCCGGCCTACAGTTTCATATTTTAAAAAATATTTTTCAAAAATGATTATTTTTTATTTTAGCTGTAGGACAAGTGTCAAAGTTGGACAACACAAACATAATGACTAGCACGTAAGTTTGGTAACTAAAAGTAAATATACCATAATCACTACTGATAACACCAAAGTCCCCAAAATGATGGAAACTAATGTTTAAGGAACAGACTTCATATGCCCCAGCAGTGAAATAAAGAGTTCCATGTGGGTACTAAACAAAACTGTGTTGAAAAGGCGCTGGGAGGTGAACATTTCTACCCTTCACTTCAAGTCATTACAGGAGAGAACTTCTATTCTACATTTCTGAGGATAACATTTTCTCACCCCTTTATTAAAAAAATAAACTTTTATCGTGTATATTTAAGGTATAAAATATGATATAGTATATAGTAAAATGGTTCTTACCGTGAAACAAATTAACATATCCATCATTTCACACTCTCACCCCTTTTTACAATGGATTCCTATAGGAATTACTGTGAATCTGCTGGGTAAAAGCCTGGCATTCACTGTCGTGTTTTTTTAAAGATATTTTAACAGCTTTAGGTTGACAGCCAAATTGAAAGGAACGTACAGAGGTTCCCATATACTCCTTGTGCACCCACACATACATGCCCTCCCTCATTATCACCATCTCCTACCAGAGTGGTACATGTGTTACAATCAATGAACCTATGTTGACACATCATAATTGCCCAAAGTCCACAGACTGTATTTGGGTTCGTTCTTGGTGTGGTACTTTCTATGGCTTTCAATAAATGTGTAATATTCATATTGTATCTTTCTTTTTTTTTTTCCACTGGAGTCAGGAACATGGTGCTGCCACAGGTCAGTGCATACATGCAGTGTGGCCTCTGCTGCTCTTCATATCTCTTTCCAAGATTTAGACTAAGGCAGGGCCTGCCTTAGCAGTTCCAGCCATCCTCTTCTGCTTCTGAAGGGGTGGTTGAAATGAACTGCCTGCTCTGCAACTGGTTAAGTATATGAGATCATGGACACAGGGGCAGGAACAATAACCATCATTCAGACTTTCTGGATTAAGCCACGTTACCCAATTTAGCTTTTATCAGTTATGTCCTAACTTGGCGATGAAAGTGGTACACAATTACTCAACTACAGATAAATAAACCACTACTGTGATTTCTATTTTGCTATTTGCCGCGTGTGTGCATGTGCTCACGTTTGTCTATCAATTCCCTGAAGAGATTTTTTTCTGAGATAAAGTCTCATTCTATTGCCCAAGCTGGAATGCAGTGGTGTGAACACAGCTCACTGCAGCCTTGACATCCTGGGCTCCAGTGATTCTCCTTCCTTAGCCTCCTGAGTAGCTGGGACCACAGGTGCATGCCACCATGCCCAGCTTATTTTTTTTTTTTTTTTTTTTTGAGATGGAGTTTCACTCTTTGTTGCCCAGGCAACAAAGTGCAGTGGCATGATCTCGGCTCACTGCAACCTCCACCTCCTGGGTTCAAGTGACTCTCCTGTCTCAGCCTCCTGAGTAGTTAGGATTACAGGCGCCTGCCACCATGGCCAGCTAATTTTTGTATTTTTAGTAGAGACAGGGTTTCACCATGTTGGCCAGGCTGGTCTTGAACTCCTGACCTCAGGTGATCTGCCCACCTCGGCCTCCCAAAGTGCTGGGATTACAGGCTTGAGCCACTGTGCCCAGTCTAATTTTTTGTAGAGACAGAGTCTCACTTTTTTGCCTGGGCTGCTCGCAAACTCCTGTGCTCAAGCGATCCTCCCACCTTGGCCTCCCAAAGTGCCAGGATTACAGGTGCACACCACCATACCTGGCCACCTGAAAAAATTCTTAAAGGGGAATGGAAACCAAAGTCCATTTGCTAATAACTACATAAACTATAATAACAATATAATGCAAGATACTGAAACCACATGAAAAGTGGTTTATAATAGAAACAACTTAAAATGATCTTCATTTAGAGATATATCAGAGGAATACTTAAAATACATATATGCTCATTTTCAAAACACTTGAAAATGAAGTTCTTTTAAAATGGTATAAAAGTTTAACATTTAAAAATTAAATACCATTTAAACAATGATCACTGTAATTCTTTTAAAGTATCATGACATCTTTAGAGTGAGCACCTCTAATCTTTAATGAAGACACAGTGTTAAATAATGGTAGATCCAAGTCAACTTAAATAAACTTCTCCAGATGTAACCATCCAGTTAATTTTTGAATTTTCTTAGTAAGTCTGTAATCAGAAATACTTTCCACAATGATATACTAAAAAATACAGTATCACAAAAAACTAGTAATCAGGTAATCAAATGTTATATTCTTTATATATACACATTATATTCTTTTTTTTCAATCCCTATAGTGTAATTTTATATATCATAGTAATTCAGAGTGACCCAAGGGAAAAAATAACACTGATTACCTGGGCTTTTCTGGTACATCAGAAGGATTACTGCAAAATGGTTCCTGGTAAATAGTCTCTGAAAGGTCATGATCCAACAAAGTTGCCATAATTTCTTCCCTACTTGGTGGGGACATAAGTGGTTTCAGAATGTGAGCAGTTCGTGGGGTGAAACTGCCATTTTTAGATTGTGAAGGAGAACTAGCAGATCTTGGTGAACTATCAGGAGTTGGGGTCAACATATCATTGTTTCTTGAAACATACAGTTCTAAATCTTCACAGGCCATGTCCACAAGTTCACCATCAGGGGAGGAGAGTATTGCAGTAAAAGAGGTATTCGCTGAGTCAAGAGACTGTCCCATTTCTTTTCTGGTATGACCTTGAATCCAGTCTGAATTGTTTGGCTGTGGGAGGCTAAGAAACACTTCTTTGCTTACTGAACTCCTATTCAATCTAGATTTTTCATTTAGACAGTCTTCTGCCTGCTGAACACAGAAAGAATCCATTATTGAGTTAGACCGAGTTGTTAGAGGATGAAAGCTATTTTTCCACTGGTTGTGGCGATGATTCTCAATGCTATCTATGGATGATTTCTCAAAAATTTCAGGACTTAAAGTACCAGATCTAATCCATGAGGCTGAGTCCGTGGTATGATGCTTGTCTTCTTCACATTTCTGGTTGTCATGACTTAAAAACTCATTTTTTTCTATAGCTTGTCCTGGAAAAAGATCCTGAACAGCATCACTTAGGAACTTCTGAGGCAAATTCTGATCAGCTGGGACAAACTGACTTCCAGAGTAAAAGCTACAAAATCCAGTCTGCCCTATTGTGTTAATATCAAAATTATAATTATGTTCAGGAGATAAACTATCTTCAAGTGAATAACAACTTTCAAAACCTGGATCTGAAAAGAAGATGGGACTATCATCTGATACGGAGTTATCCAACTGGCTAGAGTTTTGTAAATTTAAAGAGTCTACTTTGAGAAGTTTGGGGATTTTTTCTTTCGGTTTTGTACTTCTGGGAGTTCGAGGTTTTCTTGGGGATGTTACCGCTCGTGTCCGTTTATTTGCTTTGTTATGTTCAAGAGAACCAGAAATATTTTTATTTGGTTGATGTTTATTAGATAATGGGTCTTGTATAATATTTGCATTTTGTGCTTTCTGCTGTCTTTTTTGTAACAATTCTTTTAGAACTGCCAGTCCAGACTGTCCTTCACCAAATGCTGAAGGTGTTGACACATTTCGATTTTTACACTGAGAAAGTGCTTTGGTTTGTGAAATTGCTTCTGATAATGACCTCTGTTTTACTCTTTCAGGTTTAAAATTTGACATATCTAAAATAAAGCCCCTTTGCTTTTGCTCCCATGCTATTTGTTTGATTGGACTTCTCAAGGAAGTTACAAAGCAATTATTAGGCATTTGGCTTTCATCTGAAGTTGCATTTCCCGGAGAACAAGTTTCACTGTGCTTTGACTGCTCCGCTATGCACACAATCTGCTGCTGACTATCTTTGCAATGCAAAAAATTAGGGGTATATGTTTGGTCCAGCTTTGATTCTAGGGAATTGCGATATTCGCTTAACTTTCCAATTGATGACAAATAGTTTTTTTGTATATTATTTGCATTATCTTCTATCTTTGAAGACATACCCGAAGATATCTGTGTATTCTGTGCTACCTGAGACAAATGGTTGGAAAGGTCAAATACATTTTTCTGAATTAAGGTTGATTCCTTTAGAGTAAACATAGCACTTTGATTATGAGGTCTTTGAACATTAATTTTTGAGATTCCAGGTCCTATAGAATTACAAACAACTGATGGATGCAAATCATCTCGTGAACTGGGGAATGTCTGCACATCTACAGACTTCTTGCTTTCTAAGAAAGAAGAAAAGCAGCCAGATAACTTCTGTTGTGCATTAATTCCAGTGGGTAGGGGAGCAGAAAGGGGATGATCTACAGCAGAGCCCATTAGTGGCATATCTTTCTGTTTAAAAAGTAGTTGAGCGCCTCCAGAACTACTTGCAAATTCAGACACATTCTGGTGTTTCAGTACAAACTTAACTTCAGCACCAAGCTGAGATTTGATTTTTTCATCCTTAAGTGTTACATGCTTTCTCGACGTACCTTTCACATTTGTTTTTTGTTTTGCTCTCGGTTTCTTTTTTCCATCATCTACTAGTTTACTTGTCTGATTTCGTTTGTTCCTTTTCTTAGTAACTACAGAGGGATTAACAAGCTTTGCTTTTGATTTCTTAACCTGTGCTCTTGCGCGACTATTTTTTCCTATACGAGAATTAACAGTCTTATTATATACATTAGGACCCTTAAAAAGCATTGCCTCTTTTTCTGCAGCAGCCATGATTTCTTCAGCTCTTGGATCTGTGGGAGACCAGCAGCGAGGTGGAGAAGAATTTATGGGACTTGTGCTTCTCTCAGAAAGAAAACCTAGTTTAGACATAACATCACTATAATTCAAGTCACAATCTTCGGTTTCAGCATTGTAAGATGGTGAGGGAGGAGAAAGAATAGCATGTGACCGTTTTTTCCTGAAAGACAAAGTTCTTTTAATATTTTCATTATTTGTCCTTTGTTGCTTACCAGTTTTTTTCTTAGCAGACTTATGTTTTGACTTTCTTCTGTGACTTTTCTTTGGTGTTAGTGGATAAATGGGATATTTGGTTGCAGGGGAGTCGGGAACTTTTGGCCAAAAGTCCTTCAAAGGTGCAAGCTTTTTATATAGTTCCATTTTTTCTTCTGTTAATATTACTTGTTTTTCTTTAGCATCTATTTTTCCTAGCTTCACAAGCATATTTTTTCTCCCTCTAAATCTATTAATAATAATATACTTTATGATGACAGGAGGCAGCTTTTTAGACATTTTTCTTCGTTTTCGAGATTTGAGAGTTCCATCTAAACTTTCACCAATTTCCATGGGATGAGGTAGACTAATTTTTGAGTTGTGTGTTACAAAACTCGACTCACTATCTTCAGTCTCATAATTTACCTTGCGTTTGGCTCTAAGTGTGTATTTATTTCCATATAGTCCAAAGGACTGCTCAGTTTCTAACGTTCCATCTCCAAAGTGACAGTCTATAAAACCATCTGTGGGTGTTTTATTTTCAAAAGCTCCACGAGAAGTTTTAGTTAAATCACTGGTGAATGCACTATCCTTCTCAGGATTACTATTACAAGGATTATTTTGTATACTATTATCTTTTGTGGATCCAGTCTCACTACTTTTGGTAAAAGTCTCCTGATGACCTGCAAGTTTCTTTTTATTCAATTTTAACCGGGATGGTTTATTGCCAGGTTGTAATTTATATGTGACAGGAGACAGTTTCTGTGGTCTTGTAAGACAGTTAGAAAGAACAACACTGGGAAAAAACATATAGTGTGCTGCTTGCTGGCTGAGGCTTGGCTTTTCTGTTTTATGTTCTTGAAATTCTTCATACCTAATTTTAAGTTTATTTAGTCCACTTTCATCAGCAGTGCTGTTAAGAGAATGTACCATAGTTCTATTCTCCCCTGAGCATGACAGCAATTCACAATTTTCAGTAAATGATGAAGGGAATAAACTACTCAGAGTTGTGCTGTTTCCTTTTTCATTTCCTTCAGAGGACACTTTATTTTTTGAATGATTCAAGTCAGAAAAGTTGAAAGAATTTTTGCCCAATGTATTCTCATTAGGGTGACGGTGCATATGTATAAAAGGGGAATCCTTTTCGATTTTTCTAATGTTTGTATATTTTCTACTTGGTACTTGTCTTGTAACAGTTGGAATATCTTCTTCATAATCAAAAATACTACTTTCACAGGAAGACACTGGGAGGATCTCTTTCTTACTATTCTCTTTATGAGAATTTTCTGAATGAACAGTACTGCTTAAAGATCCAGGGTATTTCATAGAGTAAGTGCTTTCGTTTGTAAAAGAAGTGACTGAATTATCTAGACCTTTTTCCATATTTTTATTTGTCTGTGAAAGGTCTTCAATTAAATCTTCCTTGTTCAAAACATGGGAAGAAAGGGCACTTGTGTGTTTACACTGAAAGGTAATCTTAGCAGAAGATGAGGGTTCTAACGTAGCAGCATCTTTGTGAAAGATGGAGGGTTTAACTGATAGCTTGCTTGTTGCAATTACAGAAGAGTGGGTTCTAGAATTTTCGTTGTTCAATGGATTGTCTGAAATGAGGAGGGAAAAACAGTTTATTTCATTTTACTCTTAATTTTTAAGACATTTTCCCACGCCAAGATATTAATGCTATCACTATGAAAAAAATTACATAAAATTAAGTTTGCATGTTTAAAATGGCTATCTTAACAAAAAGGTAATGTTTATCATTAATGACTCAATCTAAATATATTTACAATTATGAGTCATCATTTTAAATACGTATTCAATTGATCAGAAATAGATTATATTACTATTTAGTGCCTTTGGGGAATAAGGGAAAAATACTGTCACTTTAAAAATGTTCATAAAGTAATATGCTTAACAGTATCACTTCAAATAAACTGAGCATATTTTTTAGTTTATTATTCTACTTATACAACAAACATTAAAGTTTTCAAAGCTTGAAATCAGTGATCATCAAATGTTATAACCTTTTAGAAATGAGAAACAAACCATGTATCTACATTCTTTCAAAAGAAAAAAATCCTGAAGGACAAAACATCACTATAGCCTCACTTAGCCAACTATATAGAAAGTATGATTACAGTTTCAAAATCAATAGAAAGTATGATTAAAGTTTCAAAATCATATTTATTTATTTATTTTTTTTTTTTGGAGGCAGGGTCTTGCTCTGTTGCCTAGGCTGGAATGCTATGGAGCAATCACAGCTCACTGCAGCCTCAAACTCTTGGGCTCAAGTAAGCCTCCCACCTCAGCCTCCTGAGTAGCTGGGACTACAGGCATGCACCATTAT
Source organism: Piliocolobus tephrosceles (assembly GCF_002776525.5). NCBI lineage: Eukaryota > Metazoa > Chordata > Mammalia > Primates > Cercopithecidae > Piliocolobus > Piliocolobus tephrosceles. Next base: position 10,878,213 of record NC_045438.1, on the reverse strand, counting down.
GCTGGCCTAATTTTTTTTTTAGTTTTTTAGAGACAGAGTCCCACTATGGTGCCTAGGCTGGTCTCGAACTCCTGAATTCAAGTGATTCACCTTGGACTCCCAGAATGCTGGGATTACAGGTGTGAGCCAGAGCACCTGACCTCAAAATCAAATATATTTTTAGATCCTAAATAATCAATTTCTCATGGTAGACTTGTTTACTTACCACTATTTTCATCTGCAGTTCCATCTAACTGAGGTATAGAAAGATTGGCTAGAAGCAAACTGTTATCACTCCATTCCATTTCTTCTTCTGAAGATGAGTCATCATCTTCAGTTGAACTTCTGTGGGTATCTCTGCACAGTGATCTGGAGAATATTAAAATTCACTAGTGACCATGATCATTAGAAAAGACCATCTCAGATGCAAATCATGTATCTAAGTTAACTCTATAATAATGTAAGTTAATGATAATAATGTATCTAAGTTACTCTATAGTAAAACAATAAAAAAACCTGAAAATTGTAACTTCTAGAAAAGCATATTTACTTTGCTTTATTAACATGTCTCACTATAGCAACTTACAAAGAATTATAATAATTACACTTTATAATCTCTTTCATGTGAGCTGAAATACACCACAATTCCTGCATTCCGAATTGCAAGAAATAAGAATAAAGAGATGAGTGAAGGGGCATTGAGGTCAGGGCTGAAGAGAAAATATTGAAGAAGAGAGAGGGAACAGGAAGTAGTAAAGGTGTTCAGTCAATCTGACAATTAACTATAAAGTAGGGTTACTGAGAAATTCAGAGGGACAGTGAAGTCCAGTTTCTTTAAGTTTCATCTCATATTGATATTAACTTGATGCTTTCCCTTTTAATTGAATGGGCAAACTTTTTCCTATCCATATCCAATTTTTTCTTTCACTAATCTCAACAATTTGAAATTATTATTATTTTATTATATTATACTGGAACTCTTTTTCCATTAAGCCTTTGTAAATCACAATTTATCATAAAAATCACTCCCTTAAGAGCTGAAAGAGGTATCAGAGGTCTAGTCCAACTTTCTACCTAATGCAAAAACCTGATTTTTTAATGAACCTGAGGCAATCTCTGTTCTTACATAATCTATATAAGGGGCTTGCTGTCTCACAGGGCAATCTTTCCATTGTTAATAGCTTTAATTGTTAATAGTTGTCTTCTTGTAATACACAAACTCTTTCAACTTCCATACACGGTTCCTATTTTGTTCTCTGTAGCTATACACAGCAGGTTGATGCCATTTTCCACATGATAATCTTTAAAATACAAAAAGGCATTTCTCATTCATCTTGTAATTCTAATTAGATCAAACAGTCTGCATTCAAAAGTTCTTCAAAAGTGACAATGCTTACAGATCCTTCTAGTTTTCTTCCTCTTCCCTTTCCTTTTTCAGTATTCTTAAAATATGGTAATCAGCACAGAATATAATATCCAATATAAAGAGTAGAAAAAAAAAAAAAAAAGAGTAGAATTAACTAAATCATTTTCTAGACACTATGCTTCTACTATTCAGTCTCTCTCTAATAATGTGTACAAAATGTTTAGGTTTGTTTTCCCAAGGTTAAAGTGGGCATGGTTTTCACCAAATTGGTTCAGCCAATCAACATATAAGCATAAATTTAATCATAGGATCGACAATGCCTATTATTAGAGCAGTGACAATGTTAGAGGAAAGAATTTAACATCACATCTGGAGATTTCTATATCTGATTTATTAAACAGAAAAATCAAAACTTGTGTCATATACATGTAAACCCTGAATTTATGGATTAACTTCTTTCACCTTTCAGTGATGGCTTTGGGGTTGAAAATTTCAAACACAGACTTAAAAAGTTCTAATCTAGCCTACAGAAGTTTAAAGGAGAGGCATACTCAGTCTTTCAGGCTCACAGGCCTAGATTTTTCCATACACAGGGCATATAACTAAAGGGCAGACTCAAACCAATCAAGTTCACAGAGACTGATTTAGAAAACCACAACACCAACTTATTCCCTGATTTTGAGAAACAAACCACAACACCAGTGTTTGCTTCTCAGTCTTTTATTTATTTGTTTTTAACCTTAGTTCCCTTAGTCTAATCAGACCCCAAAGTCATACCCTGTCTTCAGTGCACTGTTGCTCTGATACTCAACAACAGTTCAGCTATCACAGAGCATTCTTTTTGTCTAGTTCTAAGATAAGAAGGCACTCCAATTTTGCCCCATTTATCACTCACATATGTTAATACTGTGTATATAAATGGATAACTTCTAAAAGTTAGGTTAATCTTTTAAAATGTAGCAGAACTTTATTTTGCTTGGAATATGGAGTATATGCCACATGAAAAACAAATCATTAAAAGGGAATTTTAAAACACCAATTTAGTTCATAAGGTATTTTATACACTGAACAACAGTAACAAGTAATTTCTGATGGAAGGACAATAATGATAAAAGTTAATAAAACAACTGAAATAACTAAAAAATTACCTCTTTTTGGCACAATGTTCTTCAATATTGCTGTCCCATCTCTGGGACATCACCAAACTAAGCTCCATTTCCTCTTTTTCAATCTGTGGTTCATTTTCTTCATCATCACTATTTTGGGGATATTTATTATTTCCAAAGGAGCGACACGGTGACGGCATCCTATTTCTTTCCCCCCGATATCCATCACTTTCCAAACCAGCAAGAAGATGTACCAGAGCCTCATCAGGACTACTGTCCACTATAAAACAAGTACAATAATCACCAACAAATAACTTAAGTTTTCTTTTTTTTTTGACACGGAGTCTCACTCTGTCGCCCAGGCTGGAGTTGGAGTGCAGTGGCGGATCTCGGCTCACTGCAAGCTCCGCCTCCTGGGTTCATGCCATTCTCCTGCCTCAGCCTCCCAAGTAGCTGGGACTACAGGCACCTGCCATCAAGGCCAGCTAATTTTTTGCACTTTTAGTAGAGACGGGGTTTCATCGTGTTAGCCAGGACGGTCTCGATCTCCTGACCTCGTGATCCGCCTGCCTCGGCCTCCCAAAGTGCTGGGATTACAGGCGTGAGCCACCGCGCCCGGCCTGTTTTCTTAATAATCCAACAATTCAGATCACTTAGAATAAAATAACATCATAGATACTGGCACAGGCTGAAAGAATACAGCTGGTACAAAGGCTCAGGTGTTGAGGTAGCTCTCCTATCAAAGTTGATCCTTGGACCACCTGCATTAGAGTAATTTAGGGACATCATTAAAATAACATTGTTGTGTGCTCCAGTCAGGGCTCCCTGGGACTGCACAGGGTCTTGGCCATGGGGACAGCTCAGCACTGTCAGCCCCTAGTTGGAAGGCTTTGCCAGGGAAGGCTGGCAGTGGCTGCAAGAAGTCTGAGATACCGCTCAAGGGGAGGCTGCTGAAGGACTGGTTGAGTGCAGCCCTGGCCATCGAGATGAGGAGGCTGGGACCGCAGCCCTAGCCACCCATGTTTCCTCTAGTGAAATCTGTGATACTCACCAAGAAAGAACCACTTATTCTGTTTTAGTAATGTACTGAACTTTGCAAAATATTAATTCAAAATAAATGCATTCTCCTTCTAAACTAATACGGTTTTCCCTGAATCAAAGTACAGTTAAAAAAAAACTATTTTCTTTCACAAAGTTTTTTAAGCTGTATAGAAAAAAGGCAAAGCTACTTGATTTAATGCAAGGTTTCATTTTCATATTCAGTAGAGTGCTTATTGAACATGCAACATTTACCTCTTCAAGTCAATACAAAAAATACCTCTTCACAACACACATTTTCTCTGAATTACAATACTGAATATTTATGGTAGCACTGTTACTTACTGAAAACAGGTGACTCACTCAGTCTTTGGGTCAAAGGCTGAAAAGTCTGACTATTTTCCATGAGGTTCAAAATTGCTTCTTCATTAATAAGAGCTTCTTCTACTTTGTGTCTAGTGTGACCTTAATTTGACAAAGAATTAAAAAATTAAAGCAACGGCCTAAATCCAAAATTTATCATTTAGAATTTGTGTAAATTTGGAAGCATTACCATATAAACCTATTTTAAATTTCAAAATGTTAATGACGCATGCCAAATAAAAACATAATAAAAAGCCACAGAAATATTAAACCAGTCACATGGATTCATCAAATCAAACACTGAATCTATAAATCACCAAATATTTATAACCTCTTTAATCCTACTTAATGTGTGTAGTTATACTACTCTGATAAAAATCACTGCATATTTAAATATATAAAGTGAAAAGGAAAGATAAACTATCTTATTGAATACTAAAATTCTTTATACTTTATGGTTCAAAAACAACAAATTTAGAATAAATGTTTTTCAACTCTTCTAAGAAAAAAAATTGACAGTGCTCATTATTTGACACATGTGTACTGGACTCTCTTCTGAATGCATAAAAAATAAAGAGCTTAGAGTAATTCCTAATGGGGTATGTGCTGGTTTTTCATGCCTGTTTGTGAACTGTAGTTGCGGTTTCCCATTTCATTGTCGTAACTGGGCAGAAATAGTTTTTAAGTGCTATAAAAATACAAAGAAATGGTTAAGCAATTAAAAAATTCATTTTACATTATATATTTCTCAGAAAGCTTTCATTATATATCACATTCATTATATTTTCATGATATCAAAAAATAGTAGTCTACATGGCCATATAGAACCCTCCAGCAATTGCTGTCCCCTGTAGGAACACCAAACTGAACTATTCACACAAGCAAGCATCTTCATTAGAATAAAAAATCAGGAGAGCAATCACAGTACTTGGTTTTAACAACATATCAAGAAAAGAGACAGCAAAGAGGGTAGAAAAGACAGTTGTGAATTGTTGATAGCACCTCCCACCCCTCAGGCAGTGGTCTTGTGGCACACAGAGAGAAATCTGTGTGCCTGGGAGAGACAGAACACAGTGAATGTGGGGCTTTGCATTGGAACTCAGTGCTACCCTGTCACAGTGGAAAGCAACATGGAACAGAATTTAGCCAGCACCCATGAGGAGAGGATTTGACCAGCCCCAGCCAGAGGCAAACTGCCCAATACCAGCAGTCCAGAACCTGAGGTGCAGCCAGCCTTACTACTATGGGCTAAAGCACTTTGGGATCCTAAATAAAGTTGAAAGGCAGTCTTATCCACAAGGACTGCAATTCTTGGGCAAGTCCCAGTGCTGTGCTGAGCTCGGAGCCAGTAGACTTGGGGTACACACACCTAGTGAGAGAGTAGCTGGGGCAGCCAAGGAATTACTTGTGACCCCCCTTCCCCACCCCGCACAGTCCCAGGCAGCACAACTCACAGCTCCAGAAGACTCTTTCCTACCACGAGAGGACACGAGAGGGAAGAGCGAAGAGGACTTTATCTTGCAACTTGGATACCAGCTCAGCCACAGTAAAGGAGGTAGAGTCGTGACACAAATATTCCAGGCCCTAACTCCTGGATGACAACTCTAATCACGCCCTGGACCAAAAGGGAACCTGCTGCCTTGAAAGGAAGGACTCAGACCTGGCAGGGTTCATCACTTGCTCACTAAAGAGCCCTTTGGCCTTGAGAAAACACAAGTGACACTCAGGCAGTACTTGCTGCAGGCCTTGGGTGAGATCCAGGGGCATGCTGACTTCAGGTGTGCATTCACAGCACTGGGAACAACTGAAAGCCCGTTCTCTAAGATCTGGAACAAGACAAGGATGCCTAGTTTCACCACTGTTATTCGACACAGTACTGGAAGTCCTAGTTAGAGTAATCAGACAAAAGAAAGGAATAAATAAACTGCATCCAAATTGGAAAGGAAGAAGTCAAATTATCATTATATGATCTTATATCTGGAAAAACCTACAGACTCTACTAAAAAACAAATTCAGCGAAGTTGCAAGATAGAAAATCAACATATGAAAATCAGTAGCATTTCTATATGCCAACAGTGAACAATCTGAACAAGAAATCAAGAATGTAATCCCATTTACAATAGCTACAAATAAGATACCTAGGAATAAACTTAACCAAAGAAGTGAAACATCCCTACAATGAAAACTATAAAATATTGATGCAAGAAATTGAAGAGGATACCAAAAAATGAAAAAGATATTCCAAGTTCATGGACTGGAATAATCAATACTGATAAAATGTCCATACCTACCCAGAGCAATCTATAGATTCAATGCAATCCCTATCAAAATACCAATGTTATTCTTCACAGAAATAGAAAAAAATAATCCTAAAATTTATATGGAACCACAAAGACCCCAAATAACCAAAGCCACTCTGAGTAAAAAGAACAAAACTGGAGGTCATATTACCTGACTTCAAATTATACTACAGAGCAATAGTAATCAAAACAGCACGATACTGGCATAAAAACAGGCACACAAGCCAATAGAACAGAGAACCCTGAAATAAATCCATAACTACAGTGAACTCTTTTTTGATGAAGGTGCCAAGAACATACCTTGGGGGAAAGAACAATTTTTTCAAGTAAATGGTGCTGAGAAAACGCTGGATATCCACATGCAGAAGAATAAAACTAGACCCTGATCTCTCACCATATACAGAAATCAAATCAAAATGAATTAAAGACTTAAATCTAAGACTCAAACTATGAAACTACTAAAAGAAAACATTGGGGAAACTCTCTAGAATATTCGCCTGAGCAAAGATTTTTTTGGGAAATATTCCCAAAGCACAGGCAATCAAAGCAAAAGTAGACAAATGGGATCATATCAAGTTATTATACAAAGCTTCTACACAGCAAAGGAAACAATCAACAAAGTGAAGAGACAACCCACAGAGTGGGAGAAAATATCGGCAAACTATCCATCTGACAAGGAATTAATAACCAAAATATATATATATAACTCAATAGTAAAAAATCTAATAATCCAATTAAAAAATGGGCAAAAGATCTGAACAGACATTTCTCAAAAGAAGACATACGAATGGCAAACAGGTGAAAAGGTGCTCAACATCACTGATCATCAGAGAAATGCAAATCAAAATTACAATGAGAAATCATCTCACCCCAGTAAAAATGGCTTTTATCCAAAAGACAGGTAATAATGAATGCTGGCAATGATGTGGAGGAAAGGGAACTCTCGTACACTGCTGGTAGAAATGTAAATTAGTACAGCCACTATGGAGAACAGTATGGAGGTTCCTTAATAAACTAAAGATAGAACTACCATATAATCCAGCAATCTCTCTACTCAGTATTTATCCAAAGGAAATGAAATTGGTATGTCAAGTTGAAGAGATATCTGCACTCCTATGTTTATCACAGTCCTATTCACAACAGCCAAGATTTGGAAGCAATCTAAGTGTCCATCAACAGATGAATGGATAAAGAAAATGTGGTACATTTACACAATGGAGTACTACTCAGCCATAAAAAGAATGAGATCATGCCATCTGCAACAACATGGATGGAAGTGGAGGACATTATGTTACGTGAAATATGCCAGGCACAGAAAGACAAACTGCATGTTCTCACTCACTCATGGGGGCTAATTAATAATTAAAACAATGGAACTCATGGAGATAGAGAGTAGAATGATGGTTACCAGAAGCTAGGAAGGGTAGTAGGGTGGGGCGGGGAAGTGGGGGTGGTTAATGAGTACAAAAAAATCGAAGGAATAAGATCTATTATTTGATAGCACAACAGGGTCACTACAGTCAACAATAATCTATTGTACATTAAAAAATCACTAAAAGTATAACTGGAATGTTTGTAACACAAAGAAAGAAATGCTTGAGGTTATGGATACCCCATTTATCCTGATGGGATTACATTGTATGCCTGTATAAAGATCTCTCATGTACTCCATAAATATATACGCCTACTATGTACCCAAAAAAACTAACAAAAAATTAAAAGTAAAAAGTAAAATTTCAAATGCATTAAAGACCTAAATATGAAAAACCAAATTGTAAGCACATATAAGCCTTAAAATGAATACTTAAGAGAAAATTTTCATTACATCAGGGTGGGGAAGGTCTCATAAATCACATACCAAAACTGAACCATAAAGGAATATTGGTAAACTTGACATTAAAACTGAAGACATGTAGAACTCCAAGGATAACCTTTTATTTTTAAAAATGGGGGGAAAAGAAGTTAACATTTTTTTTGAAGATTTTTACAAGACAAGCCTAGATGGAGAGAAAATATCTCTACAATAAGTATAACTAACAAAGACTTAATATCTAGAAAATATGAAGAACTCCTACAAATAAGAAAAAGAAATGACTCAATAGACAATGAGCAAATAACATAATTCACAGAGAAACCCAAATGGCCTTTAAAGATGCTCAAATTTGTTAGCAATTAGGAAATGCAGATTAAAATGCAGACACACTATTTCAAAGAATCAGAGCGGCAAATCTTTTACATCTATTATTTTATACTTATTTGATGCTATCAAATGTTGAGGCTTCGCTTGCCTAGTAAAATTGCGTATGATACAATGTGACTTCTGAGTAAAACTTTTACTATTGTCTTGTTTACTAACCATGTATAAGCTAATTGCATTATAAAAAAACTGTTAGAACAGATGCTATCTAGGTAGAGTACAATGCATACACCCTAATATTCAGCAACTCACTCTTCTGCATGTGTTCGGTAGAGAAACTCCTGCACATAGCCATAAGGAGACAGATATAGCACTAAGTACAAAAGTAAAGACCATCTAATACTTGTTGAGAAATAGGTAACACTGTTGTTTAGTCTTAAAATGGAACAGTCATCAGCAGCTAAAATGAATGAACAAGGATAAATTTCAAAGCTATAATGTTGACATAAAAGATGCTCAACATTAGTAGTAATGAGGGTAATGAAAATTAAAACCACAGTAAGATTCTATTTCACACACTAGGATGACTATATTAAAAAAGACAGATAATAACAAGTGTTAGTGAGGATGGAGAGCCTGAGAAACTCTCCTATATTACTGGTGGGAAAGTAAAACATTGCTGTCACTTTAAAAACAGCTTGGGAGTTTATTTTAAAATTAAACACAAATATACCACATGCCCTAGCAATTCTTTTGCTTGGCAGAGGTAATCTTTTTAGTGAAGTTTATTCTTACACTGTTTCGTTTGTTACTATTTATATCATTTTACAACTCTTTTTATGATATTTATCCTAAAATTTATGCTTTACTGCTTATAGCAGCACTTTTTTTTTTGTTTTTTGTCTTTGAGATGGAATTTTGCTCTGTCGCCCAGGCTGGAGTGCAGTGGCATGATCTTGGCTCACTGCAACCTCCACCTCCCAGGTTCAAGCCATTCTCTTGCCTTGGCCTCCTTGAGTAGCTGGGATTACAGGTGTGCACCACCACGGCTGGCTAATTTTTGTATTTTTAGTAGAGACAGAGTTTCACCATGTTGGCCAGGCTGGTTGCCAACTCCTGACCTCAGGTGATCTGCCCGCCTCAGCCTCTCAAATTGCTGAGATTACAGGCATGAGCCACTGCACCCGGCCAGCGGCACTATTCTTACCAGTCAAAAGTGAAAACACCTCAAATGTTGATCAACTGATAAATGGATTAACAAAATGTGGTATCTCCATACATACTGACAGATACTACAACATGTATAAACCTTGAAAGTATTATGCTAAGTAAAAGAAGTCAGACACAAAATACTGTATATTGTATGGTTTCACTTACATAATACACAGTATCTACACAAGGCCCATGTATTATTAGTGGTTACTTGGGGTTTGAGGTAGAAACAGGCATAACTGCAAATGGACGCAAGGGATCCTGTGGACTGATGGAAACATTCTAAAATTGGATTGTGGACATGTTTGCACAACTTTGTAAATTTACTATAAATCACTGAATTATATACTTAAAATGACTGAATTTTATGCTATGTAAATTAAACCTCAAGTTGCTTAAAAATCTAATGCTGACTGAAAAAAGCAAGTTGCTTCATCTACGCCAAGTAGAACATCATTTATGTAAAATTAAAAACTTAAAACAATGGTATATATGGTGGGCAAACATTATAAGAAAATATAAAAATTATATATGGTAACAGTTTGCACTAACTTCAGGATACTGCTTACCTTTAGAGATGCAGAAAGGGTGACAGAATGGGAAACATTTTTGCTATATCCACAATATTTATTTCATAGGGAAAAAAATCCCTAGCAAACTCAATCAAATATTAACATCTCAGTGCTAGATATATGTTCTAGTAGTTTCTTTATACATGAAAAGCAAATCTTACCTTTGCTTGACTCTTTGTCTTTGTGAACCTCTACCATATTGGCTGGTGTACACTGAAGCATTTCAGGAGACAGAACCTCAGAGTGCAATGTTAACTCAGCAGAGAACTCCTGGGATCCATCACTGTAGTCCACAGATCTTGATAATGTTCTGCTTAATTAAAACATATCCTTTATAACAGACTAGATAACAAAGGAATAAAATTAGTTCTGAGATCTATAATAAATAACCACTTACACAGAGAAATCATTCTGTTTGAGAATTTCCTGAAGTCTCTTCTGAAATTTTTTTTCACTTTCTGTTGCTGGCACAAACCTGTGATCTTTGAATTTTAAAAGTGCATTAAAAAATGTAGATAGCAAATGAAAGAAATATTTTCCTTTCTCCTAAAGTAGCTTTAAAAATAGTAGCAATTTCTTATCTTTCTCTAAATATATATAATACAACCTAACTGTAGTCTTACTATAGAATCACACAAAAGAGAAATGGTTGTTACTAAAGTTACAAAATTAGGCATTTAAACTCAGTTCAAGATTAAGTTCTATAATTATAATCTAAATCTGAAACAGAAAAACTGTTCTCTACCTATAAATACATCGTATCCTAAAACTAAAAATATTCCCCTTATAAAATATATTTCTATTTTTAAAAGTATAAAAGGCATTCAAAGTTTATCAAAACATTTTAGTGCCTAAGATACAACAATTTTAATTGAACTTTGCTATAGGCTTACTGCTGTGTTTTGAAATAATGTATCTGTCTTTTGAATGATGTCTTTCATTCTTTTACCTTTATTTTTAAAATTCTGTTGTATCCATGGTATTATCTGAACCCCCACAAATTCTTTTTGAATGTGGCACCATTTAGTAATGAGTATTTCTTTAGAGCTGTACATAATGAACAAAGTGAGAGTTTACATGACATACTGAGAAAATAAACTGTGGGCAGCATTTCAATGGCTACATTTTCAAAGCTTAATGTATTAAACAGTGTTCCTAAGTTGAAATTCATGATCTTCTGTGAGTTTTCTATAGCTCATTCGGAAATACAGAGGGCTAGAACATACTAGAGAATGAAAACAAAAAAGTGAGGCAAGAGGACAAGGTACACTAAAAACAAAGAATAGTAAAAATGTCAACTTACAGAGAGAGAGATAATAAGTGACAATTTGGAGACAGCTGTAAAGATAAATACTGGCTGTACAGCAATGACAACAAGAAAAATACATACAAAACAAAAGGTCATTTGAAAAGTAAAATCTAATGTCAAAGGAACACCTCAATGACAAACTTTCCCATTAAAATATTTGGTTTACAAGAATAATCAAAGCACTATTAGGTTTATACCTTGTGACTCAGGTTGGCTAATTTGAGAAGTTTCATTTCTGTTTCTTCGTCGTTGCTTTTCATCTTCCCATATAGCCTGTAGACCAGGGTTCCCACCAATTTGAGCTGTAATCACAATAATACTTCAATATTACAGGGTCAAAGTAAAAAAATGCCTAAAAAAATCTAAACTTTTCTTTAATAAATACTGCCTTTAAAAAAACCAATCACATATTTTGTGTAATAAAGTGGACAAATTATCCCAACCTACCCTTATTATGTTACTCCTTTTTTAGCTTTCTTCCTAATGGTTCCCCAAAATCCAGCAAGTGAATACAGTTCAAACATCTGATGATAGTCAATAGACCTAAGAGTACCCGTGCTGATATATAATATGAAAATTAAGAAATTAAAAGGCAGAGTACATTAAATTGCTTTATATTAGCTAATTTTATTTAGTGTCACACTTATTTTAGTGTATCTATTCAAATATAGTCATTTGGACAAAAATATAAACAAAAAATTAATTACTATCTCAGCAGAAGTATAGAAGCAATCTTCATAACATTTTGTATCCTCCTTCTATAATATCTTAGTTCCTTTGTAAAGTTTTCTTTCCTACTTTTTCTATTCTACTTTGGTCATTAATTTTTTTTTTTTTTTTTTTTTTTGAGACAGAGTCTTGCTCTGTCACCAGGCTGGAGTGCAGTGGTGCAATCTTGGCTCACTGCAACCTCTGCCGCCCAGGCTCAAGCAATTCCCCTGCCACAGTCTCCCGAGTAGCTGGGACTACAGGCGTGCGCCACCACGCTCAGCTAATTTATTCTGTATTTTAGTAGAGACGGGGTTTCACCATGTTGGCCAGGATGGTCTCGATATGACCTCATGATCCACCCACCTTGGCCTCCCAAAGTGCTGGGATTACAGGTGTAAGCCACCACATCTGGCTGGTCATTCATTTAAAAAAATAAAAACATATATTAAGAATAATTGTTTATGAACCTTCAATGTCCAGACGATTTAAGATATCAGCTGCTACAGCATCCACTTCCAATTCACATGTACTCTGTGGTTCAACACCTTCCAATATTAAAGAACTGCAATTAAAGGATATAAAAAACATAATAATTACATGAGATCAAATTTTCTAAGATTTTTCTTACTTATACAATTATCTTATGTTTAGCTGGTACCCAGAAAACCTGATTAATACACAATTATTCATGACAAAATTGATACTTTGTGCATATATAATGAAAAATAGGATGAGAAAAATACAAAACACATACTGACAACCCTATTAAGATCCCAGTGAAGTATATTCTATATATTTTGGTTCATTATATTTTATATAAAAGGAATATAAAACGTTTTAGCATACGGTCATACCCGGTGCAGAACGGGATAGGATAATATAAAAACCACAGAGGAATGCATAAAAAACCATGCACATATGAAATTGGTTGCCTAGAGACATCTTTTTCAGTATTCAAAAAACAAGGGAGAACGTGCAATAAGAGATAAGGGAAGCTGAGCACACTGAGAAATGGGCAAATGATATTCACCATTCTTCCTGCCCTCAACTACTGCTGAGATGGGGAATACTTTAAAATTCTTTAAAACTACAGAATTGATAAACTACATGAATGATCAACAGTGGGATCATAGCTAGGAAAAGTAATGATACCACAAGGTCATTAATTTTTATAAGAACTACAAAGGATTGTTTCCCATTCAGGATCTTTGACTCAAATGCATTTGCTTTTCTTCAGTGCCCCAAAAGAGAAGATAAGGAAGATACCACATAATTGACCCTACTTAACAGAATGAAGAGATAGCATCTAGTGTGGCTCCTAGTTTACTCATTCCAAAATTTAGGACTTGTACAAAAACGAACATCAAGTGGAAAAGGGGAGATCCATAATTTTACTACAAAGTGGGTGATGACACATTTCATTAACTTTTTATTTGAAACACTTTGGTGTTTTTTTTTTTTTTTTTTTTTTGAGATGGAATCTCGCTCTGTTGCCCAGGCTGGAGTGCAGTGGTGTGATCTCAGCTCACCTCAACCTCCACCTCCCGGGTCAAGTGATTCTCCTGCCTCAGCCTCCCAAGTAACTGGGATTACAAGCATGTGCCATCAAGCACAGTTAAGTTTTGTATTTTTAGTAGAGAAGGGGTTTCACCATGTTGGCCAGGCTGTTCTTGAACTCCTGACCTCAAGTGATCTGCCCACCTTGGCCTCCCAAAGTGCTGGGATTACAGGTGTAAGCTATTGTGCCCTGGCCTTGAAACACTTTTTAACGTTTAAAGAAAAACATGTTAGCAAAACTTCATTTTCCATTGTCTATTTTAAAGGAAATTTTGATGGAATATTTTGTTAGTTTGTTAAACCATAGAATTTTTACAACTTAAATAATATACGTATATATGTACTCACAGGTATATATTTAGACACTCATACACACATATCTTTTCACCATTGATAGAGAAGGAGTGTATTAGTCAACCTATCATAATATATCCCTTTTTCTTTCAGAAAAAAATATTTCTTAATGTAGATTGTCAGCTGGGCTTGGTGGCTCATGAATGTGATCCCAACTTTGGCTTGGGAGGCCAGCCTGAGCAACACAGTGAGAACTCATCTCTACAAAAAAAATTTTTTAATTAGTCAGGCATGCTGTTGCACACCTGTAGACCCAGATACTTGGGAGACTGAGCAATACAGTAAGACCTCATCTCTACAAAAAATTTGTAAAAATTAGCCAGGCATGGTGTTGCACACCTGTAGTCCTAGATACTTGGGAGGCTAAGGTGGGAGGATCACTTGAGACCAGAAGGCAGTGGTTGCAGTGAGCTGAGATTGTGCCACTGAACTCTGGTCTGGCCAACAGAGCAAGACCTTGTCTCGACAACAACAAAATGTGAATTGTCCTCTTCATCTATACAACTTAACAGAAATTGAACAGATTTAAAAATGTTTATGATCAACAGTTTTCTTATATAAAAAAGTTTTGTAATTTGAAATAACCATGTCATAAATGTCAAGGATGAATATTGCAGAAGTAGCACATTTGAGAGAAAGGAGGGAAACAATAACATCAAAAAATATAATCTCACAGTAGAAATTTATAACTTGCCCTTATTTCAAAACTGCTTCAGACATTCAGAACAGGAGCTAATTAAACATTAGCACCAGTAGACAGAAAATGTATGAGTAAAAAATTTGCATAAGCAAATACATAGCTGCTTTGAAACAGAAAAATCCAAGCATTTGGAATATACTGTCTCCAAAAAAAGTCTAATCAATAATGAAACAAATAAATTACATATTATATTATTCAAAAACAACATGTCAAAATAATTTATTACATATTTAATATTTATAAATTTTAGGAGTTTTTATTAAAAATATTTAGATGTTTGTTTTAAACTACTATTTTATCACAAATGTAAATTTATTTTACAAGTTATAGGATATCAAATTAGAATGGACAATGAAGATGAATGCTGCAGAAAAGTATAACAATATCTACCTCGTATTCCTTTTGTTAAGTAGGTAATAACTAGGTACATTTTCATGGTCTGCGTTTTAAATCATTTATTCCTTGTAACACACTAATGTCAAGGTTTTTTTTTTTTTTTGATAAGTGTATAGATTAAAAAGATCCAACACAATAAAAGGTTAAAATTTAATCATGGTAACCACTGATTTCTGATCACAACTAGGATATATGTAAAATTTTCATTTCCTTTACAACATTAACTAACCTTGGTATTTCATCTTGTTCCCACCGAAATAAAGTACCAGCAAGAGAATTTCTTGATAAATGATTCTTGCAGGATCCACTTGCATACAATGTATTACCTAGGAATAGAAAAGTAAAAGGAATAATTCTACTTTTAATTTTCATACAATTACTTTTTAGAAGGTAAATGTCTTTTTTTGAGACGGAGTCTCGCTCTGTCGCCCAGGCTGGACTGCAGTGGTACAATCTTGGCTCACTGCAAGCTCCACCTCCCAGGTTCACGCCATTCTCCTGCCTCAGTCTCCTGAGTAGCTGGGACTATAGGCACCCGCCACCACGCCCGGCTAATTTATTTTGTATTTTTAGTAGAGACAGAGTTTCACCATGTCAGCCAGGATGGTCTCGATCTCCTGCCCTCGTGATCCACCCACCTCGGCCTCCCAAAGTGCTGGGATTACAGGCAGGAGCCACAGGGCCTGGCCAGTAAATGATCTTTAAAAAATTTTATTACTTGGCCGGGCGCGGTGGCTCAAGCCTGTAATCCCAGCACTTTGGGAGGCCGAGACGGGCGGATCACGAGGTCAGGAGATCGAGCCCATCCTGGCTAACACGGTGAAACCCCGTCTCTACTAAAAAATACAAAAAAACTAGCTGGGCGAGGTGGTGGGCGCCTGTAGTCCCAGCTACTCCGGAGGCTGAGGCAGGAGAATGGCGTGAACCCGGGAGGCGGAGCTTGCAGTGAGCTGAGATCCGGCCACTGCACTCCAGCCTGGGATACAGAGCGAGACTCCGTCTCAAAAAAAAAAAAAAAAAAAAATTATTACTCATAAATTACAGATCCCTTTTTATTGATACATAATATTTGTACATATTTATGGGGCACATGTAGTATTTTGATACATGTATACAACCTGTAATGACAAAATCAAGGTACTTAAGATGTCCATCAGCCCGAACATTACTCATCATTTGTGTCGAGAACATTTCAAATCTTCTCTTCTAGTTATTTTGAAATATATATTGTTGTTAACTACAGTCACTCCTGTATGCTATCAAACACTAGAACTTATTTCGTCTAATTGTATGTCTATATCCATTAACCAGTCTGTCTTCAAATCTTCCTGGAACCCTTCTCATACACCCTTCCCAGCCTCTAGTAACTACCATTCTACTTTTTATTTATTTTTTTGAGATGGCATCTTGCTATGTTGCCCAGACTGGAATCAATCTCCCAGACTCAAACAATCCTCCTGCCTCAGCCTTCCATGTAGCTGGGACTAGAGGGGTGCATCATGACTCCTGGCTAAAGGTGAACTTTTTTTTAGTTCTCACATCAGTAAGAACATGTGATATTTGTCTTTCTGGGCCTGGCTTATTTAACATAATGATCTTAATTCTATCCATGTGGCTGCAAATGACAGAATTTCATTTTCATAAAAAATAAGGCAGAACAGAATTCCATTGTGTATATATATATCACATTTTCTTTATCCATTCATCCACTGATGTATACTTAAGTCATGATTCCGTATCTTGGCTATTATAAATAGTGCTGCAATAAACATGGTGGTGTAGGTATCTATCTTTGATATATTGATTTCCTTTCCTTTGGATAAATACCCAGCAGTGGGACTGCTGTATCATATGGTAGTTCTAGTTTTAGGTTTTTGAGAAACCTCCGTACTGTTTTGCATAATGGCTGTACTAATTTACATTCCCACCAACAGTGTATCAGAGTTTCCTTTTCCTTGCATCCTCACCAGCATTTGTTACTGTCTTTTCCATAACAGCCATTCTAACTGGGGTAACATGATTGCTTGTGGTGGTTTTGATTTGCATCTCCCTGATGATTAGTGATGTTGAGCATTTAAAAAATATATCTGCTGGCCATTTGTATGGCTTCTTTCGAGAAATGTCTATTCAGATATGAAACTTTTTTTCTTGTTGAGTTCCTTATATATTTTGGATATTAGTCTCATTTCATGAATAGTTTGCAAATATTTTCTCTCATTCTGTAGGCTGTCTCTTTACTCTGTTGTTTCCTTTGCTGTGCAGAAGCTTTTTAGTTTACACAGTCCCTTTTGTCTATTTGCTTTGGTTGCCTGTGCTTTTGAGGTCTTGGCCATAAAATTTTTTTTCCCAGACCAATGTCCCAGAGTATCTGTCCTACAATTTTTTTTTTTTTTTTTTTTTTTTTTTTGAGACAGGGTCTCACTGTCATCCAGGCTGAAGTGCAGTGGTATGATTATGGCTCACTGCAGTCTTGAGCTTCCAGGTTCAAATGATCCTCCCATCTCAGCCTCCCAAGCTACTAGGACAACAGGAATGCACCACCATGATTTGCTAATTTGTAGAGATGGGGTTTCACTATCTTGCCCAGGCTGGACTCAAATTTCTGGGCTCAAGTGATCCTCCCATCTCAGCCTCCCAAAATGTTGAGATTAGAAGAGCAAGCCATCATGCTCAGCCTGTGTGTCTGTTTTTATACCAATACCATGCTGATTTGGTTACTAAAGCTTTGTAGTATTATTTTGCTCAGCCTATGTGTCTGTTTTTATACCAACACCATGTTGATTTGGTTACTAAAGCTTTGTAGTATTATTTTGCTCAGCCTGTGTGTCTGTCTGTTTTTATACCAACACCATACTGATTTGGTTACTAAAGTTTTCTAGTATTATTTTGACTTCAGGTAGTGTGATGTCTCCAGTTGTTCTTTTTGCTCAGGATTGCTTTGGTTATTTAGGCTCTTTTGTGGTTCCACATGAAGTTTAGAATTTTTTTTCTATTTCCATGAAGAATGTCATAGGTATTTTCTTATGAATTGCAATGAATCTTTAGATTGTATTGGAAAATATGGCCATTTTAACAATATTAATTTATTTTTCTGATCCATGAACATGGGATGTCTCCATTTGTCTATTTCCACTGTCTACTTTCGTAATTTTATCAGTAATTTCTAGTTTTCCTCCTATAGAACCTTTACTTCTTTGGTTAAATTTATTAGTATTCTTTTTGGCAGCCATAATAAATGGGACTGTGTTCTTGTTTTCTTTTTCAGCTAGTTGTTATTGGTGCACAGAAATGCTATTGATTTTCTGTGTGGTTTTTAAAAAATCTGCAACTTTACTAAATTTGTTTATCAGTTCTAACAGTTTTTTTTGCTGGAGTCTTCAGGTTTTTCCACATATATATCATGTCATCTGCGAAAAAGGGACAAATTGACCTCTTTTTTCCAAGTTTGGTGCCTTTTCTTTCTTTACCTTGCCTGATTGTTATGGCTAGAACTTTCTGTACTATGTTGAGCAGGAGTGGTAAAAATGGGCATCCTTGTCTTTTGAGGTATGGTCCTTCTGTGATTAATTTGTCAAGAGTTTTTATCATGAAGGGACATTGAATTTTATCAAATAACTTTTCTGTGTTAGCTGAGATGATCATATGGTTTTTGTCTTTCATTCTGATGATGTGATATATCACATTTATTGATTTGCATATAATGAACAATCCTGGCACTCCTGAAATAAGTTTTTTTTTGAGACAGGGTCTCACTCTGCCACCCAGGCTCAAGTACAGTGGCATGATCTCGGCTTACTGTAACCTCCGCCTGCCGGGCTCAAGCCATCCTCCTACCTAAGCCTCCCAAGCAGGTGGGACTATAGGTGCATGCCACCACACCCAGCTAATGTCCTCTCTCTGTTCCAGGATCCAATCTAGGACACCACACTGCATTCAGTTGCCATGTCTTCCCAGGCTCCTCTGGTCTATTTATCTGTCTTTCCTTGCTTTTCATGACCTTCGCAGTCATGAGTACTGATGAGATAACCTATAGGACAACTCCCAACTTGGGTTTGTCTGATGTTTTTCTCATGAGTAGACGGGGTTATGAGTTTTTGGCAATAATATCACAGAGGCGAAGTACTTTTGTTATCACATCAAATGAGGGGGCACATGACACTCACATGACGTAATAACTGGTGACATTAAACTTCATCACTTGGTTAAGGTATATCACTTGGTTATAGAGTTTGAAGAATGAATAGTCATGTATCCACCAACCCAGAACTGTACAGAGAAATTCCTTCACTCTTAAAAAGTTCCCCTGTACATCCCCTTTGCAGTCAATACTTCCCTCTCTCCTAAACCCTAACAACCAATAGTCCATTTTCTACTTCTATAGTTTTGTCTTTTCCAGAATGTCATGTGAATCAAGTCACACAGTTTGGATCCTTTTAGGTCTGGCTTCTTTCACTTAGTAAAATGCTTTAAAGATTCATCCATGTTATGTGAATCAATTGTTTGTTCCTTTTTATCACTAAATGTTATCAAAGTTTATCCATTTCCCTGTTGAGTGGACATCTCGGTTGCTTTATATTTTTGGCAATTATGAATAAAGTTGCTATAAACATTTGCATACAGGTTTGGGTGGACCTAAATCACTTAGGTAAACATACCTAGGAGTGCCATCACTGGGTTGTACTCTAAGTCTATGTTTAGTGTTCTGAGAAACTATCTGTCTTCCAAAGCGACTGTACTATTTTGCATTCCCACCAGCAAAGAATGTCAGTGCTGCTGTTTCACCTCTGGTCAATATTTGTTATTGTGAGTCTTGTGAACTGTAGTCATTCTAATAGGTATATAGTGGTAGTTCTTTGTAGTTTTAATCTGCATTTCCCCAACGACATATAATGGTGAGTATCATCTTTCACGTGTTTGCCATCCTTATATCTTCTTTGGTGAAGTGTCTGTTTAGGTCTTTTCACCATTTTTAATTGGACTGTTTGCTTTCTTATTGTTGATTTTTAATAATTCTTACATATTTTATACACAAGTCCTCTGTCAGATAGGTAATTTGCAAACATTTTCTCCCAGTCCATGACTTGTCTTTTCATTTTTTAAACACTGTTTTTCACAAAGTAAAAGTTTTTAATTTTGACGAAATCTAACATTAATTTATCTTTTCATGGATCATGCTTTCGGTGTCATATCTGCAACTTCATTGCCAAACTCAAGATTGGACATATTTTCCCTTCATTTTCTGCTAGAAGTCTGATAGGTTCAAAATTTACATTTAAGTTCCTGAAGCATTTTAATTATTATTTAAGGTGTGAAGTATATGTGATGTATAAGGTGTGAAGACCATATAAAAATATGTTTTTATTTTTATTTTCTGGCATATGGACATCCAATTATACCAGCACTATTTGTTGAAAACGCTATGTTTTCTCCATTGAATTACCATTATGTCTTTGTCAAAGTTAAGATGACCATATGGGTCAATTATGGATTTCAAATATAAAATTAGTAACCAATTAGTAACCCTACGATGGCCTCTTAAATGTTCAAATGAAAGGAAGAGTCACAGGTCTCTCACTTTAAATAAAAAACTAGAAATGATTAAGCTTACCAAGGAAGGCACGTCAGAAGCCAAAATAAGCCAAAGGCTAGGTCTCTTGTGCCAGTTAGCCAAGAAGTGAATGCAAAGGAAAAGTTCTTGAAGGAAATGAATAGTGCTACTCCAATGGAACACACAAACATATGAAACAGCCTTACTGCAGATAGGTGAAACAGCAAGGGCTGATGCAGAAGCTACAGCAAGTTCTCCGGAATATCTAGCTAAGATAACTGATGAAGGTGGATACACTAAATAACAGATTTTCAATGTAGATGAAAACAACCTTATCTGTGAAGAAGATGCTGTTTAGAACTTTCATTGCTAGAGCTGTCAATGCCTGATTTCAAAGCTTCAAAGGACTCTCTTGGCAGGGTTAGTTAATGCTGCTGATAACTTGAAGTTGAAGCCAATGCTCATTTGCCATTCTGAAAATCCTAGGGCCCTTAAAAATTATGCTAAATCTACTCTGCCCGTGTTCTATAAGTGGATCAAAAAAGCATGGATGACAGTATAGCAGCTGTAGCACGGTTTACTGAATATTTTAAGCCCATTGTTGAGACCTACTGCTCAAAAAAAAAGATTCTTTTCGAACTATTTCTGCTCACTGACAATGTACCTGGTCACCCAATAGGTCTGATGGAGATGTACAAGAAGACTAATGTTGGTTCCCTGCCTGCTAACACAACATCCATTGTGCATCCCATGGGTCAAAGAGTAATTTTGACTTTCAAGTCTTATTATTTAAGAACTGCATTTCATAAGGCTATAGCTGTCACTGAAAGTGATTCCACTGATGGATCTGGGCAAAATATATTGAAAACCTTCCAGAAAGGATTCACCATTCAAGATGCTCTCGCCTTCTCTCGTCTGTAACTTTTCATTCCAACAGTAAAAAATCTGGGAATCTCCTAATTTTCACCTCAGAAAATTACAAATGTAAAAGGAGAAATAAATTTGTTTTGAGAGGAAATCAACTTATTGAAATAACTATGTTATTCTGTTTTGTTCATAATATCAAAGGCTCTATAAATAAAGAACTTTAAAGCAGTACCAAATTCACCCAGAGAAAGCTCTGCTTGCAATATTTTTCAGGTCATGTCACACAAAGAAATATAATAACGCTTGCACAGCCCACTGAGATAAAATGGACAAGGATGTTCATTAGTGGAGGTGAGGGCTCAAGGGACTTAGGAATCCGTCTGGAATGCTGAGAGACCAACACCTCCACTAACTTACAGCTATTCACCTCATCAGGGAAGTGCTGGACTAAAGTAACAAGGCTCTAACAACTCCAGGGATTTCTAGAATTGTGTATCATACACTATTCCTAAAATACAAAAAGTAACATTAAGGTCTGAAGTTAAAAAAAAAAAAAAAAAACCACCACAATACATATCAATTGCTAAGCAATGTAAAAGGTTCACTTTTGCAGTGGTCTGGAACTAAACCCACAATATCTTTTAGGTAGCCTGTATACTAAAAACCATCAAACCGTCTTCTTTAAATGGATATAAGTTATAACTCAATAAGCTGTTACTAAAAAAATGTTTTTCTGAGATACTTTTTCTGACAATCTCTAATTCCACTTTGCATATATTTCTTTTCATTCTTTAGTCACTCAATATTTATTTTCTAAATATATATTATTTTATAAATCACTGACCATACAACACTTGTTTCAAACTTTGATTGAAAATTAACCTTACTTTTCCTTCTTGCTTTTCGGAACTTGACAGCAGCCAGATTTATTAAATTCATGCCATAAAGATTGTAGTCAATGAAGAGCTGTAGGAGGTAGGGAATATGCGCTTCATGAGGCTGGTAAAATTTATTCATTATGGCTCCACTTTGCAAAAGTTCACATATCCTAAATTAGAAAAAAAAAAAAGTTTTATCATAAAATTATGTTTCCTAAAATGTTAAGTATAGAAATATAGAGAACAAAATACTTATTAGCACACAAAATTTTCATCTCAATTTTACTGGAAATTTGTATTTTGTTAGAAATTAAAAGTTTCAATCAAGTTTTAAAGTAAGCAACATGATCTGAATAACAAAAACTGCATGGATGAAGAATATTTTGTCTTAAGCCAATTTGATACTATGTTTAAAAATTAAAATACCAAAAGGTTTTTAAAATAAAATTTTTCTTTTAAAAATAACAAATAATTTTGAAAAGATTAAATATTCAAAAAGGGAAAGAAATCATTACTTATAATCCCACCACTCAGCGGTATTGCCATTTTGATATTTTTCTTTCCTGAGTTTTTTTTTCCTTCACGATGACGAATACAAACAACAGACAATTATACACAGCATAGTTAAGTACTACGTGGGGAAATATATTAAACATCTAGAAAAGATACTAATCAGATAGAGGTGTAGAGGATGTTTCCGCAAAACCTTAGAGAAAGTCTCTAAGCAAGAGACTAAAAAAGAGGCACTTTTTTCTCTGAAGAGAGGGAAGAGTATTCATGTAAATAAAACTGCACATGTAAAGGGTCACGAGAAAACATGGCTTATTCAGGAATTGAAACCACTGAGTAAGACTGTGACCTAGTGTCAGAGGCGGGGATACAGAAGTAATGAGAAGAGTGAGCATGCAGAGCCTGTTAAGACATTTGAAGAGGTAGTGAAATTTGTCTGAGAGGTGAATAGCAGAAAAGTGACATCACCAGACTAGCTATAGAACACAGAAGACTACAGGTAAGGAGTAAATAGGCTGTTGTGGAAAAACTAAGGATGGTGGCTACAACAAGGATCATAAAAATGTATTGATTCAGGAAACACATAAGAGGTGAAATGATCAGGCCTTGATGACTAACTAGATGTGAAGGGTGAGACAGAAAAGGGGCTGAGGGTGATGCCTAGATTTCCGGCTTAAGCAGCTGGTTAGTGGTGTTGCAATTATTTGAAAGGGGAAGAATTGTAAGAAAAATTGTTTTGTTTGGGATTTTTTGGAAGGGGAATAAGGATAAACTCAAGTTAGACACAAGGGCATTTAGGTATAGTGGGGATCCAATAATAATATTGGAAAAGAATCACAAAGAAAATAATAATCATTTTATTAACATAGCAGAGGTAACTAACATATTTCTGATCACTATATATTGGATACTGTGCTAAAGTACTTTATTACAAGTAACGTTTATTACAAGTCTGTGGTATGATCATCTCCATTTTACAAACAAAGAAATTATCTCAGATTTAAAAATCACACAAATAAAAGGCAGAAGAGCTCTGAGGTGGGAGGACCTCACTTGAGCCTAGGAGTTCCAGGTTACAGTGAGGTATGATGGTGCCACTACACTCTATCCTGAGCAACAGAGCAAGATCCTGTCTCTTAAAAAAACAAAGGGGCTAAAATTCAAATCAAATTTTCTCTGCCTTGTGAGCCCTCACTCATAACCATTGGGCTATTCCATCTACCCTTAGAAGCTCTAGAGAGAAATTAGGCTATTCATATTCATTTGGAAGTCAAAAGCATAAAGATAAAGAAAAAGCAAAACCAAACAAACCCATGGGAGTAGATAAGTCTGTAGAGGGAAGAGAAAATATGCAGAGAAAAGATGAAAGTCTAAGGCAGAATTCTAAGAAGCAACCATAGATGTTAAAAGGGAAACCAACAAAATGGCAGAAATACGAATGATCAGACTGGTATGAGAAAAACGAGAGGTGGTATATATCACAGAAGCTGACATTTAGGATTGTTTTAAGGCATCATAAGCATCACCATGAGTTCAAAAAGTAAGGACCTAAAATTGGATTTAGCAACACAGAGGTCATTAGTGAAAGCAATTTTCAGTAAATGGTTGGGGTAGAAGCCATATTGGAGTAAATTAAAGAGTGAATGGGAAAACCGAGAACAGTGGCTCGCTCCTGTAATCCCAGCACTTCAGGAGGCTGAGGCAGGCAGATCACTTGAGGTCAGGAGTTCTAGACTAGCCTGGCCAACATGGAGAAACCCTGTCTTTACTAAAAATACAAAAAAATTAGTTGGACGTGGTGGTGGTGCCTGTAATCCTAACTACTCAGGAGGCTGAGGTAGGAGAATTGCACGAACCCGGGAAGCTGAGATTACAGTGAGCTGAGATTGTGCCACTGCCCTCCAGCCTGAGCAACAGGGCAAGATTCCGTTTCAAAAAACAAACAAACAAACAATGAATGGGAGGTAAGAAGTTGGATACACAAAGTATAGATAAATCTTTCAAGGAGAATGGCTATAAGAAAAAGGTGTTTCTATGAGTATGAACGTGTGCGTATAATTAGCAAAGTTTTATTAATATTAAAATAGAATTGGAAAGAAAGATGGGAATAGCCAATAAGATGGAAGAGATTCTTGAAAACATCAAAGACCTCCTGAAAAAACAGTACTGAGTATACCTCCGAGGCCACTTTTACCCTAGCTTGCTACTATACATAGTGAAAATCCTTGTTTTGAATCTAAAAGGATGATTAAAATCTTCCATATATGTGCCCTTCCCTGTCCTCAATAACCTGGGCTCCAAGATGATTGAGAGCATAAACTAGAGGCAGGGAGACTAACTGAGAGAAGAAAAAACCACCAAAACCAAAACCAACAAAAAACCTGGAATATAAAATTTCACCAACATCTAGTAGAGTCAACAGGTTTCTGAGATCTCAGAAGCCCTCTCGCTCTGGACTCACTCCTACACATTTCTCCTTGCTTTGAAGCTAAAGAGCAACTTTCCCTTAATGCTGAACTAAGGTCTGGCCAGAAGAGGGCTAACATCATACACAGCAGCATAATCTCTCCTTACTTACTTCTATGAACTCTCTAATCTGTAAAAGGAAAGCAGCAGTTGGGAGCCTCCACCTCTAAAATATCTTTCATAGAGTTCAAGCCACTGGTCTCTCCCTATACACATACATGTGTATTTTACGATCTCTGTCTTTAATAAGACTACAAACTATAGAGGGCTTCTTTCTAGATTTTTTTTATTATTAAAATACTTAAATGATAGTTATTCATGTTTTGGTTTCATTTATCTTTGTACCTTTTCACCACTGCAGGATTGTAAAGATAGATCTTCATAAAGTGTCTTTCCTTCTCATGATAACCATAAAAAGGCCTGAAATATAAGAAAAAGATACACAAATGATTTTCATAATTCAGAGATGAAATAATGCAATTTACTGCCCTAATTAGACTCAGCTGGCCAAATTCAGTCTTATGTTTAATATTATCCACCCCCGCAAAAAACAATTTAAAAAAACCCAAACCTTTCAGTTAAACCTAGCACAGGTTAACATACAAAATACTGAAGCTTTTTAAAAAAGTGTAAAAAATATCACTTTCTTTGCATTACTGATGATGGGAATTAAAAATTATCACTCTGAAAAAACTATGGACAAAAAGGAAGAGCAAACGATCCAACCCTGAATCTCAAACATTAAGACTTTTTAAGTGGTTTTTTGTTTTCTTTACTCCACATATAAGAAAACATATTTTTGTTTGCTTTACTCTACATATGAGAGAAACAGACCTTTCAGTCACCTTCTGGCTCTCATTTTTTTGTTAAAAACTGAAGTTCTGGCCGGGCGCAGAGGTTCATGCCTGTAATCCCAGCACTTTGGGAGGCCGAGGCAGGCAGATCACAAGGTCAGGAGATAGAGACCATCATGGCTAACACGGTGAAACCCCGTCTCTACTAAAAATATAAAAAATTAGCTGGGCGCAGTGGCGGGCGCCTGTAGTCCCAGTTACTCGGGAGGCTGAGGCAGGAGAATGGCGTGAACCCAGGAGGCAGAGCTTGCAGTGAGCCGAGATAGTGCCACTGCACTCCAGCCTGGGCGACAGAGCAAGACTCCATCTCAAAAATAAACAAACAAACAAAAAGAAAAACAAAAACTGAAGTTCTTCATCAACAAAGTCCTTTAATTAACAACACTTATACTACTTTCCTATAGCTGTTTATTATTAATTTTATAAGTTCAACAGGCAGAGACAATTTACCTATTATACGTACACACAGCATATATTTCAGTAGCTGATACGAGTAAAACTGTAACACACAACCATATCAAGAGAAGCCTGTGAAAAAACTGTGTAGACAGGAACTTAAGAGACTGAAAAAGACCATGAACTTACTTAAGCAACCTAATCATGTTATGGCTGAGTTTTTTCTCAGGGTATCAGCCGGAATGAGGAAAGGGGGAAACAAAAGACTACATAACAGGGAGAGAAATCCTCGGTGCAAGATGAAATGAGTTGAACTTTCACATCATTTCAAGAGGATCTGAAACTACACTACAATCTCTGATAGACAGAACACTATTTTCAAAGATGATGTAATTAGAAACAATACATAAACAGGTGTAAATTTGTGAATGAAATAAAAGGCTTTGTATTGGCTTAAAAGTGGTCTGTTAATACATAGTTAAATCTTCAGGTGGATAAACCCTATCACTCTTCATTTAAAAACATTGTTCCCTTATGACAGGCAGTAGATAATAGAATTTACTCTCATTAGGACACCACCTCTCTGTGATGTCTAATAGTGTAGTGGACATCAAATAAAGGACTAATTTGGTAGCAGAGTCATTATTTTGGGTATAAACAATTTTTTTAGTTGTTTTAAGCCATCTGTATTATTGCTATAAAGTAATTTCTGTTAAAAAAAAAATCCAACTATTTACCAAGGTCTAAAGGGTTCCTCATCTCATCCTTGCCTCTCACTCCAATCTCAAATCATACCATTCTTCCTTCTCCTCCAGCCACTCTTAACATTTCAGGCCCTCTAACTCGATCCCTCAAGTGGAAAGCTCTGCTCTGGACTTCCGCATGGCTTGTTTAATCTTCATTCAAAACTCTGCTTACTTTGCCTTCTTAAAAAGTCTCACCTGACCGTCCCTCCCTCTCACCCTTCACCCTTTTCTTAACTTTTTATAATACTACTTCCCGTCTAGTTTGCTGCTGTTCACCCTATTTTGTTGCCATGAAGAATGGGTTAAATAAAGACACATTACATAAATGATATCATTTTCTCTCATTAGCAAATTCAACCTTAATTACAGCCCTTTCCTGCTATGGTACGTTTCATATATAAAAAGGTAGCTCTATGGAAATATGGGTTATCTTCAGCCAGATGAATGGTTTCACCAAAAGAATTCCTTATCAGGGAGACTCTTTGGGGGAAAAAAAGTAGAATGGAGGAGTTTGAAAGTAGATGTTTTCATGTTTAAAAAAATTGTATCTCGTAATTAGAGTTAGTTTTTTATCAATAGGAAGGAAAATGAGTGTGGATAGTGAAAAATCTCACCTAATTAATTTTGATGGATTGAGAATCTCTTTATAGAAGATTCTCTAAAATCATGAGTGAGAAGAAATCCCAGAAATTAGCCCAAGGTCATGATCCTATCTCTTAACTCAGCCTCAGGATAGTGATAGTCTAAAATGAATAGAGTTAAACCTCATATAAATGGTAATTTGGTAGCTAGATGCAACTTTATGTAACTTAAAGAAGTAGGAAAAATTGAAGGAGTAAAGGAATTAGAGAAGGTAGAATGAATGAGAAAGAAAAAGGGGATCTAGGGAAGAAAATGACCAAAAAATTAGAAGAAAAAAGAAAACTGCAATGAAAAATTAGAGCGAGCAGCTCATCTTTTGCCCTATGTATCCAGATTTGTAACTCAACTTCTCTCAAAAATGTGGCAATGTCTTTAACAAATACAAAAATACAGGAAGATTAGTGACTATGCATTTCACTGGGCTGTTTGGAGACTCAACTTTGAAATGAGGATATATATAGGAAAGTTATTAGAAACTATCAAGAATAAACAAAACTAAAAGATAAAGTAGATAATTATCCCTAACATAATTATTGCTTCTGTTATAGGATGAGTGTGAACTTTCACCTCATTCATTTATCCAACCAAATAGTTATTGAGCCATCTCGTAACATGCTAGTGTACGAGCATGCAGTTTACATGCTAGTGGAAGAAACACATAAAAATTAAGTAAATAAATGAAAATTAAAATACCTGCAAATTGTATTAAGTGTTAAAGAAAACAAATAATGGGCTGAGATACAGAATAATAAAAACAACAATAATAATAATGCCCTACTTAAAAATACCTTATTTTAAGTGGGATAGTCAAAACTTTTCTGAAGAGGTCAATGATCTGAATGCTTGGGGAAGGGTAACACACTCAAGGAAAGAAAATTGTATATACAAAGAACTTAGGTGAGAAACAACTTGGATAGCAGAGTAACTGAGAGAAGATCACTGTTTCTGAATGGAATACAGAAAGCAAAGTTTCAGAGGTAGACAGGGGTGAGGTCACATAGGTTATGGCTAGAAGTTTAAATTGTATTCTATTAACAATATGAAGCCACTCAAGGATTTTTAAATGATTTTAAATTTACAGTATAAGAAGAGTACTTCTGCTGCTCTGGAATGAGATAAAAATAGAACAAAATTCAATTAAAATGACACTATCATGGTCCAGAGGAAAGCCTAGATTACGGTGGAAGAAAGCAGAGATTTAAGGTCTCCACTTGGATTTCATACAGAGATAAAACAACTCAAATGTTCCTGTATGAGCTCCAGATCTTTCCTGTCAGTTGGCTCCACCTTCTGTCTTACTAGCAGAACACACTTAAATTTTTGCAGTCAACCTTGATTCCTCTCTCACAATCCTTACCCAATCAAACAGCAAATCTAGTATATTAACTCAACCTTCAGAATAGATCCAGAAGCTGATGACTCCACATTACTTTCCTGCTACCACCCTAGTTCAAGCCACACTATTTTCTTTTTTGTTTTAATTTTAATTCCTAAGTCTTTTCTACCTTAATATCAAGCCACCATATTTTCTTACCCAGATTAATGTCCTAATTCTCTCCCTGCTCTTATTCTTGTCCCCCTAAAATCTCTTATTAATACAGTTGCTAAAGTAATCCTTTCCAGTTTAAGCCAGATCTTGCCTGCTCTAAATCACGTAATAACTTAGAGTAAAAGTCAAAGTCCTTATGTTAGCCTACTGAGCGATTACCAAATGTTTAAGCAGGCATAAGAATCATCAGAAAGGCTTATTAAAACACAAATTGCTGGGCCCCAAGAATGTAGTTTTACCAAGTTCCCAGGAGTGTTAGTCCTCCAAGAAGTAAATGCCAAATGTGAGAGAAAATGAGACGGGAGCCAGAAGAAGCTGGCATAGCCACCAGACCTAGATACCAGTCTCATCTCAAGTGGACAGAGGGATGTCTTACAGACCTGCTTTAGTATCTTTGCCATGCTCAGTCACAGGGTAAGAGTAGCCTATGGAAAGCAGGTCATGTGGAGTGAGACTGGAATTGGGCGTATAGTAGCTGGGGCCATTTACTCATTCTCTATGTATCTGGAGATCTGAGAGGTATATTCTCATGGCTGTCAAACTAGGTAAAGGTAATGATAGTAGGTGATACTAGGAAACCAAAGTATGGAAACCACACTTTGAGAATCACTGGTCCTCACAATCTCTATCCTCTCATATCTCTTACCTCATTTAGTTCAACTCTCCTTTACTCTTCCATTTCAGTCACCTGGCTTCCATGCTGTTCCTACTCCCTTACTTTGTCAGGTCTTTGTTCAGATGTTGTTACTTTGTCAATGACACATTCCCTGATTACTCTAAAATTGTCACTGGTCTACTTCCCTACCCCACACTACTGATCCTTCTTATCCTGCTTGTATAGATTCTTTCCTTACACAGTTCTAATTATCATATAGCAAATAAATTAATGTAATGTTGTATTTATTGGTTATTATCTGTTTCTCATAGTAGAATGTAACTTCCACATGGGCAGGGATCTTTGTTTTGTTCAGCAATATATCCCAAGTGCCTAGAACAGTGCTTAGCATATAAAAAGTACTTAATAAATATTTGCTGAATAAATTACATGAATTTCTATAGTTCTAGGAAGCAGAGATACGGAAAAGGAAACAACAAAAATCACTGTTGCCTCTCTACCTTCCACTGACATAAAAATTCATGTTAAAAAGTTAGAGTAAGAAATTCACTGCAGTTGCATTAGACTAGAAGTAAAAGAAATAGAGTATATCAACTGAATGTGTTTTCCTCTAAATAGCAACATAAACAGAAATTATAAAATATATTATCATATACTTACATTCCTGATACTAATGACACTTTGAACACATGCTGAGCAGTGGAAGATGGATTGCCTAAAGCCACATTAAGTGCTCTGTCGATACTGAATGCCATCTGAGAAAGATAGCTTTCTGGCTGCTGTCCATAACCATCGTATGGCACATAGAGGTAAGGAAAGATGCCATGTAGATGAAGACATGTCTTCTGACCTAAAATGTAACACATTATAAAGTTTAGTTTCCAGACACAGTTTAACAATACAAAACTCAGCATGAAACTCATTTAAATGTTATAATGGCAACACAGCTTATCTAAGGGAAGAGTTGAAAAAAATTAACCCATAGTTGCAAGTAACCGGTATTAACTACATTTTACAAGAGAACATTTGGAAACATTCTGTAAATACAAGCTTTGTATAACAGTATGATTTAAACAGTCGTTTTGATGAATTTATTTTGACTAACCCTTATAATCCAACTAGTTTTGTGTACTTCACTGAATCATCTATAAATACCACTTAGCACAGTGTTATAAAGGTTACAAAAATTCACAAAAAGTTTACTAAATAAATCAATGAATGCCTTTCTTGGCATTAATGTTTTCAAACAAGAGTCTTCCTTAAAAGAGAGGCAGCTCTGGGAGAAAGGGGGATGTAAAAGCAGTTCCAGTGTGTGGAATTTTGCTATTGCAGTGGGAAGGAGGGTAAAAATGAAATTTTGCCATGAAAAGGAAAAAAAAAAAAAGACAAAACCAAATCAAAACAAAATCTCTACAGATCAATTATCTGTAATGGATTTCGGGGTATCTAAATTTTATATTTGGTGGTATGGAACAAGGGGAGACAAAATGAGAGGGGAAAAAAGCCAACATGCACACTTCTCAGAAACCAGTGTATCAGTCAAGGTGCTGAAGGGGTGAATGGTGCTGACTTGCCAACAGACAATCCAGCACAGCCATGATAAAGAAAGTAACATGAGTGAGAACCCACAAAAGAAATGCCACGGAAACAATAATGTGTCCATGACAAGGTTAAGTAACAACAATGGCAACAAAAAGCGGATGCACCATTGCTCTCATGAATCTGGCAGGGCTGTATGGAAGTGGTTACTGTCCTCAGAGCATTGTCCCTAGTTCCCCTTGGGTATGTGCCATTTGTCTAATTCAAACAGAGAGAACAGCAGTGATGGAAGAACACATCCATTTTTCTCACCCCCTCTCACTGTACTGCTCCCACCAACACAAGCCTCAGGTTTCTTCCCCACCCCTCATCCCTCCTCACTCCGCTTCACTGGGCCTTTTCTTTTGGTAGGAACGTAAATATTTGTTTGATCACTATTTCCCATTTATGATTTAGAATGATTTATACAAAATATATAGAAAATAGTTCCACATTGTGTTGATATCTTAATGTTTACATTTCTTATAAAGAGTAACATTAGCTTCTCTTATTTTTAAGGTATACTTATGACAGAAAAATAAATCTGGAACAGTTATTACATAAAGCATAGCAAAATTGGAAAGATCAGTCACATAATGAAACAAGATTTGATTCTCCAAACTGTAATATTCTGATGTGAACTACCAACTGTCATGCTTTTGAAAAATTACAAACTGTGTTGCTGTTATACCAATTTCAGTTTCTAGTTTGGCTATTTCATTTCTAAATACAACGTGGTATTAATCCCTAAATTCTATAGTTTTTCAATTCTTCAAATAGAGAACATTCAAACTATATTGATGAATCTTAAGAAAATAGATTTAATCAGTTTACTGATGACTTACTTGACTGCTTTTTAAATATCTCAAGAATAAATGTTATAACCATTACCCTTCTGGACAAAAATCACAATTTGACTAAGAGTAACTGGTATGCTAAACTACAGGTTGAGGGAGGTGGGAAGACAGTGAAGTATTTCCTCTTAAGTTGACAAATTCAAGACCAGTGATTACAGAATTACTAGTGCAATGCCATATTTTACAAGCAATACTGTAAATTCCTAAGATATTTGTTTATAGTCAATATATCTCAATAATGGAATTTTGGTTAAATTTTATAAGAAACAATTACAAAACTGGACTGTACTAACAGTATCTTTATGGGCAGAGTGTTCACAAAGTGTCTTAAAAATAATTTTATATCCACTTTTCACATTGTCTATGAAGTAGGGGCCAGAGGAATTACCTTTTCATTTATAGGCTTCAGAATTACAACAATTTTGGGATGTACAACTTAGGAAAAAGGAAGAAATTATGTACTCAGCAGGTACGAGGGTAACTGCTTTACCTATGTATTTCTAAAACCTAGGATAATCTTGCAGTATTGATGGAGGTTAATGTTCCCAAAGTCACATAACTATTAAGCAATAGAATCCGGATCAACAAAACCTAAATACTCTTTCCATTAACCATGCTGGTTCAATGTTTTAAAAAAGTCAATGTTGGCTTCCTTAATTCCTCAGTTTTTATTTTGTATTAAAATTGCCTGTTTCCTTATCTGACTTTCCCATTTGATGGCAAACTCTCAGGGAGGTGATGAACATTATGTCCCCAGAACTCAACAACAAACACATGGCATGTGCTTAACAAATATTTATTAAACGAATTAAAGAACCCACAACAAAACAGAATAACTGCTTAAGGAGAAAGGAATGATGTGAAAGCCTTTGAATATCTGAAGAAACACATCCATGAAAAAAGAGAGACTCTGATACAGTTAATATAACTACCATCAGGGATACAGGAGGACATGGGTGTGTGGGGTTGAGAAGGGTCCCCAGCTTATTGCACTTTCCTACCCTGAATGACCTGAAGTGCCATCCAAATCTGTAGTCACTCTGTCAACAAAGACACACTTCTCTCTCCAGTCCTCCTGCAGCTAGAGATGGCTCAGTGCCTTACTCATCAACCTTCCTCAGGAACAACCTCCTGAAGAACAACCACAACACAAGAAATTCTTGGCATAGCACTAACAGCTCTAATACAGAATAAGAATGATATAAAGAGAAAAAGAAAGAAACAGGATAAAATAAGAAACTCAAAAGTTAAATAAGGAAAGAGAAATGTGTGAAAATGAACACGAGAGTCAACTGCTTTTTGGAAATAGTATGTCTTTTATTACCATAAAATTTGTAGTTCTGTAATAGCATTGCTTTATCTTGACAAGCTGCTACACACTACTTTTTTTTTTTTTTTTTTTTTTTGAGATGGAGTCTTGCTCTGTCGCCCGGGCTGGAGTGCAGTGGCCGGATTTCAGCTCACTGCAAGCTCCACCTCCCGGGTTTACGCCATTCTCCTGCCTCAGCCTCCCGAGTAGCTGGGACTACAGGCGCCAGCCACCTCGCCCGG
Source organism: Piliocolobus tephrosceles (assembly GCF_002776525.5). Lineage (NCBI taxonomy): Eukaryota > Metazoa > Chordata > Mammalia > Primates > Cercopithecidae > Piliocolobus > Piliocolobus tephrosceles. The sequence goes on along the minus strand of NC_045438.1, from coordinate 10,844,055 downwards.
CTAGTTTTTTGTATTTTTAGTAGAGACGGGGTTTCACCGTGTTAGCCAGGATGGTCTTGATCTCCTGACCTCGTGATCCGCCCGTCTCGGCCTCCCAAAGTGCTGGGATTACAGCGCCCGGCCGCTACACACTACTTCTATTTATTTCCCTCCACTAGCTCTACCTCACACAAATGTGTGGAGATACAGAACTGTAAAGTCCTTAGAGATAAACTAGTCTACTACAACTCTCGTTAGTAAGGATTAGGTTAAACCGTGAGAAAATGTCCCCAAATTAGTGGATTTAGCATTAAAATTAGTGGCTTTTCTCCTAAAAGAAGTCCAGAGATAGGTAGCTGGTACTAGAAACCCAGCTTTTTTCAACATCTAGTTAGTGGTCTAGTTAAGAACTTGTGACTTCAGTTCAGGCACTTTTCCACTATACTTCTAGAAGTTCCATATACAAGATGCTTTCAAGAATGTTTTTATAAAATTAGTGAAAGTTATGGTATTTTGAAACCTTCTACTAAATGATTTTGGATTCTTAAAGGATTCAGGATATTAGGTATTTCTAGGTAACATATAGATTTAAGGAAAGAAAATATCCCTACTCTCTCAACTCTATTAAGGTAAACTGATACATAAAAATTGTACATATATATGGTATACAACATGACACTTTGATATGTACACACCATGAATAAATCGAGCTAACATATCCATCACCTCACATACTTATTATTTTGTGGTAAGAATATTTAAAATCTAATCTCTTAGCGATTTTCAAGTATATAATACATTATTAATTACAGTCACCATGCAGTACAACTGATGTCCAGAACTTACTCATCATGTCTAACTGGAACTTCATACCCTTTAAGCAACAACTCCCTTTCACCTCCTCTGAAGGTTCCCTCTTATTATTATGGCAAACTGAAGTGAGACAAGTCCAACAGAAATAAGATCGTCTTTGGGAGAATAAGTCCATGTACACAGGTTTCAAAAATTTAAGAGTTTGAATTTTCCAATTTGATTGATGTTCCCTAATTCAGGAACTACAAAAGTTTTTTTAAAAAGCGCCATCAAAACTTGACACCATGGCAAAACTGTGGAGCCGGCTACTTCCCACTGTGTGTAAGTACATAACAAACTCTGTAGTGTTGGCTACTTCCCATTGTGTGTAAGTACATAACAAAAGGCAGATGCCTCTTTAACAAGAAGTATGTAGGTGCTCTGAATTTCATCTTTCACAGAACCCAGAATTATTCTAAACATTAAGTCATCGACTGGGCATGGTGGCTCACACTTGTAATCCCAGCACTTTGGGGGGCTGAGGCAGGTGGATCACGAGGTCAGGAGATCGAGACCATCCTGGCTAACACGGTGAAACCCCTCTCCACTAAAAATACAAAAAATTAGCCGGGTGTGGTGGGGGGGTGCCTGTAGTCCCAGCTACTCGGGAGGCTGAGGCAGGAGAATGGCGTGAACCCAGGAGGAGGAGGTTGCAGTGAGCTGAGATCTCGCCACTGCACTCCAGCCTGGGCGACACAGCAAGACTGTCTCAAAAAAACAAAAACAAAACAAAACATTAAGTCCTCTATATCCCAACATTTCTTATGTCATTTTTCAACATTTTATTCTGCAATTTAGGTGTCTTGATTTGGTCTCTAAACTGCCCATCTAAAATCTTGTTAGCCTATTTGTAGCAAAATTACTTGGGGTATTTGAGTAGATTCAGTTTCAATAAACACAAAGACTAAATGTAACATTCCTCTAATTTGGGGGTCTGCAAACTTTTTCTGGAAGGTGACAGTAAATATTTTAGGTTTTATGGAGCATGCTGTATCTGACACAATTACATAACTCTGCTGTTGTAGCCTGGAAGTAGCTGTAAGCAATACTTAAGTGAATGGGCATGACTGAGTTAAAATAAAACTTCATTTACAAAAATAGGCAACAAGAAGGATTTGGCCCATGGACAGTCGTTTGCCAATCTCTGCTCTAATTAATTAGACTTCTTTCTCCATCATCATCTGGAATAGAAAAGTTTTTTTTTTTAAGCTGATGGATAATTAAAATCAAAATAGTGATAGCCTAAGAGTATCTTAGGAGAATAAGAAATATTTACTGTGTAATTTGCATATCCCATCTCCCAAATCTCAAATTCAATCTAAACAAGGTTTTAAACAAACTTCAACAGAGCTGTAAAACAGAAAAACGTGGCATGTGAGCAAGAAAATTTCTGTTTATAAAAATTTTCATATTTTCTTATTCCTGGAACATCTCAAGTTTTATATCACTATCATTAACTCAATCTGTTTCCTTCCAGTCTTTCTTTGCTTCTGTCTTTCTAAATTTTACTCCATCTTTCTTATCCCATCTCCACAAAACCACAAAACAAACTAAACAAAACTCAGTCACAGAAAGTGTTAAATTACCTATTCTCATGGAAAAAAAAAAAAGTCATAAGGATGTACTCAGCCTCAGAAATTAGACTTTCAGAATTTATCCTAAGGAAAAACTTCAAAATGTACACGAAGATTCAGATACTAAGATGTGAGGCGAGTATGACTAACAATAGTGAAAAAAAATGAAGATAATCTAAATTTCCAAAAATAGGGAAATAAGTAAATTATATCTGTATAATAGCTCTGTGGCTCTGTAGCAAATGCTGCTTGCTGCCTGATTTTGTAAATAAAGTCTTATTAGAATACACCACAGCCATTTAGAATAGTCTATGGCTGCTTCTGCTATAGAGAGTTGAGTAGTAGCAACAGACACCCTACAACCCTCAAAACCTAAAATATGTGCTATCTGGTTCTTTATAGAAAAAGTTTGTTAACCTCAGCAACAGGAGATGTTTAAGTGTATTTCCTAGCATAAGAAAATGTTTATGATGTATTTATAGTCAGATGAAAATTAGTTATAAAATAACATAGTACATGAGACCAGGTGATAGCCGATTGTTTTATATATATATATTTATATATATTTATAATATAAATACATATATATTTATATAT
>NC_045438.1:10822543-10840653 GCF_002776525.5 Piliocolobus tephrosceles | reverse complement strand
ATTTTTTAATTATATAATTATAATTTTTTAATAATATAATATATTATATATTATAATATATTATTATATATAATTATATATATATTATAATATATTATTATATATAATTATATATATTATAATATATAATATATATTTATATATATTATAAATATAAATATTATAAATATATATATATATATTTTGCCTTAAAGGCAAAACAAAGCATAATATGTAACAGTTTCCTTTCATTTTCTCCTTTTATTTGTAAATAATACTTAGGAGTTTCACATTTATTTATGCCACTTTATTTCTTCAAATAAAATATACAGAACTTTATCTAGAATCATTGGCTTTAAATGATTAATCCCACATTACTAAGAGAAACTATATCCCTGAAATAATACCAGATGTTTCAAAAGTCTACTTTATTCATACATTTGTCTAATGTATTTTTGTATATCTAGTGCTGGGTATAGTTGGTTCCTTTATTCATAAATGTAGTCATGATTTCTCTACTCAAGTAATTTGTGGAGACCCAATGTTCAGTGCTAAACCACAGGCTGCTTATAAAACAGCCACTGACTTCATGGACTTTACAGTCTACTTGGAGAAAATGATGAATAAATAGGCAATTACAGTATGGTATGATAGGTGCTCAACAAATACAAAATCCTATGGCTATATCCACAAGTATCTAACTCAGACTTGTAAGCATCTAGGAAGGCTTATCAGAGGAAGTGACTTTTGAGCTGATATTTCTGAACTATGAATCAGATTAAGCCAAGCAAATGAAGAAGAATGTTTTCAGTATGTACAGAAACCTGACAGCAAGAGAAACATGGCATCTGGGAATAGGAAAAGTGTAGGTGGGATGAAACAAGCAGTGCAATGAAGAGAAAGAAAAGGAGTATGAGGTCGGGCGCAGTGGCTCAAGCCTGTAATCCCAGCACTTTGGGAGGTCGAGGCGGGTGGATCACGAGGTCAGGAGATCAAGATCATCCTGGCTAACACAGTGAAACACCAACTCTACTAAAAAAAAAAAAAATACAAAAAATGAGCTGGGCGTGCTGGGGGGCGCCTGTAGTTCCAGCTACTTGGGAGGTTGAGGCAGGAGACTGGCGTGAATCCGGGAGGCAGAGCTTGCAGTGAGCCAAGATCGTGCCACTGCACTCCAGCCTGGGGGACAGAGCGAGACTCCGGCTCAAACAAAAAAAAAAAGTATGAGAGAGAGGAACAGTGTGTGTGTGTGTGTGTGTGTGTGTGTGTGTGTGTGTGTGTGTGTCTTGTGTGTGTGTGTGTGTGAGCACATGCATGTACTAATGACCTGTATAGATTCGCATTTTATAAAATTCTCCGTGGACACATTGTGGGGATACTGGCAACAGAACTACAGGAAGGAAAATCTGTTTAGGAGGCTGCTGGAGGAATTCAGTCGAGATGTCAGTGGAGGTGGAGAAAAGGTCAAGGATATAGGGAGTTGAATCAAGAGGCTATGGTAACTGGATTTTGAGAGTAGGATAAGGCAGAAGGAATCAAAGATGACTCTTACATTTTTGGCTTAGGCAACCGGATGGATGATAATGTCATTCAAAGAAAACTGTAAAAGAGGGGCAGGTAGACTTCTGTTTTGCATTTATAGAATTTTACATGTCTATAGAATTTCCAAATGGGTATTTAAATGAAACACATATAGATATGGAGCTTAAGAAAGAGATCTGGGCTAGAGAAGAAGATAGATTTGCCAGTATGAGCAACAATTGGGTAGGATTTCTCAGGGAGAATGGATATACAAGAGAAGGGACCTAAGCAAGAATCCTGAGGAATACTGATATTTAAGAGAGGCAGTGAGTATTTTGATTTACGTGAGATGTGAGAGACAGAGCCCTGAGTGGGCTACCAGGCAAGAAGGGGAGGCTAATAGTGAAAATTTGATAATATAAGCATATTAGCCATGGAACCAGTGTTCCAAGGATCCAGTAGATATAAGAGACAGGCAAGTAACAAGAGGCTGGATCAGAGATTGGAGGCAGGATGTAGATAAAAGTACATAGGACTGAAAAGAGGCATTTACAAAATGCTGAGTAAGGACCTTTCAATATCTGTTCCTTCATAAAAGCAACAAGAACACTGGCAAAAACTGTCAAAAGCAACTTTTCCAGAACTCTGGAAATTAAAGGTTTGCAACAATCCAAGGAGTATTTATTCAGGAACACCAGATGAATGCTAAAACAGCAAGCTTTGTGGCATTTAACTTGTTCTAATCTGATCCCTCCCTCTGCAGCTACAAAACAGTCTTGAAAATAAAAGCCTTGCATCCACAGTAGCTGTAAAAACTAGCAGCCAGGCAGTCACTGGACGAGCCGGAACCCATTTGGAGCTCCTCCAAAGCCGTAGCTACCCTCAGAAAACTGCCACTGTTGGACTTGTCTGGCAGCTTGCTGAACAACACTCCATTCCGAGCATTGCCTTTGTTTGATCTGACTAAGGGCTCACTCTACGTGAAGAGCCCTATATGCCGCAGGGTCATTGTGGAAAACAATCAACAGCTATTATTTAACACTGTAGCTGCATGGAGGAATTTTACCAGCTGGGTCTAACAAGAGGCTGACCAAAAAATTCAAAAGTACAAACTGAGGAATGGAGGAATGAAATGTCCACCAGGGGCTTGGAAAAACTTTGATACAGTCAAGGGAATTTAGAAGGCCATAAGCAAGTGTAGGGCTATGTACATGCCCAGGAAAGACCTCAGATGACTAATATTTTGCCTCTTGTTGATCTCGAGGCTCTGCCCCAACATACTCACAGAGCCCCTCAGCAAAAGCTGAGAAAAGAGGCATTTAAAGCAATCTCTGGACAACCATTAACTGACCACTATGCTAGCTGAGCAGAGACTTCAAAGAATAGGGACTATACAAAAATTAGCCCATGAAAATCACTAAAGAAATAAACCACAGCAACAACAAAAACAAACTGGGGAGGGGGGGAGGGTTGGGAGGAATCTAACGTCCAGAAATGATATATAATTTAAAATGTCTGGTTTTCAATAAAAATAAAATTATAAAACACACAAACAGGAAAATATGGCGTCATATATATATATATATATATATACACACACATACATATATATATATATAAAAGCAGACAACAGAAACTGTTCATGAAGAAGCCAAGATGTCAGACTTACTGGACAAAGATTTTAAGCCAGCTATTATTAGTATTTTAAAAAACTAAAGGAAACCATGTCAAGAGAGTTAAAGGAGAGTATCAGACCAACATCTTACCAAATAGAGAATACCAGTGAAGAGATAGAAATTATAAAAAAGAACCAAATGGAAATTCCAGAGTTGAAAAGTTCAATAACTAAAATGAAAAATTTACAAGAGGGGGTGTGATACTATGACAAAAGAAGAAAAATATATTTGGTCTTTGCCCTGTTCCTGGTACACAGCTCCTAAAACGTTTGGACTCTTTTAAGTGTTAAATGTTTATCTGTGTACCAATGAGAAGACTGGTAGCTGGGGGCTCCTGGATAGCCTCAGGTAGGGCAGAAGTGCAGGGAGCCTAGGGACTCCATTTGTGGCTGGTGTCTGAAGTCAGCAGTACTATCAGAGAGAACCCTTACCCTGTAGGGTATGCATTAGTAGTAGCTAGTGTCAGAATTGAATAGAATTAGAGCACCCACAGTTGATGTCGGAGAACCAAGAATTTGTTACTGTAAAACTGATGCATAGGATGTCTTTTTCAAATTGAGTGGCCTCTAAGAAGGCTTTCAACTGAGTCTAGTAGAAACTTTGATGGATTTAAATCTCACTTTCTCCTTATAAAGTATTTTCTTTCTCCTTATAAACAATGAAGATATGTATAATGTCCTAACATCTCCCCTTTATGTAAGGGAACTAGAAGGGAATCAATTAACCTATTTATACCAGAGATTGCAATTTTTTGTGTGTGAAAAATCAGACGTTGGTGATGACCTTGAGCAGTAGCATACAAAGAACTCCCACAAGCTTAGCAGCCCAATAATGGAACACTAGGCATAAATGGGTCAAGGGTCAACCTCCAAACTGAACAACAGTAATTTTATGATTAATATAATTCTTTTAAGATTAATATGTCAGAAATCTGATGAAATGCTGTATCCAAAGTTCATAAGCAATTTAATCTGCAATTATTGTTATAGAAAGTAAATCAGTAATTCTCTTGATTTTCAATGACTATGAAACTATATGGGTACTGCTCAAAGGCACACACCATGGTATAACGTTTTCTAAAATGCTCAGTGTTAAAAAACAAAGCTTCTAATAGTAGTTTCAAGCACAAATCTCCAAGAAAATGTGCACCTTTCAGACTAAATGTCATAAAAGTAACTAGTATTATTAATCTTAGTGAAAAATAAAATTCTGGCTTGTAAGACAAATACTTTTTAGTTTCAGATAATTTAGCCAGAATGGTCACACACATTAATTTTTGTGGTATTTTAACTGAAACGTAAATAAACCAAAGTCTCAAAAAAAAATTCTGATTATGACATGAAAATTCATCTCAGACAATTTAAAGCAATATTAAAAGTTAAGATAAACTTACTGTCTGGTCAAATTTGTATATAAATATCTAAATCCTCCTTCAAATGCAAATAAATAAAATACTATGGGTAATCAACATTATATGCAAGTCTAGTAAATTATTCAACCATATTTTATAGTAGCTGAATACTGAAGGACCTTAAGCTTTTACCTGTCTAAAAGAAAGTTGAAAAGACAACGCACAGATTGAAAAAAAAAACGTGAATTGTATATTTGGTAAGGGACTTGTATCTAGAGCAAACAACTCTTACAACTCAATAATAAAAAGACAATACAATTTAAAAATGGACAGAGACTTCTGGTTCTAAAACGGTGGTATAGAAGAAAGCTGGCTTCACTCACTGCCACAGAAAACCAAAACCACATGTACAGTGCTGACACGATCATGAGCAATATCCCAGAACTCAAATATGAGAAGGAGACAGTTCCCAAGACCACAAAGAAGTGAAAACACTCTGAGCAAAAAGCAAATTAGACTTTCATAATCACAGTGCCCCCTCCCCTCAATCTGTCCAGCACCAAGCATGCATTTCCCAACTCAGAGTTGCTAAACTGGAAAAAGTATAACTGAGGTGGACAACTGGCTTCTCCACCATCTTAGGTTTGTTGGCAACAGACCTGTCCCTGTCCTCATAATCGGGAGCAGTGGAAATACCTCAGGGAGAAATATCCCTGAAAACAGCCAGAAATAAAGAGAGGAGGTGGGAGGTGGGACTACTATCCCTAGTCCTGAAAACTCTGCTTTGTAACTCAGCCAAAAGAGATGCCAGGTTGGAGTGGGTGTTCAGCAGTACCACACTGTAAGAGGTTCATTTCACAGGTTCATTGAACATGAATCTCTACCCAGCCTTCACACACTACCAGGATATCCCCTTTGGGCCCTCCCTCATTCAGGATGGGCAGCATTCTGATTGTTTACTAGAATGTATGCAAACCTGGGCTTAAGGCACTACCTAGTGCTGAAAAGGAGGCAGCAACCTAGCAGATTTAAGAATTAAAAAAAAAGAAAAATAACAGGTAAACTTCAAAGAATCTCTAAGCAAGCATATTCAATAAAAACCAAAACAAGCCAGACAGAGAAGACTAAATAAGTAATCCTTAAATGTAAAGACACAGATGCATATCCACAACAAACAACCAAAAACAGGGAACCATGACCGCAAACAGACAAACCAAGGAACCAGTGACTGACCCTAAAAAGATGGTGACATGAGCTTTCTGACCAAGAATTCAAAATACCAGGTATAAGGAAATTCAATGACCTACAAGACAACGCAGAAGAGTAACTAAGAAATTTATTAGAGAAATTTAGCAAGGAGATCGAAATAATACCAAAAAAATCAAACAGAAATCAAAACTGAGAAACACATTTGGTGAACAGAAAAATTCATTAGATGCTCTCAACAGCACGATGGAAACTCAATAACCTACAAGACAACACAGAAAAGTAATACAGAAATTTACTAGAGAAATTTAACAAGGAGAGTGAAATAATACAAAGAAAACAAACAGAAATTGAAACTGAGAAATATATTTGGTGAATGAAAAATTCATTAGAGTCTCTCAATCACAGGATATATGAAACAAAAAAAAGTCAGTGAGCTCAAAGACAGGCTATCTGAAAATACATGAGGAGAAAAAAGAAAAAAAAAATGAAAAGGAATGAAGGTTGCCTTTAATACATAGAAAATTACCTCTAAAGACAAAATCGAAGAAATTTATTGGTATTTAAGAGCAAGTGCTCTTGTTAAGTAAGGGCAAGGGGTAAAACTTATTTCAAGAAATAACAGAAAAAAATCCCAAAACTTGAGAAAAAGATAAATATCCAGGTACAGGAATAAAGGTGAGACAACACCAAATAGATCTGACACAAATAAGACTACTCACAAGTTATATAATAATCGAACACTCAAAGGTCAAGGACAAAGAAAGCAGCAAGAGAAAAGAAGTAAATGATGTATACAAGTGCTCTAACTTGTCTGGCAACAGACAGCTTAACAGAAACTATAAAGGCCAGGAGAGTAGAATGCTGTCTTCAACATGCTTTAAAAAAATGCCACTTAAGAATAAAGTATTCAGCGATGCTATCTTTCAAATATAAAAAAGAGGGTTTTTGTTTTGTCTTTTCATTTTTTAAAACTACTTTTGTAGTGATGGGATCACACTATGTTGACCAGGCTGGTTGTAAACTCCTGAGCTCAAGCAATCCTCCCATCTGTGCCTCCCAAAGTGCTGGGATTATAGGTGTGAGCCATTGTGCCCAGCCAAATATATAGTCTTTCCCAGACAAACTTAAGCTAAGAGAATTCACCACTACCAGAACCATCTTACAAAAAATGCTCATGGGAGTTCTTCCACCAGACAGAAAAAAACACTAACTTACAAAAAGAAAGCTTGTAAAGCTATAAAAACCACTGGTAAAATTAAGTACACAAACAAACCAGAATACTCTATTACTGTAATTTGTGGTGTACAATCCATTTGTAACTCTAGTTGGTATGAAGTCCAAAAGACAAATCTACCAAAGACAATAATACTTACAGCAACCTTAAGAGAGAGGCAATTTAAAAATATAAAAATTAACACAACATAGTGTCAAAATGTAGGGGAGGATGGTGGAGTTATAGTAAAGAGGATTTCTCAGCTTCTCCAGAGGGGCTTCCCAGGCCCTGCTCCCACCCTGGGCCCGGACCGGAAGTGGCGGGCCTGGGCCTGGCGCGGCTAGCAGGCACTGGGGCTCAGTCGGACATGGGCAAGAAGCACAAGAAGCACAAGTCGGACAAACACCTCTACGAGGAGTATGTAGAGAAGCCCTTGAAGCTGGTCCTCTACGTAGGAGGGAACGAAGCCACCGAACTCTCCATGAGCAGCTCAGGGCACGACTCCAGCCTCTTCAAAGACAAAAAACGATCATGACAAACACAAGGACAGAAAGTGGAAAAAGAGAAAGGAAGGAGAGAAGCAGGTTCCAGGGGAAGAAAAGGGGAGAAAATATAAGAGTTAAGGAAGATAAAAAGAAGCGAGATCAAGACCGGGTGGAGAATGAGGCGGAAAAAGACCTCCAGTGTCACGCCCCTGTGAGATTAGACTTGCCGCATGAGAAGCCTCTCACAAGCACTTCAGCCAAACAAGAACAGACACCCCTTCAAGAAGCTTTGAATCAACTGGCGAGACAATTGCAGAGAAAAGATCCAAGTGCTTTCTTTTCATTTCCTGTGACCGATTTTACTGCTCCTGGTTACATTATGATCATTAAATGCCCAGTGGATTTTAAATGAAAGAAAGAAAGAAAAGATCAAGAACAATGACTACGGAATAGAAGCAAGATGGCCGAATAGGAACAGCTCCAGTCTCCAGCTCCCAGCGCCAGAAACACAGAAGATGGGTGATTTCTGCATTTTCAACTGAGGCACCGGATTCATCTCAGTAGGGAGTGCCGGACAATCGGTGCTGGTCAGCTGCTGCAGCCCGACCAGTGAAAGCCAAAGCTAGGCATTGCCTCACCTGGGAAGCACAAGGGGGAAGGGAATCCCTTTTCCTAGCCAGGGGAACTAAGACACACAACACCTGGAAAATCGGGTAACTCCCACTCCAATACTGCGCTTTACCAAGGGTCTTAGCAAAGGGCACACCAGGGGATTATATCCCACACCTGGCCGGGAGGGTCCAATGTCCCGGGAGCCTCCCTCCTTGCTAGCACAGCAGTCTGCGATCCAATGGCAAGTCAGCAGCGAGGCTGGAGGAGGGGTGCCTGCCATTGCTGAGGCTTAAGTAGGTAAACAAAGCGGCTGGGAAGTTCGAACTGGGTGGAACCCACAGCAGCTCAAGGAGGCATGCCTGTTTCTGTAGACTCCACCTCTGGGGACAGGCCACAGCTAAACAACAACAAAAGCAGCAGAAACCTCTGCAGACGCAAATGACCCTGTCTGACAGCTTTGAAGAGAGCAGTGGATCTCCCAACACAGGGGCTGAGATCTGAGAATGGACAGACTGCCTGCTGCTCATGAGAGTCCCTGATCCCTGAGTAGCCTAACTGGGAGACATCCCCAACTAGGGGTAGACCGACACCCCACACCTCACACGGCGGGGTACACCCCTGAGACGAGGACTCCAAAACAAGAATCAGACAGGTACACTCGCTGTTCAGCAATATTCTATCTTCTGCAGCCTCTGTTGCTGATATCCAGGCAAACAGGGTCTGGAGTGGAACTCAAGCAATCTCCAACAGACCTACAGCTAAGGGTCCTGACTGTTAGAAGGAAAACTAACAGGAAGGACATCCACACCAAAACCCCATAAGTACATCACCATCATCAAAGAACAAAGGCAGAGAAAACCATAAAGATGGGGAAAAAGCAGGGCAGAAAAGCTGGAAATTCAAAAGGTAAGAGCACATCTCCGCCTCCAAAGGAACGCAGCTCATTGCCAGCAACAGATCAAAGCTGGATGGAGAATGACTTTGACGAGTTGAGAGAAGAAGGCTTCAGTCCATCAAACTTCTCAGAGCTAAAGAAGGAATTACATACCCAGCACAAAGAAACTAAAAATCTTGAAAAAAGAATGGTAGAATGGATAACTAGAATAATCAATGCAGAGAAGGCCATAAACAAACTGACAGAGATAAAAATTACGACACGAGAAATACCTGACAAATGCACAAGCTTCAGTAACCGAATTGAGCAACTGGAAGAAAGAGTATCAGTGACTGAGGATCAAATGAATGAAATGAAGCAAGAAGAGAAGTCTAAAGAAAAAAGAGGAAAAAGAAATGAACAAAGCCTTCAAGAAGTATGGGATTATGTGAAAAGACGAAATCTATGTCTGATTGGGGTGCCTGAAAGTGAGGGGGAAAATGGAACCAAGTTGGAAAACACTCTTCAGGATATCATCCAGGAGAACTTCCCCAACCTAGTAAGGCGGGCCAACATTCAAATTCAGGAAATACAGAGAACGTCACAAAGATACTCCTCGAGAAGAGCATCTCCAAGACACATAATTGCCAGATTCACCAAAGTTGAAATGAAGGAAAAACTGTTAAGGGCAGCCAGAGAGAAAGCTCGGGTTACCCACAAAGGGAAGCCCATCAGACTAATAGCAGATCTCTCGGCAGAAACTCTACAAGCCAGAAGAGAGTGGGGGCCAATATTCAACATTCTTAAAGAAAATAATGATTTCAACCCAGAATTTCATATCCAGCCAAACTAAGTTTCGTAAGTGAAGGAGAAATAAAATCCTTCACAGATAAGCAAATGCTTAGAGATTTTGTCACCACCAGGCCTGCCTTACAAGAAACCCTGAAGGAAGCACTAAACATGGAAAGGAACAACCGGTACCAGCCATTGCAAAAACGTGCCAAAATGTAAACACCATCGATACTAAGAAGAAACTACATCAACGAGCAAAATAACCAGTTAATATCATAATGACAGGATCAAGTTCACACATAACAATATTAACCTTAAATGTGAATGGACTAAATGGTCCAATTAAAAGACACAGACTGGCAAACTGGATAAAGAGTCAAGACCCATCGGTTCGCTGTATTCAAGAGACCCATCTCGCATGCAGAGACACACACAGGCTCAAAATAAAGGGATGGAGGAAGATCTACCAAGCAAATGGAGAACAAAAAAAAGCAGGGGTTGCAATCCTAGTCTCTGATAAAACAGACTTTAAACCACCAAAGATCAAAAGAGACAAAGAAGGCCATTACATAATGGTAAAGGGATCAATTCAACCGGTATCTAAACATATATGCACCCAATACAGGAGCACCCGGATTCATAAAGCAAGTCCTTAGAGACTTACAAAGAGACTTAGACTCCCATACAATAATAATGGGAGACTTCAACACCCCACTGTTAACATTAAACAGATCAACAAGACAGAAAGTTAAGAAGGATATCCAGGAACTGAACTCATCTCTGCACCAAGTGGACCTAATAGACATCTATAGAATTCTCCACCTCAAATCAACAGAATATACATTCTTCTCAGCAACACATCGCACTTATTCCAAAATTGACCACATAATTGGAAGTAAAGCACTCCTCAGCAAATGTACAAGAACAGAAACTATAACAAACTGTCTCTCAGACCACAGTGCAGTCAAACTAGAACTCAGGACTAAGAAACTCAATCAAAACTGCTCAACTACATAGAAACTGAACAACCTGCTCCTGAATGACTACTGGGTACATAACGAAATGAAGGCAGAAATAAAGATGTTCTTTGAAACCAATGAGAACAAAGATACAACATACCAGAATCTCTGGGACACATTTAAAGCAGTGTGTAGAGGGAAATTTATAGCACTAAATGCCCACAAGAGAAAGCACAAAAGATCTAAAATTGACACTCTAACATCACAATGAAAAGAACTAGAGAAGCAAGAGCAAACACATTCAAAAGCTAGCAGAAGGCAAGAGATAACTAAGATCAGAGCAGAACTGAAGGAGATAGAGACACAAAAAACCCTCCAAAAAATCAATGAATCCAGGAGTTGGTTTCTTGAAAAGATCAACAAAATTGATAGACTGCTAGCAAGACTAATAAAGAAGAAAAGAGAGAAGAATCAAATAGATGCAATAAAAAATGATAAAGGGGATACCACCACCGACCCCACAGAAATACAAAGCACCATCAGAGAATACTATAAACACCTCTATGCAAATCAACTAGAAAATCTAGAAGAAATGGATAATTTCCTGGACACTTACACTCTCCCAAGACTAAATCAGGAAGAAGTTGAATCCCTGAATAGACCAATAGCAGCCTCTGAAATTGAGGCAATAATTAAGAGCCTAGCAAACAAAAAAATTCCAGGACCAGATGGATGCACAGCTTAATTCCACCAGAGGTACAAGGAGGAGCTGGTACAATTCCTTCTGAAACCATTCCAATCAACAGAAAAAGAGGGAATCCTCCCTAACTCATTGTATGAGGCCAACATCATTCTGATACCAAAGCCTGGCAGAGAAACAACAAAAAAAGATAATTTTAGACCAATATCCCTGATGAACATCGATGCAAAAATCCTCAATAAAATACTGGCAAACCGAATCCAGCAGCACATCAAAAAGTTTATCCACCATGATCAAGTGGGCTTCATCCCTGGGATGCAAGGCTGGTTCAACATACGCAATCAAAAAATATAATCCAGCATATAAACAGAACCAAAGACAAAAACCACATGATTATCTTAACAGATGCAGAAAAGGCTTTTGACAAAATTCAACAGTCCTTCATGCTAAAATCTCTCAATAAATTCGGTATTGATGGAACGTATCTCAAAATAATAAGAGCTATTTATGACAAACCCACAGCCAATATCATACTGAATGGGCAAAAACTGGAAGCATTCCCTTGGAAAACGGGCACAAGACAGGGATGCCCTCTCTCACCACTCCTATTCAAAATAGTGTTGGAAGTTCTGGCTAGGGCAATCAGGCAAGAGAAAGAAATCAAGGGTATTCAGTTAGGAAAAGAAGAAGTCAAATTGTCCCTGTTTGCTGATGATGTGATTGTACATTTAGAAAACCCCATCATCTCAGCCCAAAATCTCCTTAAGCTGATAAGCAACTTCAGCAAAGACTCAGGATACAAAATTAATGTGCAAAAATCACAAGCATTCTTATACACCAGTAACAGACAAGCAGAGAGCCAAATCAGGAATGAACTTCCATTCACAATTGCTTCAAAGAGAATAAAATACCTAGGAATCCAACTTACAAGGGACGTAAAGGACCTCGTCAAGGAGAAATACAAACCACTGCTCAGTGAAATAAAAGAGGACACAAACAAATAGAAGAACATACCATGCTCATGGACAGGAAGAATCAATATCGTGAAAATGGCCATACTGCCCAAGGTAATTTATAGATTCAATGCCATCCCCATCAAGCTACTAATGAGTTTCTTCACAGAATTGGAAAAAACTGCTTTAAAGTTCATATGGAACCAAAAAGGAGCCAGCATTGCCAAGACAATCCTAAGTCAAAAGAACAAAGCTGGAGGCATCATGCTACCTGACTTCAAACTATACTACAAGGCTACAGTAACCAAAACAGTATGGTACTGGTACCAAAACAGAGATATAGACCAATGGAACAGAACAGAGTCCTCAGAAATAATACCACACATCTACAGCCATCTGATCTTTGATAAACCTGAGAAAAACAAGAAATGGGGAAAGGATTCCCTATTTAATAAATGGTGCTGGGAAAATTGGCTAGCCATAAGCAGAAAGCTGAAATTGGATCCTTTCCTTACTCCTTATACGAAAATTAATTCAAGATGGATTAGAGACTTAAATGTTACACCTAATACCATAAAAACCCTAAAAGAAAACCTAGGTAATACCATTCAGGACATAGGCATGGGCAAGGACTTCATGTCTAAAACACCAAAAGCAATGGCAACAAAAGTCAAAATTGACAAATGGGATCTAATTAAACTAAAGAGCTTCTGCACAGCAAAAGAAACTACCATCAGAGTGAATAGGCAACCTACAGAATGGGAGAAAATTTTCGCAATCTACTCATCTGACAAAGGGCTAATATCCAGAACCTACAAAGAACTCAACAAATTTACAAGAAAAAAAAAAAACAAACAACCCCATCAAAAAGTGGGCAAGGGATATGAACAGACATTTCTCAAAAGAAGACATGCACACAGCCAACAGACACATGAAAAAATGCTCATCATCACTCGCCATCAGAGAAATGCAAATCAAAACCACAATGAGATACTATCTCACACCAGTTAGAATGGCAATCATTAAAAAGTCAGGAAACAACAGGTGCTGGAGAGGTTGTGGAGAAATAGGAACACTTTTACACTGTTAGTGGGACTGTAAACTAGTTCAACCATTATGGAAAACAGTATGGCGATTCCTCAAGGATCTAGAACTAGAAGTACCATATGACCCAGCCATCCCATTACTGGGTATATACCCAAAGGATTATAAATCATGCTGCTATAAAGACACATGCACACGTATGTTCATTGCGGCATTATTCACAATAGCAAAGACTTGGAATCAACCCAAATGTCCATCAGTGACAGACTGGATTAAGAAAATGTGGCACATATCCACCATGGAATACTATGCAGCCATAAAAAAGGATGGGTTTATGTCCTTTGTAGGGACATGGATGCAGCTGGAAACCATCATTCTCAGCAAACTATCACAAGAACAGAAAACCAAACACTGCATGTTATCACTCATAGGTGGGAACTGAACAATGAGATCACTTGGACTCGGGAAGGGGAACATCACACACCGGGGCCTAGTATGGGGAGGGGGGAGGGGGGAGGGATTGCATTGGGAGTTATACCTGATGTAAAGAACAAGTTGATGGGTGCTGATGGTTGATGGGTGCAGCACACCAATATGGCACAAGTAGACATATGTAACAAACCTGCACGTTATGCATGCACATGTACCCTAGAACTTAAAGTATAATAATAAAATAAAAGAACAATGACTACCAGTCCATAGAAGAACTAAAGGATAACTTCAAACTAATGTGTACTAATACCATGATTTACAATAAACCAGAGACCATTTATTATAAAGCTGCAAAGAAACTGTGCACTCAGGGATGAAAATTCTTAGCCAGGAAAGAATTCAGAGCCTGAAGCAGAGCATAGACTTCATGGCTGACTTGCACAAAACTCGAAAGCAGAAAGAACAGACACCTTGCAGAGTGGGGAGGACAGAGGCTGCTAGCCAAGAGAGGACTCTGGAGATGCCGAAATACACGCTTTCAAGAGTCCCAGCAAAGAAAATAAAAAGAAAGACAAAGATATCCTTGAAGATAAGTTTAAAAGCAATAATTTAGACAGAGAGTAGGAGCAGCTTGACTGCATCGTGAAGAAATCTGGAGGAAAGCTGATCAGGCGGCTTGTGGAGCCAGTGCGAATTTGAAAGAAGTAAACCAGACAGAACAACGATGTTGGGACTTCTCCATCCTGTGGATCCCACTGTAGGAGAGGCAGGCTTACTACTCTGTGAGACTGGGAATGAGAACTGGAAGACTTCAGTGTGGAGTGAATACTCCACAGGGGTTCAAAGAGGATAAAAGGAACAAAGTCACTCCAGTGTTGTATTTGAATTATGGGTCCTACAGTTCTTATACACCGCATTATGACTCCATGTATGCAAGTATCAGCAAGGATGATTCTAATCTGTTCAACCTATGGGGAAGACCCTGATCTTCCAAGCGATTTCAGTATCCATGAGTTTTTGGCCACGTGCCAAGATTATCCATATGTCATAGCACATAGTTTACTGGATGTTTTAACAAAAGGAGGGCATTCCAGGACCCTGCAAGAGATGTAGATGTCATTGCCTGAAGGTGGAAGGCCATACTAGGACACTTGACACAGCAGAAGAAATGGGGATTACAGAAGTAGAGCCACCAGGGTGTTTGGACTTCAATACTCAAGACAGGCTCATAGCGCTGAAAGCAGTAACAAACTTTGGCATTCCAGTTGAAGTTTTTGACTCTGA
The DNA here is from genome assembly GCF_002776525.5 of Piliocolobus tephrosceles. NCBI lineage: Eukaryota > Metazoa > Chordata > Mammalia > Primates > Cercopithecidae > Piliocolobus > Piliocolobus tephrosceles. The sequence continues at coordinate 10,825,569 of NC_045438.1, read as the reverse complement.
AGAAGCTGAAATATTCCAGAAGAAACTTGATGAGACCACCAGATTGCTCAGGGAGCTGGCTCCAGGAAGCCCAGAATGAACGTTTCAACACCAGACCCCCTCCCAACATGATCTGTCTCTTGGGTCCCTCATACAGAGAAATGCATCTCACTGAACAAGCGACCAATAATCTTAAAGAACTTGCACAGCAAGTAACTCCACAGGTGATATCGTAAGCACGTATGGAGTTTGAAAAAAAATGGGGACTTCCATTCCTTCCCCCGTCACGGCAAACAACTTTGTGGATTTGACAGAAGATACTGAAGAACTTAAAAAGACGAACGTGGCCTGGTGGAAGTTGAGGCCGCCTGGTATTTGATTATATATTGTGTACATACTTTTTCATTCTTAACTTAGAAATGCTTTTTAGAATATACTAAATATTTGTAAATTGTGTTTTTAATTAAACTTTGCAACAGTGAATTTGAATGTTCCAGAGGTTGGACTTGTATTAGGTAATAAAGCTGGACCTGAGGTGGGAAAGAAAAAAAAGAGAGTTTTTAAAAAAAAAATTCTATTCTTTGTTTTGTAATCTAAGATGTTTTTGTAAGTCTCATGGTTACCACAATGCAAAAACCTATAATAGACTCACTAAAACTAAAAAGCAATGAATTAAAACATACTACCAGAGAAAATCTCCTAACCACAAAGGAAAACAGTAAGAAAAGAAAAAAGGAAGAAAGGAGTTCTAAAACAACAGAAAACAAGCAATGAAATGACAGTAGTACGTTTACTTAGCAACAATAACACTGAATGCAAATAGACTCAATTCTCTAATTATAAGGCAGAATGAATTAAGTGCCTAAACAGATGAAGCAAGAGTTAAACTATATGCTGCCTATAAGAAAATTTCCTCACCTATAAAGCCACACACAGACTGAAAGTGAAAGGGTGGGAAAAGATTTTCCATGCAACTGTAAACCAAAAAGCAGGAGTAGCTATATTTGTATCAGATAAAATAGACTATCGAGACTGTAAAAAGAAAGAGGGTCACTATGTAGTGAAAAAAGGGTCAATTCAGCAAGAGGATATAACAACTATAAATTCTACGCATGCAACATCAGAGCATCTGAGTGCATAAAGCAAATATTAATATATTTAAAAGGAGAGACAGACTGCAATACAATAATAGTAGGGGACTTCAACACCCCATTTTCAGTAATGGACAGAGCATCCAGACAAAAAACCAACAAAGAAACACTGGAGTTAAGCTATACAGTACACAAACAGGCCTAATCAACATTATGGAACATTTTACCCATGCTGCAGAAAACACATTCTTTTCATCAGCACATGGAACATTCTCTGAAACAGATCATATCTGAGACAAAAAACAAGTCTCAGCAAATTCAAAAAAGTAGAAATCATACCAAGTATCTTATCTGGCCGCAATGGAATAAAACTAGCAATCAGTAACAAAAGGAAGCTTGAAAAATACACCAACAGATGAAAATTAAACAACATGCTCCTGGATGACAAATGGATCAATAAAGAAATTAAGAAGGAAATTTAAAAATTTCTTGAAACCAGTGGAAATGTAAACACAACATACGCAAACCTATGGGATACAGCAAAAGTGGTACTAAGAAGGAAGTTTATAACAATAAACACCTATATCAAAAAGTAGAAAGACTTCAAATAAACAACCTAATGATATACCTGAAAGAACTACAAAAAGAACAAAACAAACCCAAATTAGTGGAAGGAAATAAATAGTACAGATCAAATCAGAAATAAATGAAATTGAGACTAAAAACCAATACAGAACATCAAGAAAATGAAAGGTTGTTTTTTTTAAAAAAAGATAAACAAAATTAACTAACAAAACTTTAGCTAGGCTAGAAATAAGAGGGAAGATCCAAACAAATAAAACCAGAAACAAAAGAGGAGATAAAACAACTGAGACCATAGAAATGCAAAGAGACTATTATGAAGAAGATAATACGTGACAGACTATTATGAAGAACTATACACCAACAAACTGGAAAACCTAGAATAAATGGATACTTTCCTGGACACAGCCTACCAAGATTGAACCAAGAAGAAAGAGAAATCTTAATACACCAATAATGAGTGAGGAGACTGAAGCCATAATAGTCTCCCATCAAAGAAGAGCCCAGGACCTAATGGCTTCATTCCTAAATTCCATCAAACATATAAAGAACTAATACCAATTCTACTCAAACTCTGCAAATAAAATTGAAGCAGAAGGAATACTTTAAAACTCATTCTATGAGACCAGCATTACCCTGATACCAAAACCAGACAAGGACACAACCAAAAAAGAAGACTATAGGCCAACATCCCTGATGAACACAGATGCAAAAATCCTCAACAAAATTCTAGCAAACCAAATGCAATATCACATTAGAAAGATCATTCACCATGATCAAGTGGAATCCATCCCAGGGATGCAGATTGTTCAACATAAGCAAATCAGTGAACATGATACATCACATTAACAGAATCATGAACAAAAAAGCCTATTACTCTTTCAACAGATACTGGAAAAGCATTAAATAAAATTCAACATCACTTCATGAAAAAACCCTCAACAAAGGAACATCCCTCAAAATAATAAAGAATATATATTACAAACCCACAGCTAACACTGTACTCAATGGGGAAATATTGAAAGCCTTTCCTCTAAGATCTGGAGCAAGACCAGGATGCCCACTTTCACTACTTTTATTCAACCTAATACTGGAAGTCCTGTCCAGAACAATGAGGCAAGAGTGAGAAATAAAGGGCATCCAAATTGGAAAGAAAGAAGTCAAATTAGCCTTGCTTGCAGATGACATGACTTAGAAAAGCCTCAGGAACTCAACCAAAAAAACTGTTAAAAATGATTAATGGGTCGGGCGCAGTGGCTCATGTCTGTAATTCCAGCACTTTGGGAGGCCGAGGTGGGCGGATCACAAGGTCAGGAGATCGAGACCATCCTGGCTAACACGGTGAAACCCCATCTCTACTAAAAATACAAAAAA
>NC_045438.1:10661516-10822443 GCF_002776525.5 Piliocolobus tephrosceles | reverse complement strand
GTACCACTGCACTCCAGCCTGGGTGACAGAGCAAGACTCTGTCTCAAAAAAACAAAACAAAAAAAAAGATTAATGAATTCAGTAAAGTTGTAGGATACAAAATCAACATACAAAAATCAGTAACATTTATATATGCCAACAGCAAACAATCTGAAAAAAAAAAAAAAAAAAACAAGAAGGCAACCCCACTTACAATAACTACAAAGAATAGAAAATATCTAAGAATCAATCTAACCAAACAGGTAAAATATCTTGCTAGAAAAATGATAAAACACTGATGAAAGAAATTAAAGAGGACACAGAAAAATGAAAAGATATTCCATGTTCACAGATCAGAAGAACCAATATTGTTAAAGCAATAATTCTGACTGATATGGTAACTCACACCTGTATCCCAGCACTTTGGGAGGCTGAGACGGAAGGATCGCTCGAGCCCAGTAGTTCAAGATAAGCCTGGGCAACATGGTGAAACTCTGTCTCTACAAAAAATACAAAAATTGGCTAGACATGTTAGCACACGCCTGTAGTCCCAGCTATTGGGGAGGCTGAGAGGTGGAAGGATTGCCTGAGACCAGAAGTCAAGGCTGCAGTGAACTGTAATTGCACCACTGTACTCCAGCCTGTAAGACACAGCAAGACCCTGTCTCAAAACAAAACAGAACAAAACAATTCTACCCAAAGCAATTTACAAAGTCAATGGAATCCCTATCAATGTATAAAAGACATTCTTCACAGAAATAGAAAAAACAATCCTAAAATATATATGGAACCATAAAAGACCCTGAAAAACCAAATCAATCTTGAGCAAAAAGAAAGCTGGAGGCATCACACTACCTGACTTCAGAATATACTACAAAGCTATAGAAACCAAATCAGCATGCTATTGGCATAAAAACAGACATACAGACCAATGAAACAGAACAGAGAACCTACATATAAATCCAGACATTAACAGCTAACTCATTTTCAACAAAGGTATCAAAACATACAATGGGGGAAAAAAACCAGTCTCTAACAAATGGTGCTGGGAAAACTGAATAACCACATGCAGAAGAATGAAACTAAACATTGAACCTTATCTCTCATCATATACAAAAGTCAAAACGGATTAAAGACTTTAACACCTGAAACTATGAAACTACCAGAAGAAAACAATGGGGAAATGCTCCAGGACATTGGTCTGTGCAAAGATTTTTTTTGGGTAAGACCTCAAAAGCACAGGCAACAAAGCCAAAAATAGACAAAAGGATCACATCAAGCTTCTGTAGAGCAAAGGAAACAATCAATGAAGTGATAAAGACAACTCATAAAATGGAAGAAAATATTCACACACTATTCATCTGACAAGAGATTAACAACCAGAATATATAAGGAGCTCAAACAACTCAATAACAAGAAAACAATCTGATTTTTAAATAGGCAAAAGGTCTGAATAGATATTTCTCAAAAGAAGACATTATGGCCAACAGACACATGAAAAGATGCTCAACATCACTAGTCATCAGAGAAATACAAATCAAAATCATAATGAGTTATCATCTCACCCCAGTTAGAATGGTTTTTATCAAAAAGACAATAAATAATGGATGCTAGTGAGGATGCGGATAAAGGAGAATCCTCGTACACCACTGTTGGGAATGTAAATTAGTACAGTGACTATGGAAAACTGTGGAGATTCCTCAAAAAACTAAAAACAGAACTATCATAAATCCAACAATTCCATTTTTGAATACAAACCTAAAAGAAAATCAATATATTGAAGATATTTCGTACTCCCATGTTTATTGAAGCACTATATTCACAATAACCAAAGTTACTAGAATCAATATAAGTGCCCATCAATGGACGAATGGACAAAGAAAATATGGTATATATACATAATGGGATATTATCCAGCCATATAAAAAAATGAAATCCTATCATTTGCAGCAACATGAGTGAAACTGGAAGTCATTATATGTTAAGTGAAAAAAGCCAAGTACAGAAAGACATTATCACATGTTCTCATTCATATGCAGCAGCTAAAAAAGTGGATCTCATGCAGATAGAGAGTAGACTGGTAGTTACCAGAAACTGAGAAGGGTGGTGGTGGAGGGATGAAGAGAGGTTGATTAAGGGGTACAAATATAGAGTTCGATAGAAGAAACAAGACCTAGTGTTTGATAGATCAGCAGAGTGACTATAGTTACAATAATAATATGCTGTATATTTCAAAATAGCTAGAAGAGCATAAATAAAATATTTCTAGCATAAAGAAAAGACAAATATTTAAGGTGAGATGAATATCCCAATAACATTGATTTGATCTTTACAAATTATATAAATGTATTAAATTATCACATGTACCCCAAACATATGTATATCTACTATGTCTCAATAAAAAATATTAAATATTTTAAATGGGCAAAGGATGTGAATAAACATTTTCCCGAGGATATATCAAATGGCAAATAAGCACATTAAAAGATTCTCAACATCAACAGCCATCAGCAAAATGCAAATCGGAACAACACGCTCACTAGGACAGCTATAACTAAAAAGTCAGACAATAACTAGTGTTGTAGAGAAACTGGAAATTTCATACACTACTTCTAGGAATGTTAAATGGTGTAGGTGCTTTATAGAATAGTCTGGTAGTTCCTCGAAAAGTTAAAAAAATAGAGTTATATTACCAGCAATTCTACTTCTAGGTATATGTCTAAGAGAAATAAAAATACATGTCCACATAAATACCTGTACATCAATATTCATAGCAGCATTATTCATAATGGTCAAAAGGTAAAAACAACTCAGATGTCCAACAGTTGATGAATGGATAAATACAATACAGCATATCCAAAGAATAGAATATTATTCAGCCACAAAAAGGAATGAAGTGCTGATAAATGCTATGCTATACTATATATATTTAAAATATTTCAATTAAAAATTGTATACTAAAAATTTTTATTAATTTTTTAGTATGTTATTAATCTTTATTAAAATTTTTAGTATACAATTTTTAATTAAAATATTTTAATCTTATATTATAAATATGGAGAAAATTTTAAAATATTATGCTAAGTTAAAGAAGCCAGACACAAAAAAATCACATATTATATGACTCCATTTATATGAAATGTCCAAAATCGGCAAATTTATAGAGACAGAAAGGAGATTAATGGTTGCTGGGGCTTAGGGAATTGGTGGGAAATGAGCAGTGACTGCTATTTGATATGGTGTTTCTTTTTAGGGTGACAATGTTCTAAAATTGATTGTACTTATGGTTGCACAACTCTGTGAATAAAGATCAATGAATTGTATACTTTAAATAGGTAAAATGTGTAGTATGTGAACTACATCTCAATAAAGTTACATAATTTTTTTGAGACAAGGTCATCCTCTATCACTCAGGCTGGAGCATAATGGCAGGATCATAGCTCACTGCAGGTGTGACAACCTGGGCTCTAGTGATCTTCCTGCCTCAGCTTCTTGAATAGCTGGAACTACAGGTATGTGACACCTGCCTAATTTTTTTACTTTTAGTTTTATTTTTTGTAGAGACAGGGTCTTGCTACATGCTTAGGCTGGTCTCAAACTCCTGGGCTCAAGTGATCCTCCTGCCTCAGCCTCCTAAGTAGCTGCCCTGCCTCAAAGTGCTGGGATTACAGGTATGAGCCACCTCACCCCACCTGTTATATAATCTTTTAAACCTATCTATACTCACTGTTTTCTTTAGCAGATGCTAATGAGAAAACCTAATTCTGAATATACCATTAGAGAAAATGCACTTATTAAAATAAATTATTCAACTTATATCATAGGAATTATGAATATACAGAAATATAATCATTTGCCACTAAAACCACTTACATATCTTTATTTTTATTTCATGATGCACTAAATATAGTATTTTTATTTTAATTTTTTTTTAAACAGAATCTTGCTGTGTTGCCCAGGCTGGGACTGTAAGTGTGCACCAGTGCACCTGGCTTTAAACCCTGAATCATATTAAGATTTTAAAAAAAAAAGAGAGGTAAAGTGATCATTACCAAAAAATAAACAAAGAAACTAAAGATTAAGAACTGTTAATGTAAGAAAGTCTTCTCAGACAATAAAACTAAATGACAATAAAACAATTTAATATTTGCACAGGCTCCTCATATCCCTCAAAATCCCGTATCCCAACCCGATATCCTATAACTTTCATACATGAATTAAAGAAAGGTTTTCTTAGGACTATGTTTAATTACTTAGAGTACTGGACTGATATGGCAAGCGAGTTATACTAAGCATACAGTTGGTCTCACGGGGTCCTGAATAAGGCAAAATGATAAATCATAAAAATCCGAAGACCAAAGCTTTGGGCAAAAACATATTAACTAAACTTGTCAAAAACAATGCAAACCAGAAGTCAGTGGAGCAACATCTTTAATGTATTAAAAGAAAAGACAAGTCAATTTAGTCTGACTATTCTAAATCCACTTTCAAATAATACTATACTGCCCCAAAGGTAGCTTATATTAGATTGGTGCAAACGTAACTGTGGTTTTTGCATTGTTGGAATTTGCCATTTGATTGGAATACATTCTTAAATAAATGTGATTATGTTATACATCCTTTTAATGGGCATTTCTCACATTATGTTTTTTTGCTAATGACTTATTAGTTGCTGTTCATTTTATGTTTATTTTAGGCTATGGAAATGATGTTAGACAAAAAGCAAATTTGAGCCATTTTCTTATTTGAGTTCAAAATGGGTTGTAAAGTAGCAGAGACAACTCACATCATCAACAATGCATTTGGCCCAGGAACTGCTAACAAATGTACAGTGCAGTGATGGTTCAAGAAGTTGTGCAAGGGGAACAAGAATCTTGAAGATAAGGAGCCTGGTGGCCGGCCATCAGAAGTAGACAACAACCAATTGAGAGCAATCATCAAAGCTGATCCTCTTACAACTACATGAAAAGTTGCCAAAGAACTCAATGTAGAGCATTCTACAGTTGTTCAACATTTGAAGCACATTGGAAAAGTGAAAAAGATAAATAAGTGGGTGCCTCATAAGCTGCATGAAAATAAAAAAAAGAATTGTTTTGAAATATCGTCTTCTCTTATTCTACACAATAACAACGAACCATTTCTCGATTGGACTGTAATATGTAACAGAAAATGGATTTTATATGACAACCAGTGATGACCAGCTCAGTGGCTGGACCAAGAAGCAGCTCCAAAGCACTTCCTAAAGCCAAATTTGCACCAAAAAAAGGCCATGGTCACTGTTTGGTGGTCTGCTGCCCGTTTGACCCACTACAGCTTTCTGAATCCAGGCAAAAACCCATATATCTGAAAAGTATGCTCAGCAAATCGATGAAATGCACTGAAAACAGAAAGGGCCCAATTCTTCTCCAAGACAATGCCCGACCGCACAACCAGCGCTTCAAAAGTTGAAGAAATTGGGCTATGAAGTTTTGCTTCAGCCACCATATTCATCTGACCTCTTGCCAGCGGATTACAATTTCTTCAAGCATCTGGATAACTTTTGGCTGGGAAAATGCTTCCACAACCCACAGGATGCAGAAAATGCTTTCCAAGAGTTCACTGAATCCCGAAGCACAACTTTTTTTTGAGACAGAGTTTCGCTCTTGTTGCCCAGGCTGGAGTACAATGGCACAATCTCGGCTCACTGCAACCACCGCCTCTGGGGTTAAAGTGATTTTCCTACCTCAGTCTCCCTCCGAGTAGCTGGGATTACAGGCACGCACTACCATGCCTGGCTAATTTTGTATTTTTAGTAGAGATGAGGTTTCTCCATGTTGGATAGGCTGGTCTCGAACTCCTGACCTCAGGTGATCCACCCACCTTGGCCTCCCAAAGTGCTGGGATTACAGGCGTGAGCCACCGTGGCAAGCCCCGAAGCACAGATTTTTATGCTACAGAAATAAACAAACTTATTTCTTGTTAGCAAAAATGTGTTGATTATAATGGTTCCTATTTTGATTAATAAAGATGTGTCTGAACCTAGTTACAATGATTTAAAATTCCTGGTCCAAAATCGTGATTACTTTTGCACCAGCCCTCCTATCCCTTGTAAAATTGCTGCCATTAATTTCACTTATCCCTAAGCTATAACTGAATGTATTACTGCTATTATTATTTTGAACAGTTACCTATCAATTAAGAACACGAAAATAAAAGATTTTACCTTTACTTATTCTTTCTCTAATACTCTTCCTTTCTTTATGTAGATCCAAGTTTCTCACCTATATCATTTTCCTTTTCTCTGGAGAACTTCTAACATTTCTTATAAGGCAAGTAACATTTCTTACTGGCAACAGATTCCCTCAATGTTTATTCGTCTGAGAAAGTATTTTACTTCCCCTTCATTTGGAAGGATAATTTCACTGCACACAGAATTCGAGGTTGGTGGTGTTTTTCTTTCAACACTTTAAACATTTCACTCCTCTCTTCTTGCTTGCATGGGTTGTGAACAGAAGTCCAATGTAATTTTTGCTTTCTTCACATATAAGTAAGGTGGGTTTTTTCACCTCTGGTTTCTTTCAAAATTTTCTCTTTATCTTTGGTTTCCTACAGTTTGAATATGATATGTGTAGGTGTTTACTTTTGGAAAATTCTCAATCATTATTACTTCAAATATTTATTTTGTTCTTCTGAAGAGACAATCAAAGGTATTCTTCATTTCTGTTATAGATTTTATTTTTAGTACTTCCTTTTCTTACAATTACAATCCCTATGCCTCCATTATCCATCTGTTCTTTCTGTTATTGGTGGTGATGTTGTCATTGTTTTTGAGACAGGGTCTCGCTCTGTCATTCAGGCTGGAGTGCAGTGGTGCAATCTTGGCTCACTGCAGTCTTGACCTCATGGGCTCAGGCAATTCTCCCACCTCAGCCTCCCAAGTGGCTGGGACTACAAGGGCATATACCACCACACTCAGCTAATTTTATTTCTTGTAGAGATGAGGTCTCACTATGTCGCCCAGGCTGGTCTTGAACCCCTGGGCTCAAGTGATTCTCCCACCTTGCTTCCCAAAGTGCTGAGATTACAGGTGCAAGCCACCATGTCCAGCCACTCATCTGTTCTTGTATGTTGTCTACATTTTTTATTACAGACCTTACTTACCATGTTACTCATAATTATTTTAAACTATCAATCTGACAATTCTAAAATCTGTGCCATATCTAGCTAGGAGTTAAGACTGTCATGTTTACTATCTGCTGTAGTTACAGGTGTTAGAGGCTAATATTTTCTCTACTGTCTTGTTTTTGTCTCATACTGTCTTTGGGTTTTCCTATAAACTCTTTACATAGCGTGAGTCTAAGCCTTGCAGTTCTTTCAGTGGTAAATCTTCTGTTATTATACAGGAGCCTATTGACATGAGGGGAGGGAAAGAGCCTGCTGATGTGGGATATGGGGAGAAGATAAAGTGTTCTATAGCCCTATGATTACGTTTCAGTCTTTAAGGGGGCCTGTGGCCCTGGGGTGTGACTGTCACAAGTGATTTTCAGCTTTTCCCCCCACTTAGGTGAAACAGGAAGAAAAAAGGGGGCTGGAGTTAGATACTTCCCTTTCCCTGAGTTGGTTAAGGCTCTGGTGGTTTCCCTTGGCGAATGTTACATGTGACCTTGTAAACAATGTGTATTCTGAAGTTAACAGGTAGGTGTAAGGTTCTAAAAATGTCAATTAGACTGAGTTCCTTGACACAGTGTTGTTCAAGTGTTTCATATACTTCTGATTTTCTACCTACTTGTTTTATCAAATGCTGAAAGAGCAGTGTTGAAGTCTCCAACTGTAACACTGGCTTTATCTTTGTCTTTCTTTTGTTCTCCCTTATGTCTCTCCCTTGATGTCAGTATTTCATCAAGTTTTTTGAACTTTTTGTCTTTTTGAAAACTTGAACTTCTTATCATTTTTAAATATTCCTCTTTAATTCTGATAATACATCTTACCATGAAGTCTACTTTGCCTGATCTTTAGATACTCCAGTGTTCCTAGTGACTTTTCCTTGCAGAGTACATTTCTCCATTGTTTTACTTTTAAACTGTCTATATATTAAGTATGATTCTTATGAGCTGCTTATAGTAGTGCTTTGCATTTTAAGTTAGAATAATAAGTCCACGTAAAACTAATCCAATTATTTAAGTAGTAAGGTTTGAGGTTATGTCTTGCCATTTTGTTTTCTATTTTTCCTGCTTATTCATTGCTCACTTTTTTCCCTAACCTGCTCTCTTTTGGCCTGATAAAATTTTAGATTCAATTCTACCTTATCGGTTGTCTTTAAGTAGTTGTTGCAGGATTTACAATATGCTTCCATTTTCCCCCATCTTTTGTGTTTTTTGCTCCCATAAAGTTTACTTCTACATGTTATAAGCCACATAATACATTGACATTATTTTTGCTTTAAATAACTATCAAGGAAATTAAGAAGAAAAATAAGATTTTTAAATTTGCCTACATATTTACCATTTCTGGTGATCTTCATTTCTTCGTGCAGATCTGAGTTTCCATATAGTATCCTTCCTTTTGCCTGAAGAGCATCCTTAACATTTCTCATAGTTCAAATCTGCTAATAATGAATTTTTGCAGCTTTTAAAAATGTTTTTAATTTGCCTTAAGTTTTGAAGCATATTTTAATTGAATATAGAATTCTAGGGTTTTCTTTCAGAAATGGCATGTTTTATTTCTAGTAAGTCATCAGTAATTCTTATGATGGTTTCTCTGTATATGGTCTGAGGGATTTTTCTCGGCTGCTTTAAAGATTTTTATTAATTTTCAACAATTCAATTATGATGTGCCATGGTGTCCGTGTGTGTGTGTGTCTTGTTTAGGGTATGTGGTGGTGTTTTTTGTTTCCGGGACAGGATTTCACCTGTCGCCCAGGCTGGCTGTGTTGTTATTTACAGGTTTTGTTATATTGTGTTTTCATTAAAATTACTAAACATACTTATAATACCTATCTTAAAGTCCTTTTCCTTGAATTTGATCATATATTGCACTTCTGGATCTGTTTTTATTCACAAGACTTTCTCCTTTTTATAGATTACACTTGCCTACTTCTTTATATATCTAGTTTTTTTGTTTGTTTGTTTTTTGTTTTTTTAAGACAGAGTCTCTCTCTCTCTGTTGCGCAGGCTGGAGTGCAGTGGCTCGCTGCAACATCCACTTCCTGGGTTCAAGCCATTCTCCTGCCTCAGCCTCCTGAGTAGCTGGGACTACAGGCGCCGCCACCTTGCCCAGCTAATTTTTGTATTTTCAGTAGAGACGAGGTTTCACCATATTGGCCAGGCTGGTCTCCAACTTTGGCCAGGCAGGTCTCCAACTTCTGACCTTGCGATCCACCCACCTCGGCCTCCCAAAGTGCTGGGATTACAGGCGTGAGCCACCACGCCTGACCATATCTAGTAATTTTTAAATAGATGGTGAGCAGTGTAGATACCTGCTTATATGTGGATTTTATGGTCTTCCTTTCAAGAAAGTTTTGTCCCAGCAGGCAACTAATTTACTTGCAGATCAATGTGATTGTTTTCAGCCTTGTTTTTAAATTTTGTGAGTGCAGGTCCAGGAAAGCCTTTATGTTAGGACTATATTAGCCCTACTCATAAGATACGGCCTTTCTGGAATTTCTACTGAATGCCTGGTGTATTCAAGAAGGTCTCAATACTCTGAATAGACAAAATGTTCATATTTTGCAGATGTCTGCAAACTTTGGTAGTTGCTTAATTTATGGTTTTTCAGTAGTTATCCTTTCACTGAAAATTGTCTGGCCTCACAAGGTCTTAACCTGTCCATATACAGCTTAACATTCAGCCAAAGGCTGTTCACTTATTCATTTCATGAAGGAATTTAGAAGAGACTCTATCCTTCAGTCTGATACATGACCTTAATGGTGTAGGCCAGAAATTCTTAATTGTTTTATAAAAAGGAGTTAATTCTATTTCCTAAAGCTCTGAGGTCACAGAGAACTGATTTTAAACATTCCAAACCAAACAGAAAACAGAGCACCATTATTGTCCATGTTCCATTCCCTCTATAAAATAGGCAAACAACAGAGAATTAACAAAGTGTGTGTAGCAATGGTAACTGACATGGAAGTGTATCATGTAGACAGTCCTTCAAACATCTACTGGCAGATTAGGAAGTACTGGATAAAAACATAGGTTCATGAAACTATAGATCAGCAGAAAAGGAATCGACTGCCCATTGCATAGTGCTAGACCAGCTGGTTATCAAGCTGGGAAAAAAGGTAGGGTTAGATTTCCAGATTCATACTGCCCAAGAAATCAATCCAGATAGATTCAAATCCAAGTATACACAAAACATTTTTAAAGTCTCTGTCTAGAGGAGATTTTTAAAAATAGGCATAAAAGGCCTAAACTACAAAAGAAAAAGCTATGACTTTAAATTAAAATGGACACGAATACCAGAAATTAAAAGACAAACACCTGAAAGAGATGTTTCCAATACAGTTAACCACAAATGATCAGTATCCAGAATATACAAAGAACTCCTACAAATCAGTAAGAAAGATAGCAACCCAAAAGAAAAATGGTCAAAGAATATTATGGGGCCATTTCCACAGAAAAGGAAGAAAAGGAAAGTAGAATGACTGATAATATATCAAATGATAATCAACCTTTAGGTTTTAGGTTCTGAAAATTCCTACAAACTTCCTTCACTCAAAACAAAACTTTTTGATACAGCTAAGATAAAATGCCTAACGTAAGGTTAGTTGCTTGGTGTAGGCTTTCTCTACTCCAGTACAATAAAATTAGACTTATTTGAAAGGAAAAAAATGCCAGGGATACATCATCTGCTAATTTTTCCTTTTTGTCATTAGAAAAATTTCACACAGCAGTTAATGTTTAAGGTATATTTTCCTCAACAGGCAAAGAGAACTGAATACTGTTCATACTACTTCCCCAGAAGTATAGAGGCCAAAGCAAAGGAGATTATGGAAGGCAATGATTAACCCAGTGAACTAACCTAGGCAGTCAAGCAACCGATCACCTCATTGTTTTCAAGAATCAACTGCAGATAATAAGATGGCAGCAGGAGAGAAATATAGGAAGCTCTTGGCATGTGGCAAACTGCCTTGGAAGGGAAAGAGAAACAAACTTTTGAGCTGGATTTAAAAACTCACTGAGAATATACTTCTCTCTGAAGAACAAGTGTTAACAAGAATGCAGGTGGCAACAACAGACAGTGGGAACTACTAGAAAGGAAAGGTAGGGAGTGGGGCAAGGATTAAGTAACCACTGGGTGCTATGCTCACTACCTGGGTAATGGGGGTCAGTCATGTCCCAAGCCTCAGCATCACACAATATACCCATGTAACAAACCTGTATACGTACCCCTGAATCTAAAATATAAATTGCAATTTTTTAAAAAAAAGGTAAAATAAAGAAAATTAAAATTATTAAATATATTTAGGAATTGGAGTATTAAAGTTACTCTTAAAACCTTACAAAGAAAACCATTTTTAAAATATTTTCTGTCTGGTTATTCTAAATGAATTAGGGGGGCATACCAACAATTCACTATACGTTTTTACTGAACACCTAAGTGTGTACAAGGCTTTATAAAGGTAATGTGGATTTCAAAATGAATTAAGTATGACCTCTAACTTTAAAGAGCTGGGGATGGGGTTGGTGCAAAAGTTATACTGCAAGACAGAGATGGAAACAAAATGCTTAGGGAGTCCCCCCAAAAAACAGAAACTAACTGGAATGGATGTGGCAAGAAAGGCTTCATAGAAGTGTTATTTACACCAGTCTTTAAAGGATGGGTAGGAATTCAACAGACATAGGAAAAGGAGACTGGAGAAGGTAGAGTACACAAAAAAACAGAGAGAACAGTTTAAGCAAAGGTATGGGAGTTAGAAAAAGCATAGGATATATTCAGAAAATGCCAAGCATATGAGTGGGGCTGAAATATAAGATTCATGGTAAAGAGAAAGAAAAATGGGAAATAAGCCTAGAAAAGAACAACGGAGACAGACTGAGGAAGTCCCTTACCACAACATAAAAAGTTCATTTTCAGCTGTGGGGATTCAAATGATTTTGTGCTGTACAGACATACATAACGTAGCCCTTTACTCTCAGATGGGCCTGTGTATGAGTTAAGTTTCATTTTAACTTGTTCTGTCTTGTGGTCATCAATCCACCAACTCCCATGAGAATTAACAGTTAATCGGAATAAATGCTGAGGTTGGTTAAATGCTAAATTTTAAAACAGATCCAGTTGCTCTATAGTCAATATGATTCTGTTAATAGAGTGACAATATAATTTCTTGCACAAACTGGATTATTGAGAATAAAGGTGGTTCCTATTAATAATAATGCTAGTGTAAATTAGGAACATCCCAATACACTGGGATGAAGTGACCTTAGTTATAAAAAACTCCCAAATCAGCTGGGCATGGTGGCTCACGCCTGTAATCCCAGCACTTTGGGAGGCCGAGGTGGGTGGATCACCTGAGGTCAGGAGTTTGAGACCAACCCGACCAACAAGGTGAAACTCCATCTCTACTAAAAATACAAAAATTAGCCGGGTGAGTTGGCAGGCACCTGTAGGCCCAGCTACTCAGGAGGTTGAGACAGAACTGCTTGAACCCCGGAGGCAGAGGTTGCAGTGAGCCAAGACCACGCCACTGCGCTCCAGCCTGGGCAACGGAACGAGACTCTGTCTCAAAACAAACAAAAAACTCCCAAATCACAGGGACTCTACTTTTCTCCCACAAATTCCCTTCAGTGGGAATCTCCTTTTGTAAAGCCTTAGGAGAATCTAGTATTTAATACTGAGATTAGTGGCTATGGCATTTTAAAGAGATAGGCATATATTAAACATGAACAAATCTACTCTTTGTATAGTAGCAGAGACTTGAAGGATGAATAACTTCGTGTAAATCTATATGAGACTTCTTTACCTTAACTAATGACAACCATGAAGACACAAGAACTACTGATCACTAATCTCACAAGTATAATGATTCAGATGGTATTTCCTGAGCTTATGTTTAATTTTTATATTTGAAAACAGTTAATTTTCAAATATACCTACCATTCCAAAATATATTAATCTTTGTTTTAGCATGCTGAAGGAAAAAAATCTGTTTATTGCTAAAATTACAGAATACACTTGATGGTTTGCAAAAGACTTAATACAGATGGTTGTAAAACTTAGCCTTTAGCCTCTTGCCAAATACCATACCACATGTGTTCTGAATCACCAGCAAACCTGGATGCCCTCATGTGAGATTATTTCAACTCCAACTTTCAAATGCTTGCTATCAGAAAACACTTATAGAGAAAAATGCAATCTCACTAACCAGCAATTAATAAAGAAACAAAACAAACCCATGGTCTTAATGAGCAAATGAATCCAAAAACTTCAAATGTCAGGACTCTAGGAAAGTAATTTAACCTCTATTAATTTTTGTCAAAGTCTAAGGCCTGATTAAAGATGGTTTTTACCCTGTAAAAAACTGTTAACCTTTTCACATTAAAAAAAATTCACTTTATGTCAGTGGTTGGCATCAGGAGTAACAGGACAAATGGCAAATATTTTAGGCTCTGTGGTTCACAGTGAATCTATGGTACAACGACCTCCTGCTGAAGCATGACAACAGCCATTATAAGTAATCAATGTGAAGGGCTGTGATCCAATAAAGTTTTACTTAGAAAAATAGGTGGTTGGACTGGATTTGGCTCACAGACTGTAGCTGGTCAAGCCCTCTTTCAGAATATAAGCTCCTTTGTATTCCCAGTGCCTTGGGCAGTACTTGACACATACTAGATGCTCTGTAAATGTTTATTGATTAATCATATTATTTAGTAAGCAAAAAACTTAACCAATTGTCTCCACTACTATACAAACACTGTGTTCATTGAGTATTGAGACTTAACTTCCTAAGTTAGAATTTATAGGTTATTTCCCACACAAAATCCTTACTTTAAAATTTTTTTAATTAAAATTTTTACTTTAATTGTATTATGAATCATGGAACACTATCATGTCAGTATTGAACTCTGTTCACCCAAGATATGAATTTTCTGGCTCCTTGGGGCTGTTTCTATAAATAAGCAATCCAACAGTCTAGTGTAAGGACTAGAGCTGAATGGTCATGTTGAGTTAAGGCCACAGTTAATACCCTAACAGGCAAGTGAGAGCCAAAGAAAAATGGGAAGAACTGTGTGGAAACTGGTCTGCAGAGAAAACAATGGAAGAGAAGTGAGACTTGTTTATACCATACAATGAAAATCTGTGAGATTTCCCTATATTGTAATAATAAATCCCCTTTTTATTAGAGGTGTTTTTTTTTTTTTTTTTTGAGACAAGGTCTCGCTCTGTTGCCCAGGCTGGAGTGTAATAGGGCAATCTTGGCTGACTGCAACCTCTGCCTCCTGGGCTCAGATGATCCACCTCAGCCTCCTGAGTAGCTGGGACCACAGGCACGTGCCACCACACCCAGCTAATTTTTGTATTTTTTGGAAAGACAGGGTTTCGCCATGTTGCCCAGGCTGGTCTTGAAATTCTGGGCTCAACTGATCCACCTGCCTCGGCCTCCCAAAGTGCTGGGATTACAGGTGTGAGCCACCGTGCCTGGTCATTTTCTTTTCTTTCTGAGACAGGGTCTCACTCTGTCACCCAGGCTGGAGTGCCGTGGCACAATCACGGCTCACTGTAGCCTCGACCTCCCAGGATTAAACGATCCTCTCGCCTCAGCCCCCTGAGTGGCTGGGACTACAGGAGCACACCACCACACTTGGCATTTTTTTTTCTTTTTAATTTTTAATAAAGATGAGGTCTTGGTATGTTGCCCAGGCTGGTCTCTAACTCCTGCTTGAGGAGTTAGTCAGAGACTCCTCAAGCAATCTTCCTGCCCCAGCCTCCCAAAGTGCTGACTGAGATTACAGGCGTGAGCCACCACACCTGGCCAATTACAGCTTTTTTGAAAGAGCTTGTGGTCTTTGCAAACAAATCATTCCTGAATAGAATATGAAACACTTCAGAGAGGATTTAATGCTTGAGCTTAAACTTTAAAAATAAGCAGGCAGGGTTTTGAGTCAAGGTGAGGTAACAGGGAATAAATTTACCCACTGCCTGAAATAACTAACAAACAGAAAAGCATGTAAATCAATGGTCTTTACACAGTAGACATTGGCCAGCATAGGACAGTAATCCCTGAGAGACAGGAAACAAACATTGTAAGTTCTTCTTCAATAGCTCCTCACTTAGAGCTTCCACGGAGCAGAGGGATAAGAAACCTGGGTGGAAGCCTGTAATCTCCCTGAGTGGCGGAAACAAAGTTGAAGGCCAAGCTTGTTAGAATTTGCCTGGTAGAGTACCGGGAGAAGAGAATTGCAAAGAGGCAGAGAGGAGTAGATCTGCAGAGGGTTCCCTCAAGTTTTTACTGAAAGTATCAGCATCTGCTTTGTGAGGAATGTACCTAAAGCAGAAAAATAAGTAACTAAAATGGGCAGAGGGAACAATCCCAAGGGCTCACACAGTAGCAGGAGTAATTTATGTTTCACCTAGCAAGACAACGTACTTCACAAGACATTGAGTAGAATAATCATAAGATTACTGACTCAGTAGTTGGGCAAAATTAGCTCTAGTTAAGTTTGCTCTGTTCCCACCCAACTAAGCATAAAAAGACTTGGAAGGATTACACTATTTCCAAATAACTTAACAGTGGTCCCAGAATAAAGCTCAAGAATATTTCTAAAAATACAATGATATCCAGAACACAAGGTGAAATCCACGTCTGGCATCCAGTGAAAAAATCTAGGCATGTAATAAGCAGAACAATATGAGCCATAATGAGGAAAAAAATGTAGCAATAGAAACAAGCCAGGAAATGACATAGATGATGGAATTAGTAAGCAAAGATATTAAAATAGTTATTGCAACTGTAATCTATATGTTCAAGAAGTAGAAGAATGCCTAAGTGTATTAAATAGAGACGCAGACAATAAAAAAAAATCAAAATTTTCATCTCATGAAGGATGAAAAATAAATGAAGAGGAAAAATATGAGTAGAATTAAGAATATATCAGAAATGCCAGAATTAAAGATTAATAAACTTGAAGACAAAGTCATATAAACCATCCAAAATGAAGCACAGAAAAAGCCTGAAAATACATGAACAAAGCTGGGTGCAGGTGTGGTGGCTCATGCCTGTAATCCCAGCACTTTGGGAGGCTGAGGCAGGAGAAATGCTTGAGGCCAGGAGTTAGAGCCCAGCCTGGGCAACATTGTGAGACATCATCTCCACTAAAAATTAAAAATTTAAAAATTGGCCAGGCACGGTGGTGCGCACCTGTTGTTCCAGCTACTCAGGAGGCTGAGATGAGAGGACTGCTTGAGCCCATGAATTCGAGGCTGCAGTGAGCCATGCTTGTGCCATTGTACTCCAGCCTGGGTGACAGAGCAAGACCCTGTCTGAAAAAAAAAAAAAAAAGAACAAAACATTAGTTTCCTATGTTACAACTTTAAGCAGGCTTATATATGTATAATTTAAGTTCCTGCAGTGGCGGCTAAGTGCTATATACAATTACCAAAAAAAAAAAAAAAAAAAAAGGTAGAAAAGTATGGGCTTAAAATGGTACACAGAGCAAACTATTACATATTACGGAGAGGAAGAAAGTAATGAGAAAAGCTGTACATTTGGACCATTAAAGAAAAAAACTGTGAAAAGACAGAAATCGTTTTACATTTTTGTAAATCACTCTAACGTCTGGGTTTCAGAAGAGAAATCTGGGTTCTCATATCTGCTTTTGTCCAATCTGTTGCTTATGCTGTTTTGGCTGGGAAAGACAACCAACCAGTCTGTGTTATGCAGAAAAGTGGAATGAGATATTACCTATAAACTATCCTAGTCAGCTCACAACAGAAAGAATCAGAGAAGCTATTTGTTTATTAAATTTATCCCACACAGGTGATAAGGCAGAAAGGAGACAGAATCATAATGAGTTTCTATGAAAAACATTATAGGTTCACAGTTCTTCCTGAAGTGTAAGGGGATATCCTCGGTCTGAGCTGGGTGTTAGTTAAGTTCTAAGTGTAAGAAGCCAAATTGCCAGAGGTCACAGAAGAAAAGGGGGAAAGGGACCAAGTAATGGAATTAGAAAGGAGGAAAAAGCCAGAGCAAAGTTGAGTCTAGTTCAGAATATCTCACAATATTATATTTATTATATAAACCAACATACTTCAAGTTGAGTCAGAACATTTTAACTGGTTTTGTCACTCGTATTTATATAAATCTGTCACTTTCCCAACTTCTTCTAGGCTTAAATTCCCTAACAAAAGGCATTCTACAACATTCATAATCCTCTCAGGTCTGATTCACACAGAACCTATGTTCATATCAGTAACTCAGAAAATGACTGAAAGATAATTTTTAGGTACACTTCTGACAGGCTGGCTTACATGTTAAAAGTGTTACCCTAAGAGCAATTATCCCCGGGCAGATACCAACTATAACCAGGAGATCAGAAATTAAAATCCTAGGGCACAGAATAGCTCTGTGTTGCCTTCTACTGATACTCTGCCCATATCTAAAGTAAATTTTGGGCCAAATACTGAAAGGAATTTTTATAAAGCTACCTCACAGCTTAAAATAATCAAATGATCAAAATAATCTCCATTAATACTTCTAAAAAGAAGTACCTAATGGTAACTTAGAAATCAAACCACAATCTGGTAAGAACCGAGGACATAAAACTTCTACAAGAAAACAGAAAACATTTGATATTTTAGGTTAGGCAAAGATTTCTTAGGTCACCAAAAAGAATGAATCATGAAAGGAAAAAAAAAAGAGAGAAACTGGACTTCATCATAGTTTAAAAACTTTACTCTTCAAAAAATACCACTAGAAAAATAAGAATGCAAGCCATAGACTGAGAGAAAATATCTGCAAAACATATATCTGATAAAGGACTTGAGTCCAGAATGAATACAGAACACTTTCAACTCAATAAGAAGAAAAACAACCCAATTTCGTAAAAAAAGATTTGGATACGTCACCAAAGAAGATACGTGAATGGCAAATATGCACATAAAAAGATGTTCAGATTCTTAGACCTTAGGGAAATGAACATTAAAACCACGAGATATCATTACCCTTTCACTAGAAAAGACAGAATTTTAAAAGACTAAATATAAACAAATGTTGGAGAGGGTAGGAGAAACTGAACCTCCCACAAGTTGTTGGAGCTAATGCAAAACGGTACAGCTACACTGGGAAAAAAGTCTGGCTGTTTCTTATGAAATAAACTTATAAACTTACCATTTAACCCAACAATCCTACTCCTAAGTATTTATAAGAGAAATGAAAGTATATAATCACACAGACTTGTACATAAATGCTTCATTCATAATAGCCCAAACTGGAAACAATCCAAATGTTCAGCACCTAGTGAATGGTATATCCATATAATGGAATACTACTCTGCAATTTAAAAAAAAGCATTAATTCCTATGACAATGTGGATGAAGACACATAACTACATAACATATGGTTCCACTTATATGAAATTCTAAAAATGGCAAAACTATAAGTGATTACAGTGATATAGCAGGTAAGTGATTGTGAGAGACCAGGAATAGCGAGAGAGGTTTTACTAAAAGGAGCACAAGGGAACTTTTTAGGGTGACAGACACATTTTATATACCATGACTGTGGTGACGATGGTTATATGACGGCATAAGCTTGTCATAACTCATCTAATTGGTGCATTTTATTATATGTAAATTATACCTCAATAAAAGTGATTAAAGAGAATAGGTGAATAAACATATTTGCCCCTCATATTACCTGTCACTCACCAGAATTTATCAACACCTGACAGAAAACAGCAATAGGGAGGAAAGTAAAAATGTGGAAATCACTGGAAAGAACAAGAAATTGATAAAAATTACGCAGTCAAGACAAAAAACAACGTCATTCTTTACATATTTTAATATATATTAATGTAATATATATATATTTTAACCATTCAATAATAATGATCTGATTCTAAAAGAGACCTTGATCAATCCAAAATACCACCTACTTTATCAAAACAGTATTTCTTACAGTAGATTCTAAGGGTTACCTAAATCACAGGCATGAACATATTTCTGGGCACCACCCCAGACCTACGCCATCCATCACACTCTCTTAGGTAAAAAGAAGACCCCATTTTAAGCTGTTTCCAAATAAATTATTTTGCAAATTTAGTCTCACAGAATGACTTTATTAGAAGTTCTAATGTACACGTGTGTACTCACACATACATATCAACTGGGTTTGCAATTATGCCAGGTTGATAGTATTCAATAGCACATATGCTCTCCTTATAGGAAAACAGAGGTATCTCCATTTCATGGAGTGCAGGGGGCTCAAATGGGATCATCTAGAACATAAGAGATACTCAAGGTTGTACTGCTCCCAGTACAACTTGGATAGGAAGATCATTCTAAGTAGGTAAAAAAGACTTTTTGATCTTACCAAGCCTGAAGTCCCACAATGCCATACTGCCTCTGTTTTACCGCTATATACTGCTTAGTAGCAGGTGACAACCACTTTAGTTATTAATTTTAGTTAATATTTATACTATCACAAGAATATTTCCTTTAAATATGTGATATTTTAAAGTTATGTGCTATGGCTGGGTACGGTGGCTCACGTCTATAATCCCAGCACTTTGGGAGGTTGAGGCAGGTGATCACTTGAGGTCAGGAGTTCGAGAACAGCCTGGTCAGCACAGTGAAACCCCATCTCTACTAAAAATACAAAAAAATTAGCCAGGCGTGGTGGTGCATGCCTGTAGTCCCAGCTACCTGAGAGGCTGAGGCAAGAGAATGACCTGAACCCGGGAGGCAGAGGTTGCAGTGAGCCGAGATCGTGCCATTGCACTCCAGCCTGGGCTATAAGGCAAGACTCAGTCTCAAAACAACAAACAAAAAGTTATGTGCTATCTTTCCTCCCTTACTTTACAAATTCAGTTGGTTTCTTAGACAATTTCCCATGGGCTTACACTCAATTTAATTTCAAACTTTTTTTTTTTAAATAATAGAGACAGAGTCTCACTATGTTGTCCAGGCGGGTCTCAAACACCTGGCCTGAAGCAATCCTCTCGCCTTAGCTTCCTGAAGTGCAGGGATTACAGGCCTGAGTGACTATGCTGGACCTAATTTCAAACATTTAAAAAAATAAAGTACTACCATGTCAAAAGAAAACAATTTAACAATAAAACAAAACAATGTTGGGAACTACAGAAAACAAAGCTGAGTAAACAGGCCAAGGTCCTTACCTTCATGAATTTTGTCTTTTTTAGAAATGTGGTAAAATATACATAAAATTTACCATTTTAACCCTTTTTGGGTACACAATTCAGTGGCATTAAGGGCATTCATATTATTGTATAACCATCACCACTGTTCATCTCCAGAACTTCTCCATCATCCCAAACTCTATATCCATTAAATAATAATAAATCCCCATTCCTCCTCCATCCCACCCCCAGTAAACACTATTGTTTCTTCTCTATAAATTTGACTATTTTGGTATCTCATATAAGTGGATCATGTATTTGTCCTTCCTTTCTCAGTTTTTTCTAATTTTTTTTGAGACAGAGTTTCCCTCTTGTTGCCCAGGCTGGAGTGCAACGGCCCGATCTCAGCTCACCGCAACCTCTGCCTCCCAGGTTCAAGCAATTCTCCTGCCTCCTGAGTAGCTGGGATTACAGACATGCACCACCACGCCTGGCTAACTTTGTATTTTTAGGAGAGACAGGGTTTCTCCATGTTGGTCAGGCTGGTCTCAAACTCCCAACCTCAGGTGATCGACCCACCTTAGCCTCCCAAAGTGTTGCGATTACAGGCGTGAGTCACCATGCCCAGCCATTTTGTCTAATTTTTAAAGCATGTGCAGGCAATAAGCACTAAGGACACAAAGACTGGTAGCATACTGAATCTGCCCTCATGAAACACACACTCTAACAGGCAAGTCAGACATGTTAAAAAAAAAAAAAAAGTCTTGCAAGTTAATGTGATAACTGCTTTAACAGGGGTACAAAGAACAATGGTGGCACAAAGGACTGATATGACTAAGGGAAGTCGGGAGAGGCTTCACAGTGTAGATGATGTCTCAGGACAGTCTTGAAGTATGAAGAATTCACCAACAGAAAAGGCCATTCCATCCAGAGGAATGGCATTCAGTCGTTTCATAAGGGATGATACCACACCAGACACTGAACACCTAGGACAGCAAACGTACCTGCTTTCATTAAGCTAACATCACATGCAAAGTCATGAGGTATATACATTTGAGCAAGAGCAAGCAGTTCAGACTGAAAAGCAAAGTGCTTGGGGAAGAAGCAGAAGGTGAGGCTGAAAAGGTAGGCAGGTGCTCGATCATGAAAAAACTTTATGTTGTCTAGAGTTTTATTTTAGGTTATAGGCCAGGGCTATAATCTAAAATATATAAGGGCTAAATTTGAAAACAGGTAAAGTTAGAGACAAACTGGGAGGTCATTATGATGGTCCATGCAAAAAATAATGACACCTCAATTAAAGCAGTAACCATGGAAATGGACAGAGAATGGATCTGAAAGTCCACAATCTACATGTAAATGATTGTCACCTGTTTATGATTAAACACAAAGAAATAATTTCTCTTCTTCAATAAATATCTATCAAAGCCCCATAATGTATTAAAAATTATTGAGAAAAACATATTAGAATAAAAGAACACAATGCATTTTCACTTTTCTTTTATATATGTGTGGGTGTGTAGAATCAGGGCTCCAATTACAATCATGTGCCACATAACAATGTTTCAGTCAAGATGGACTGCACATGCAATGGTGGTCCCTTAAGATTATAACAGAGCATAATATCGAAACCTCATATATGGCACTTGATATTGACACTGCAGATCAAATAGAGGAAATGGCTGATATTCAGTAATGGTGCTGAGACATTTAGTTTTCTGATGTAACATACACATATATTTCTATTTACATATATTTTTTCTAGGTTTGTGTAATATACTCTATGACATTCACACAATGACAAAATCGCCTACCAATGCATTTCTCAGAACATATCCTTGTCATTAAGCAACATACAAGTAAAATTACTTTAAGTAATTTTAGAAAGAGTCTTCCTTTTTACCAGAGGAAAACCAATTCCTTGTTCCTGTTCTACAACTGCAAAAGGAGTGCCAGAAAGAGTTACAGTTGTCAACAGAAGCTTGACCCTCTGTTCTCAAGTATGTGCTGGGGATGTAGGGGGAATTTAACACACTAAACAAGAAACTGTCCATAATCCAGTTTACTTCAATTTTTAAGAAGAATCTGTATATAAATACTGAAGCTTTCTGCCAAAAAAGCAAATGCTTCATGGATTTGGCTCCTTGTCTTTTCTTGTGGCTGTTCTCCAATATCAACTTGGAGATGTCCCCATCTCAAAATCTGCCAGCTACTGAAACATGGGTCAAACAAAAACACTTTCCTCTCTATAGAGTTTAATGTATCTTGACAATGAATCCTATTAGGTAAAGCAGAGATCACATTTAAAAAATGCATAAAATAACTAGTTCCCCAAAAACAATCTTTTCTCAGATACTAATACTCATTCTACAATATTAAATTTCAGATTTAAAATGTAAGGTTTTCTATGATTAAACTTTCAGACACTGGAATCAGACATATCCAAAGAATCTGTGGTAAATGTGACATACCTGAATTGATGCAAATTTAATAGAAGCATATCTTGCTTTCCTTTTCAGGTAATATTCCTTTTCACTTGACTACCACATAATTTTAAAAAGAAATCAGAATAACTCTCATTCATCACTTTTAGTAGTTTGAAAAGTTTGAATCTACTCAAAAAAATCTCCACACTTTGAAATTTCCAAGTTTTAAGTTTGTTTTATTTACACTAATTCAAGTTTATTACCTTTCAGGGGTCTTAAATATTTTATGCATTACAAAAATCTTTCTTTAAAAGGCATCCCATTTATACCTCCAAACCGCTTTCTTAACACAAACGCAAATTAACACACTCCAGAAAAAAAAAATTATTGTTAATTCCTTAATTGTATTGTACCTCAAGTCTATTTAATTCTATATAGTTATAGGAGAGAAAAATAAAAACATCTAGGTATAGCTACTTGATAATAGGTAAATTATTTATTCCAAATTAAATATATAACAGTATAATAACTAGAGCATAATTCAGAAGACAAACGACATTCAAGTGATCTTACAGAAAAATAAGAAAACATTTTGATACAGAAAATGAAAAACATAGCTTAGTTCATAAGTCATTAGAGTTGTTACATTACATTTTATCTTCACCATAGCCATAACCCTAGGCTATATCTCACGTTCCCTAAATCTAAGCAGATTGCTTTTAGTTGGGAAAAAGATTAACATAAACTTACATTTTACTAATAATCTGAAAGATCTCAAATATGCCAAGAAGCCTATGTCTCTAAAATATGGCTTCATCTTTTGAAATAATTGATGCTTCCGGAACAGCAACAATAACTGTTATCATCAAGGTAATCTCCCTGAAAAATCTCATCACATTAGGAAAAAAACAAGTATTAAAAAAACAAAAATGAAAGCAGAACAAAGCATACAAGAGCAATGAGACAATTATTAAATGGCCCATATAATGTAATTGAAATCACAGAAAGAGAAGAAGAGAGAACAGGTCAAATGAAATACATGAAGAGATAATGGCTGAAAATTTTTCAAATTAAGTAAAAGATGCCAAACCACAGAACCAAAAAGCTCAGAGAAGACCAAACAAACCAACAAAAGAAAACAGATATATCATATTCAAAATTAAGATACATCATATCTAAAGACAGAGAAAATCTTAAAGACAGCCAAAAGAAAAAATAAATTAAATGAACAAAGGATACTATATGCAGAGAATCAAAGACAAATAACAAAAATATGTAACAGATGCAAAAAATCTCAACAAAATACCAGCAAACCAAACCCATCAGCACATCTAAAACTTAATTCACCATATTCAGGTAGACTTTATACCTGGGATGCAAGGTTGGTTCAACATATGCAAATCAATCATTGTGATTCACCACATAAACAGAATTAAAAAGAAAAACCGTATGATCATCTCAACAGATGCAGAAAACACTTTTGATAAAATCCAACATCTCTTCATGATAAAACCCCTCAACAAACTAAGGTATCGAAGGACATTTAAGGTATCGAAGGACATCTAAGAGACATTTAAGACACACCCACAGCCAACATCACACTGGATAGGCAAAGCCTAGAAACATTCTCCTTGAGAAACAGAAGAAGACAATGATGCTCACTTTCACCACTCTTAAAAGATAGTAATGGAAGTCCTAGACAGAGTAATCAGGCAAGAAAAATAAATAAAAGGTATCCAAATAGGAAAAGAAGAAGTCAAACTATCTTTCTTTGCTAATGGTATGATTCTATACCAGAAAACTCTAAAGACTCCACCAAAAGCCTCCTTGAACTGATAAACAACTTCAGTCAAGTTTCAGGATACAAAAATTAATGTACAAAAATCAGTAGCATTTCTATATAACAATAATCTTCAGGCTACGGGTCAAATCAAGAATACAATCCCATTTACAAGAGCCACAAAAACAATAAAATACCTAGGAATACATCTAATGAAAGTGATAAAAGACCTCTACAAGGAGAACTGTGAAACACTGCTGAAAGAATCAGAGATGACACACACAAATGAAAACATGTTTCATGCTCATGGATTGGAAGAATCAGTATCATTAAAATGACCATACTACCCAAAGTAATTTGCAGATTCAGCATTATTCCTATCAAATTACCAATATCATTTTTCACAGAATCAGAAAAAACAATTCTAAAATTCATATGGAACCAAAAAAGAGCCCAAACAGCCAAAGCAATCCTAAGCAAAAAGAAAAAACCTGGAGGCATCACATTACTCAACTTCAAACTACACTACAAAGTTAGAGTAACCAAAACAGCATGGTACTGGCACAAAAAGAGATACACGGACCAATAAAACAGAAGAGAGAACCCAGAAATAAAGCTACACACCTACAACCATCTGATGTTCAACAAAGTTGATAAAAATAAGCACTAAGGAAAAAACTCCCTATTCAATATATGGTGCTGGGATAACTGGCTAGCCATATGCAGAAGAATGAAACCAGACTCTTACCTATCACCATATACAAAAATTAACTGAAGATGCATTAAAGATGTAACTGTAAGACCTAAAACTACAAAAATCCTAGAAGAAAACCCAGGAAATACTTTTCTCGACATCAGCCCTGTCCAAGAATTTATGGCTAAGTCCTCAAAAACAATTGCGACAAAACCAAAAACTGACAAGTAGGACCTAAGAGCTTGCATACAGCAAGAGAAACTATTAATTAACAGAGTAAACAGATAATCTACAGAATGGGAGAAAAAAATTCATAAACTATGTATCTGATAAAGGCCTAACATCCAGAATTTATAAGGAACTTAAATCAACAAGTAAAAAACAAATAACCCCATTAAAACGTAAGCAAAGAACATGAACAGACACTTTCCAAAGAAGACATACAAGTGGCCAAAAAACATATTGAAAAAATGCCCATCACTAATCATCAGAGAAATGCAAATCAAAACCACAATTGAAATACCATCTCATACCAGTCAGAATAGCTTTTGTTAAAAAGCCAATAAATAACATATCTCAGTGGGGCTGTGGAGAAAAGGGAACACTTTTACACTATTGGTGGGAACGTAACTTAGTTCAGCCACTGTGGAGACCAGCCTGGAGATTTCTCAAAGAACACAAAATGGAACTACCATTTAACACAGCAATCCCATTACTGGGTATATAACCAAAGAAAAATATATCATTCTACCAAAAAGACACACACACCCACGTGTTCATCACAGCACTATTCACAACAGCAAAGACATGGAATCAACACAGGTGTCCATCAACAGTAAATGAGATAAAGAAAATGTGGTACATATACACCAGGGAATACTACACAGCCACAGAAAGAACAAACTCAAGTCCTTTGCAACAACACGGATGCAGTTGGGGGCCATTATCCTAAGCAAACTAATGCAGAAACAGAAAACCAAATACCACATGTTCTTCTCACTTACAAGTGGCAGCCAAACAATGAGTACATATGGATATTAAGATGGGAACAAGTAGACACTGAAGAATACAAGAGGGGAGAGAGAGGCAAGGATGGAAAAACTACCCATTGGGTACTATGCTCACTTCCTGGGTGACGGGTTCAATCGTACTTCAAACCTCAGCATTATGCAATATACCTTTGTAACAAACCTGCACAGGTACACCTGGAATCTAAAATAAAAGTGGAAAAAGAAAAAAAATTTAATTCAAATAAAAATGTATATGTAAAAACCACATAACAAACAGTAGAGTGACATATTTTAAGTACTGAAAGAAAAGGCAATTCAGAATTCTATTTCAGCAAGAATATTTTAGAAAAATAAAGTCTTTTTGGGAGAAACAAAGATAATTTATTACTAGCAGACTTGTCCTATAAGAAATGTTAAAAGTTCTTCAGGTAGACAGAATGATACCAGACAGAAAACTTGGATCTACACAAAGATATGAACAACAGTATAAACGGTAAAAATGAAAGTAAATATAAAACTTCATATTTTTCTTATTTGCAATTGCTCTAAAAGATAACTGTCTCTAGAGCAAAAATGCATCCATGTACTGCACAATGATATTTAATCGACAAGGGACCACATATATGATGGTGGTCCCATAAGATTATAATGAAGCTGAAAAATTCCTATCGCCTAGGGACATCCTAGTTGTACTAACATTGTAGTACAATGAGTTACTCATGTGTTTGTGGTGAAGCTGGTGTAAACAAACCTATGCTGCCAGTTGTATAAAAGTATAGCATATACAATTATGTTAAGTACATAATACTTGATGATGGTAACAGTTACTAGCTTATATATTTATTATATACTTTATCTTTTTTTAGAATGTACTCCTACTTACATAAAAAAGAAGTTAACTGTAAAACAGCCTCAGGTAATTCCTTCAGGAGATATTACAGAAGAAGGAACTGTTATCATAGGAGATGGCAGTTCCATGTGTATAACTGTCCCTGAAGACCTTCCAGACAAGATGTGGAGGTGGAAGACAGTGATATTTATAGCTTGACTCTCAGTGGGCCTAGGACTAATGTGTGTATTTGCGTCTTAGTTTTTAACAAAAGTTTTAAAAGTAAAAATTAAAAATTTTTAAATAGAAAAAAGTTTATAGAATGAGAACATAAATACTTTTGTACAGTTGTACAATGTATTTAAGTTATTATACAAGAGTCAAAACATTTAAAAAACTAAAAAGTTTATAAAGTAAAAGTTACAGTAAGCTAAGGTTAATTTATTATTGAAGACATTTTTAAAATAAATTTATTACAACCTACATGAACAGTTCTACAAAATCTATAGCAATATACTCTAAAGTCTTAGAGTAGTAATGTATTATATGCTGATTGCATAGATATAAAAGTAAAATGTATGACAACAAAAAACACAAAAGATGAAGAGGAGAAATGGGAGTATAGAACTATAAGGTCCTAATACTACATATAAAGCTACGTATTATTATATCAAGAAAACTGCGATTAATTACGAATATACGGAAAACTGTAGGGCAACCACTAAACAAATTCCAGAAGGAGGTATAAATAAATGAGCAAACAGCGGAGAGAAATGGAATAATTTTTTAAAAATCCAAGTAATCCAAAAGAAAAAAAGAACAGAGAGACTAACATAAACCAGCTAGCATGGTGGTAGATTTTAATCCAACCATATTACCAATATCGATAAATAAAAACAATCTAAATAAACTAAATAAAAGAGACATGTCAAAATGAAAGACAGAGATTATCAGACTGGATGAACAAGTAAGCCCATCTATATGCTGTCTATAAGAAACCCATATAAAGTTGATGCAGATAGGTTGAAAGTGAAAATAAAACAAAAAACAAAAAGAAAAAAAGATATGTTGGGAGACAATTCTCCATGGGTCTCTGTTGAGGTAGCTGCCTTTGAACCTACTTCTCAGTATCTGGCCTGCAACCATCTCCACAGTTGCTCCTTATTAATAAGTGATACAATGGAAAGATGGAAATCTCATGTCTATTGCTAGTATCTATGAAATTCATGGCAAACTTCAGTTTTTGACATGATATACCATGTAAATACTAATCAAAAGAAATCTGAAGTGGTTATATTAATACAAGACAAAGAAGATTTCAGAACAAGGAATATTACCAGAGATAAAAAGGCTGTTCTACCAGAAAGGCATACCAATCTTAAATATGTATGGATCTAACAAACTTTCAAAATACATGAAGCAAAAACTGATAGAACTGGAAAGAGAAATAGACAAACCTATTAAGTTGGAGACTTCAACACATCTCTCAGTATTTTACAGAACAAGTAGGCTATAAACATGGAAAAACTCAATTTCTCACTAGTGATGAAAAATATACAAACCCACAATGAGATGTTTTAAATTAATTCCTAATTTAAAACTTGAGTCTGACAATCCTAAATATTGGTGAAGATGTGGAACATCAGAAACTCATATACTTCTGGTGGGAGTATAGGTTGGTATGATCACTTTGGAAAACAATTTGGCATTACTTAGTAGAGATGTGCTCATATTTATAATTTAAAATTCTTATGAAGAATAAATAGTAAATATAGATTCACTCAGCAAATATTAAAAACAAAATAAATAAAGCCACAAAATGTAAGTACAACACCTCCTGTTAGGCCTAACTAGACACCGAGACTCACATAACCCAAACAGCTTGGTTGTACTTAACATGTCAGGCAGGAGTGCTCAGTGCAATTCAGGGGCTAGCCTCTTTGGCCCTCTCAGGTGGCAGATCAAGTGTAAGAGAATGACAGCATAAGACCCTTGCAGTAGCTACTCTAGCTTACAGGTACCAAACAGCAACCAATACCTCCAGTCTCACAGGCATAGCTTCCTGAGCTTCAGCAACAGATTTGCTTAGTTACAAGAGTTATTACACTGAGGGAAGTCCAAAGCTGTTAACAGTATAGCTACCAGTATTTACAATTCATTCACAGTCTTCCTCTGGTCCGTATGCAATTTAGTAATCATGAGTCATTATTACCATAAGCAATGGTGTTTGGTTATATAACTGACATTCTACCTTAACAAGCTTCCAAGTGAACAAAGCTAGGAAGTTAACCCAAGGCCAAAACCGTCCGAAGGGAAGAAAGGTTAATGTTACAACAAATAAAGAGATTCAATTAAGAATGGCACTAAGCTAAACAACTATTAATATATTTCACTGAATCCAAGATGCCAGTGATCATGACATCATTAATTTTTCTACTACTAAGAAAAGTGCTATTAAATATGGTGCACTAGTAATTGTAAGACATATCCCAATTACTGAGATGCACAAATGGAGGGAAAATATACTTCTTAGAAGTGATGAAATACAGAATAATCCTTTTCCCAATTTTTCACTAAAATATTTAAGACATACAGTAAATCTTCACTTAACTTTGTCGACAGGTTCTTGGAAACCTAAACTTTAAGCAAAACTTTATAGTAGATCTTCAAATAACATTTTGTTCAACTTCATTTTATTATAACAATGAGAAAAAAGTGGTTTCATTATATGTCATTTCACTTAAAGTCACAATTTCCAAGAACCTGTCACAGACATTAAGTGAGGACTTACTGTATAACTCTATTCTCTACCTTGGGGACATGGTATGCTCCAACAGAAACCAGTACCCTACTAAAAATTTTCTAAGACATCTAAGGTCATACTCTCTCACTTAATACCTCTGTTCGTCTACTCTAAAAACAAAACACCCAATATCAACATAATTGGCGCAGCATAGCTGTCTTTTTCCTGGCATGTTAAATAGCATCCAAAATCTAAATAAATAAATTAGCTCCCATCACTGATTAAATCACTAAAAGTCCTAAGGGCCTTTACAACCTGGACGCTTTCATGCAATGTTCTGGTAAAATAAATAAATAAATAATAAAATTAAAACAAAAACAAAAACAAAAACCAAAAACAAAAAAAAAACACTATCTCAGGTTACCCATATATATGTTAGTTGACATATACCAGAGAACTGTGCAATGAGAAAAGCGGAAAAAACCTTAAACCTCAATCCAGTAGAGGTACACTAAATGAACGTTTCCATCTAAGTGGGTTGTATACGATCATTAGTTCTTTATGCGAAGGAAGGCAATTCTATCATATTATAAGCAGAAAATAAATATGATTAAAGTGAACTTGCCACACCCTACCTACCGGCAAATCTAGGCTTGGAAAAATAGCCCTTGTTCATAGATACTTATGGAATGGGACCTAAACAAATATTCAGCAGCATAGATAAAACATCTTCTTAAAAATGCCAAAGAAAAGCATCTGTGATAATTTATATTTAGAAACAGAAGAAATGTGGAAAGTATATGCTAAGTATTCTCAATAACATACTATAGGAAGAAATAAAAAGACAGACATATTCTAAGACATAAATGGAACTCTAAGAGACAAGAAAAAAGAATAGAAACAACAACAATAAAAACTACATTCTGGTACATACACTTTTTAAAATGAGTTCTGTTATCTATGTTTTCCAAAAAGGAAAGCATGGCCAGGCGTGGTAGTTCACGCCTGTAACCCTAGCACTTTGGGAGGCCTAGGCAGGCGGACTGCCTGAGCTCAGGAGTTTAAGACCAGCCTGGGCAACACAGTGAAACCTCATCTCTACTAAAATACAAAATACAAAAAACTGCATGGCAGTGTGCACTTGTAGTCCCAGCTACTCGGGAGGCTGAGGCAGGAGAACTGCTTGAACCCAGGAGGCGGAGGAGTTCGAGACAAGCCAGACCAACATGGTGAAACCCCGTCTCTGCTAAAAATACAAAATTAGCTGGGCGTGGTGGTGCATGCCTATAATCCCAGTTACTCGGCAGGCTGAGGCAGGAGAATCGCTTGAACCAGGGAGAAGGAGGTCGCAGTAAGCTGAGATCACACCAGAGCACTCCAGCCCAGGCAACAAAGCAAGACTCCGTCTCAAAAACCAAAACCAAAAGACAAACAAACAAACAAACAAGCAAAAATAACTTTAAAATCTCCCTTTTAAAACATCTTGAGATGGGTTTAAATCTGAAGTGACATAAAAGGATTAAAAACAGTGACGAAAAATGACTTATACCATATATCATAGAAACAGTCAAACTGAAAGGAAATACGAATAATAATTTTGACACAGCACAAAAAGATTTTAAGAAGAAATGAATTAGTCTCTCTATATTACTAAAAAGATCTCTACAGTGCTACTCAAATGCCATCTATGAACTAGCTGTTTGCTACAGCTATGCAACAAGACAAGTACAAAGCTCAAAACTTAGCATTTAGAACTCTTACAGCAGTCTGACAGGGAAATTTTATACCTGTTAAATAAAATAATTTTTTAAAATGGAGGCTGTATTACTATTTTGTCAGTTATTCTCATTTCATTTATTTCATTTTCCAGTAATTCCTTTTTAATGTATTATAACGAAGTATCGGGGTTAAAAAAAACCTGACTCTTCACCACAAATAATTTGAAAAGCACTGTGATAAAAGACTTATCAGTCATGAAGCTGGATGTGCCAAACAACACATCAAAACATACAAATTTAAAACAATTACAGACGCAAGGCAAAAATGAAGGACAAATGTTTATTTGGGAAGCAAACCCATCCCATGACACATTAGATTAGATTTTTTTTTTTAAAAGCACATAATTTTAAAATGTCATGTTTTCTCTAAGAAGTCACTGATTATAAACGTCCTATCAGTTTAATATCAGCTTTTCAGGAGGGAAAATTAAATATACATACTGTGACATACATTACAACCTCGGAAATGTTAAAATTGGGCCAGGTGAGGTGGCTCATGCCTGTTAAGCCCAGCACTTTGAGGGGCTGAGACAGGCAGATCACCTGAGGTCAGGAGTTCAAGACCAGCCTGGCCAACATGGCGAAACCACATCTCCATGAAACATACAAAAATTAAACAGGTGTGGTGGCACATGCCTGTAGTCCCAGCTACTTGGGAGGCTGAAGCACCAGAATTGCTTGAACCCAGGATACGGAGGTTGCAGTGAGTCGAGATCGCACCACAGCACTCTAGCCTGGGAGACACAGTGAGACTCCGTCTCAAAAAATAAAATAAAATTAGAAAAAAGAAATGTTAAAATTATTTAAAAAGGATTAATCAAGAAAATAACAGTAAGTCAATAATCTGCTATTAAATGAAAAACTTCCTTTCAATTTTCAGTGAAACATGTAGAAAGATGTTAATAATAAAGCAGACACTAAAGAATACCTCAGTAACTTTTAAAAACTAAAAACTACGTAAAGCATGGTTAAAAATACTGGCTTTCTGTCATGCTCCACCAATCACTTAAGGATTCCTATTTGTTTTTGATGCTGCTAGGTAAAATTATATAAGAAAGGGTTTGACAACTTTAAAATGTTTAAAACTGTATTAAATTACTCAAAACATGATTATCTGTCCAGCCTCACAGTTCTAATATCTTTTTATACAAAAGTCAAGGGAAAAGGTCAAAGTACTTCATAATGTCAGATGTGGCACAAGAGGTCACAGATGTCTCTGCCACCTTCTTCCTGGCTCCCCACAATCTCAGAAAAAGCTAGGATATTATTTGGGCAGTAGGTAGCATTACTGCATTCTCAAAAAAGTCTACATTCTGTGTGTTTTTCTTCTATGTGGTCCACTGCTAAGGGCTACTCTAATCTAGCCCTCCTAACGTGGTTGATGAGGTCAAGGTTGGCTGAACAGATTGAAAATTATATAGCTGGCCCTCCATATCTGTGGGTTCCACATCTGTGGATTCAACCAACCACGGATCAAAGATATTCAGGGAAATAGTTGCATCTGTACTGAATGCGCACAAACATTTTTTCCTCGTTATTATTACCTTAAACAATACAGTATCACAATTATTACACAGCATTTACAATGTATTAGGTGTAAGTGATAATTTCAAGTACTATACAGGAGAATACGCTTAGGTTATTTTATGCAAATACTATACCATTTTATATAAGGGATTTGAGCATCTGTAGATTTTTGTATCCTCAGGGGTTCCTGCAACGAATCCCCCAGATACTAAGGGATGGATACCGAGGGAAGACTGTACGTAAGCATACAGCATTGCTAGAACCACTACCATGATCTATATATGTTTTATATTCATCACACACACAAACACACACACACACACATACACACACACGAGAAATGAAATTAACAAGACTCAAAGCAACATTATTAACAATTTATTCTAAGTGACACAGAGTATTTTCCATCTATCCTATACAATCTCATCATCTAAAAACAGCCCTCCAGAGGGTATGATCCTACTGCTTGAACTGCCTGCTCAAAAGGACTGATGTCATAATGAAACCAAACCTAGAAGAGGAAAAAAATAAATCAAAGACAGGATCCTTTTGAAGTTTTTCATTTTAACTATCAAGAATTTTATAAAGTTCTCTACAGAAGATCTGATAATGTCAGGATCTTTTCCTTCCATTCCCATGCCTAATACTTAAACCTAGCTTCATTAAAATGTGATTTAAAAGCCTAATTCAGATACAAAGATTATTTATGAAATGAAAAAAAGATACTACTTAAATAAAAAGTTATCAACCATAGAACTAACTGAGGAAAACATATGGAACTCAATTTACAGATGGAGATGAACTTTCCTAATATATGAAGGCTCTTTGGAATCAGTAAGGAAAAGACCAAGAGTCTCGACAGGAAAATGTGTAAAAGATAAACAGTACGCTGATAAGGAAATACCGTAAGGGTCTCTCAAGCATATGAAAAAACACTCAATCTCACTCATAATAAAAGGAATGCAAATTAAAACTACACTGAGATCAATTTCGTATCTATTAGATTGGCAATGATCAAAACATTTCAGAACATAATCTTGATGAAGATATGGAAAAAGTCTCCTATTGCTAGTGGGAGTACAGATCAAAACAACCTCTGTATTAGTTTTTCTCATTTGAAGAAATCCTTGTAAGATGTTTAAAAATGTAGCAAGTAAGGTACATTTAGCCTGGTGTGGGCTGTTGGTCATTCTCAAAAAATTGTTACAGTTTTCTACTTTTATAGAACTCTGTTCACATGATGAAGCAGACAGGTAGGCCACTTTTAAAAACTTGGATGACTGGTCAGGCGTAGTGGCTCATGCTTGTAATCCCAGCACTTTGGGAGGTTGAGGTGGGTGAATCATTTGAGGTCAGGAGTTCCAAACCAGCCTGGCCAATATGGTAAAACCCCATCTCTACTAAAAATACAAAAACTTAGCTGGGTGGTGTGGTGCATGCCTGTAATCCCAGCCACTCAGGAGGCTGAGGTGGGAGAATAGCTTGAACCCGGGAGGTGGAGGTTGCAGTGAGCCAAGATCACACTATTGTACTGCAGCCTGGGCAACAGAGGGAGACTCCGTTTCAAACAACAAAACAAAACAAAACAAAAAAAACTTGGATTAACAGAGTAGTCTTGCTCCATCTGCTGCTCACCTCTTGATACCTTATTGTGTACTTAATGGGTGCTCAATAAATATTTGTTGAGTTGAATGAAACTAAGAATAATGCTGAAGGATGATGAAAATGGAATAAAAACAAGTAAGAATAAGGAATTAGCTAAATTTATCTGAACTGTTGAATAAATTGCTTACATAATCACTACTTTAAGAAAGGAACAATGCCACGCTGGCACATGCTTCCTGAGAAATGAGTTAGCCAGCAACAGTTGAATAATAGATTGTTGCAGTAATGGCCCCCTAATTAACCCCACTCGGTTAGGAAACCCCTCCCATACCTATTGTGGAATTGGCCATGTTGATCTGCTTTGGCCTATGGACAACAGAAAATATATGAGGCTTGCCATCACTAGTTACTTCTGTAAACCTTACTACTGCCTCCAGGTGAAAGAGCCATGCCTAGCCTGTTGGAGACACATGGCCCCCATCACCCAAGCCAACAACCGGTATGAATTATCCAGACATAGCTATCCTAGACCAACCAGCTCCCAGCTGACCCATCAGCTGACTGAGGCCACATCAGCAAGGCCAGACATAAGCTGCAGCAGAATCGCTTAACTGAGCCCAGCCCAGAATCAGGCTAACAAATGCCTATTGTTTCACAGCACTATGTTTTGGGGAGGTTTATCATACAGCAAAAGCTAATCTAAGTAGAGAGGGGAATAGGTGGTCAAAGAAGATTTTTCCCTAACCTATTCTGCTTTTTAAATTTCACAATGAAGAATATATCTACATACTATTTAATTACACTGAACTTATAAAAATTGCCTATTGGATTGATATTAAAATTCTACTATCACCTTGTAAACACATATACATTAATTCAGTCCAAATGGGAGCATGAATTTGAGAGGAGACATTAATATTGCATCAGAAAAAAAATGGGTTAACAGAGTACCAGGGTTTACTATGACACACACACACACGCGCGCGAATGTGAATAAGAATATATTCATGGTCACTGTCACATCTCAATAATGGTTATTATCAAATTCTGGAAGTGTGAGAAGACACTCATCTCAGACTTTGCTTCACTCTTTCTTCTGTTTAAGTGGGTAATGGCCTAATACATGTTTTCTCATTTAATCCTCACATGGTATGAGGTAAACATTATGTTACAACACTTTAGGCAAATTAACCTCTCTATGCCTCATTTCCTCAACTGTAAAATGGGGATAACAGTCCTATTTTATAGAACTGTTGTGAAGACTAAATAGCTTAGAACACAGTCCTTACTCAATAAACGGTTTACCACCTCTTTTAGTATAATAATGTAAAATTAAGGTCTTTTAACTATAATAACATGGTTTCTATTTTCAAAACATTAAGCATTATCAACTAAGGTGTGAGACATCATAATTAATCTAGATACCTTTCTAATGACTTCATTTAAAAATTAAAAGACATGCCGGGGTGTGGTGATGGCTCATGCCTGTAATTCCAGAACTTTGGGAGGCTGAGGTGGGCAGATCACCTGAGGTCAGGAGTTTGAAACCAGCCTGACCAACATGGTGAAATTCCATGTCTACTAAAAATACAAAAATTAGCCAGATGTGGTGGCACGTGGCTGTAAATCCAGCTACTTGAGAGGCTGAGGCAGGAGAATCATTTGAACTTGGGAGGTGGAGGTTGCATGGAGCTGAGATTGCGCCTCTACACTCCAGCATGGGTGACAGAGTGAGACTTCATCTCAAAAAAAAAAAAAAAAATTAAAAGACAATGTTATTAAACAAAACCTAGGAATGTATGTAGAAAATATATGATGATGAGAGGTGAAGCTCTGGGCAATAATAAATCATTTAGTCCACATTCCACAATCCTAAGTAGGTTTAAAATACAAAAGCTTCCATTTTTGTGTGTGTTACAAATTTACAAGAAGAGAGCAATAAATCCTATTGACAATGTCACTTTTATGTGACATCTAGCATACATACTTTCAACATGTTCAATCACTTTTTTTTTTTTTAAGGCACTACTTACTGATGGCTTTGGAAAAGTAAGGTTCTTTTCAGGCCCTGATGGACCACTTATAAAATATAGCCACATTTTTAAAAAGTATTTTTAAACAGGCAATTACCTAACCTGTAGATATGTCACTAACCAAATGTAAAAAGTCTCACACCACAATGTGCAGATGTTTTAGTTTCTCCCAATGTGAGGAAAAATTCCATCTTTTATTTCAATTCAAACATTTTAAAGAGCATTCAGTATATGAGGTAATGTAGCAGATTCTGGAGATAAGACAGGTAAAGAAAGTAACATTTATGTTACTATATATGCCAGATATTTGCTGGTTATCTTATTCAATCATAATAACACTGTGCTGTATAAATGATTAAAACTCACTTTACAGAGGAGGAAATTAAGGCTAACATAAGTATAATAACTTGCTCGGGATCTCTCAGCAACAGAAGGCAGTGGGGTTGAGAAGTATGAGGTGGGGCCCATAAAGATAGCGCCACATGACTATTCTTAGAGACAAACACAATATTCATTGTAATAGATCCTTTAACAGCAATGTGGAAGGGGACGAAGACTTGGAAAACCAAGGAGATAATCTTTGGGAATGGGCAAAGGAGTCACAGAAGGCTTTAGAGGTTGATATTTAAGTTGTTACTTAAGGATGAGTAGGATTTACCAACTTCAATGCCAAGGCTCACCCCCACCCCCCTCACCCCAATATATTAACCAAAATAAATTACTTACTTGAAATTGAGAAAAACAATTTTGAGAGAAATCTTCCTCAGATATATTATTCCATAGTTTTAAAACAAATAATATGATGACAGTTTAATTTTTAGGTTGCTTTTATGTGGCTTGTCTTGGGTTTTATTCTGAAATGAAATTTAGATTAGTCATTTTCTTGTTCTGAGAAACTAGGAGTATGCCAACATGTTTTAACTGTACATTTTTCACTTATCGACATGTATTCTTATTTACAAAGTCTTTCATTTCACCATCTCAAATAAAACCTAATTTAGT
Source organism: Piliocolobus tephrosceles (assembly GCF_002776525.5). NCBI lineage: Eukaryota > Metazoa > Chordata > Mammalia > Primates > Cercopithecidae > Piliocolobus > Piliocolobus tephrosceles. Next base: position 10,784,761 of record NC_045438.1, on the reverse strand, counting down.
ATATGAATTACTTTGAAGTATAAAAATATATATGCAAAACAATATTATTTATTTTAATTCTTGTTACACTTCCTTGGTAATTGTAATAAATGGAAGAAAAATAGAAATCTTGTGAACTGTTATATATTACACAAGGCATTTTTGAGGTAACACACTTTCTTTTATTATTTGAATTGTTTATATAGTAATGCCCCAAAGTAAATTGAGCTCAAATTCTTAGTATTTCCCAGAACTATCATCTAAAAAGAAAGTATAATTGACCAAAAAAAAAAAAAAAAACCATGAAATTTTCCATTGACAATTACTACTCATTTTTCTCAGAATTTACTTTGCTAGGTGTGTATTCAATTTCTGTTACAGAAAACAGTCCAGTTTACCAATCCTAATTAAGCAACAAAGTATTTTTCATTTATAAAATGAAATATTTAAAAACCTACAGAGAGCTGGAAGAAATACAAGATCATCTGCAAAACTTAGAAGGAACGACAGAAAACACACACACACCCCAAACAAAAACACTAAAAAGGTTAAATAGGCTGTCATTAAGAGGGTCTTACTTTTACTTAAAATACTTATGTTTGGACAGTAGACAGAGTTCTTTCTAAATGCCTAAGACACTCATTCCTGCCTTATCTGTATTTACATGGAAATCACAAGTTAACACAATTTCACCTGAAGTTCACTGTTCCTTAACTCCCATTATTTCCTCTTATTATCACTATGATGTTAAAATGGCAGCCAGATACCAAAGTGACATACCCCATACCACAGCCCATTTCTCACTTTATAAGTAAGTTATATTTCTTTGAAATATCCAGCGCCAATGACAATATCCTCTAAAACCTACTTTAACCCAACCTATTTAAACTTGAATCATTTTTCACTTAGATTATCTTTTCTTTTTTTTTTTTCTTAAAGAGACAGGGTCTTGCCATGTTGTCCAGACTGGTCTCAAACTCCTGGGCTCAGGCAATCTTCCTGCCTCTGCCTCCCAAAGGGCTGGGATTATAGGTGCCCAGCCCTAGATTATCTTTAATTGAGTGAATTCTAATCCAATCAAAAGCAAGATGAGAGAAAATTTAATTATAGCACCAGAGGAACTTGAAAGGTCTCATATATTCCCTCCTTCCTTTTTTGGAAATTGCATACGTACAATTTTAGTATCGATTTTTGTTTATGTTTGCCCTAAACTCCTTTTGCTATAATCTTGTTTTCTTAAAGATACAGCCAAATCATCATAAAACTAATCCTACTGTAATCTATTCTAGATTATAGAAGATTAATATTATATATAATAATATATGTTTTATATTATTATATAAGAAGATTCTAAGCACTATTAGACACCGTAGGGTCTCAAAGATTTCTCAACTACATATGTGCAGTTCTTTCAATAATTCCTCTGAGGTTCTGTATTTTTGTCTTTCAATTATCATCAATGCCTTCCTCCAACATTCCCTCATGTTTTGCGGGGAGAGGAGGTCAGTGTGAGGAGATGAGAGCTAAAGAGTCAAGATCCAAGATTCCCAATTTTCAAATCCAGCCTCACACCAACCAACACTAGGACACTGGACAAATCCCTGAGCCTGCTATGTAGATTTGTTTTCTTTATGTAAAACGAGTACATTTGACTAGAATGATGTTTCTCACCCCTTTTAACATTGCAAATAAAACTTGTTAGCAAAAAAAATTTTAGCACACTGGGACAACAGGAGGGCATCTGGAGGCATCTCCATAGTGCCTGGTGAAAAAAAATTATCATATTTTCTAATTACAGAAGATAAAATGTAAAGTATTACGGTAGATATTTTTTGACATATGTAATGCTGAAAATTTTAATATGAATTTCAAAACTAAACTTCTTCCCATCAAGAATATTTCAAAATTAAAATCATGCTTTATTTCTGACAAACATACATGCACTATTAGGCAGTCACCTTGCAGAGCACATCAAACACACATGACGAGCAGCATCCAACACAGGTGAATACAGATAGTGAGGCCTGGAGCTGGACCACCAGGGACACCCTCCCTGCTTCCTTGTCCTCTCACTGTAAGTGGGTTGCACCTTGTGGTAGGTGGCATGTTCCTTTGGCACCGTGAATACAAATTCCAGTAACAATTCCATGATCCCTTTCCCACAAGAGGCAGCTGTACACTGTGGCTGGCTGCTGAAGTAGATTCCAAGTAGTAAGGCACACCTCATTTAATGCACTTAAAATATCAAAAGGAACAGTAACTGCTGGTTGTCACTCACCATGCTATCTGTTCACAGGAACCCCAATGCCTTCCTTCAGCCCCCATTCCACTAGGACTACCCTTCTGTGAGCCATGTAACAGCAACTGAAAACTTTGAATTAGAAGATTTCTAACAATACCTAAAGTTAAAAACAGTATTGCAGTAATCATTCGTTTGTAACAACTATTAATGGTCTTTTATTTTTAATTTCTTACAAATTCCTGTAAGCAAAACACAACTTAAAAATATTAACTTTGAATAGTATTACATGCACGTGATTTTAAAATACTGAAAAATCACCAAATCGTGTACTTAAAAAGTCAGTCCACCTTTGTCCTCTAGGCAACCACGCCTACACACTGGAGGCAACTACTGTCATCAGACTCTCCTGTATCCTCCAATGCACATTACATTCTATATCTGCCCATATATATATATGGATTTTATTATAATAAAGAATTTTATTCTAATACTTAGGCATATATAGTATACAAAAAATAGATATTTTAACCACACAAATGGCAGCAAACTGCCCATGCAGTCATGCCTCTTGCTTTTTTTCCTCGTATCTTAGACATGGCACCATAGCGGTACACATAACATTCTCTCATTACTTTTAAAGGCTGACTAGTATTTTGTAGAATACAAATACCATAATTCACCCAAATACTTCCCTACTGATATATGTTTAGCTTGTTTCCAATCTTTTGCAGTAACAAATAATGCTGCCACAAATATTCTTACATATTTATTTGACATATATGCAAAATCTTCTAGAGAATAAAATCCTATAATGGAATTACTAGAACAAAATATATCTGTGTTTTAAATTTTGGAAATCATTTTCAAACTGCTTTCTATAGAATATGAACACTTTATAATCCCACCAGCAATGTATGAGGCTGACCATTTTCTCTCTTCTTCTCACCTTTCCCAAGTTATACTATACATAACCTTTGCTCATTTGATGGGTGACAAAGAGTATGTTGAAGCTTTAATTTACATCTTTATTATATTATAAATAAAACTGTACATCTTTTCATATGAATTCTCTTTGCTAATTTTTCTACTGGATTATTTTCTAGTTCTTTGTATTAAGAGGAACTTAGCCCTTTGTGAAGTATACAAATAAGTTTTACTAGTCTGTTTCTCTTTAACTTTGTTTGATTTTTTCCCCTATACAGAATTTTATTTTTATGTCCTAAAATCCAGCAATCTAGTATGCTATTAAAGGACTTCACCAATCCTGGATTATGTAAAAAATAATTACCCTACATTTTTTGTTTCGTTGTTTCATATTTAAATCTTTAACTCCTCTGGAAGCCAACATTATTTTTCCAGATGACTAACTGGCTATCCCAACACTGTTTATTAAATAATTATTCTTTTTCCCTACTCATAAATGAAGGTGGGATCCATTTTCATATACAAGTTGAATATCTCTTATCTGAAATGCTTGGGACTAGAAGTGTTTCGGATTTTTTCAGATTTTAGAATATTTGCACATACATGAGATATCCTGAGGATGGGACCAAACCTGAATGTAATTTTATGTAATTTTAAATAATGTTACACACGAAACACAGCTGTTTTGGTTGTTTTTGAGACAGGAACTTGCTCCGTCACCCAGGCTGGAATGCAGTCGTACAATCACGACTCACTGCGGACTTCACCCCCTGGGCTCAAGCAATCCTCCTGCCTCAGCCTCCTGGAACCACAAACGTGTACCAACCTGCCTGGCTAATTTTTGTATTTTTTTTTGTAGAGATAGGGTCTTTCCATGTTGCCCAGGATGGTCTCGAATTCCTGGGCTCAAGCAATCCTCCTACCTTAGCCTCCCAAAGTGTTGAGATTACAGACATGAGCCACTGCATCCAGCCTGAAACAAAGTTTTGACTGCGACCCATCACAACAAGGTCAGGTGTGGAATTTTCTACTTGTGGCATCATGTTAGTGCTCAAAACATTTCAGATTTTGAAGGATTTCAGATTATGGAGTTTTGGATAAAGGATGCTCAACCTGTATTAAGTTCTCATATATATTTGAGTTAATTCTAGTCTTTACTCTGTTTTAGTGCTGTCATGTGCCAAAACCGTGTTACTTTTCAAAACATTTTAAAATTAAAAGTACTTTACATACAAGTAAGAATAATAAAACCAGAAATTACTGGCTTGCTTTAATATATGACTCATTTTGCAGTTCCTAAATGCAATTTATATAATTAAGTTCAATATAATCATCATGCAATCATACATTTTGGTTGACACGTTTTGGAGACCATTACGAATCTCATGTCTCTTACTACATTTCTGGAACCATATCTAGAAAACCAATTTTTCCTTAATTTTGCACACAGATTTTTTTAAATTATAAAATCAGTACATGTTCTCTGTGAAAAATCTGAAAATATAAAACATACCTTCCAGAGATAACCAACTTTTATACTTTCGTGTATTTTTTTCCACACTTTTAATAAGTGACTATTTTGTAAACAAATTTTTTTCACATAATACAATGACAGCACTTTCCCATGTTGTTACACATACTTCTAAAACATGTCTTAAACACATCCTCCCAAATGAATATACCCAGTTGATGCAACCATTTACCAATTGTTGAACATTTAGAGTTCTCTGTGATGATTATCATCTATTTATTAATTCTTGCAACAAATGAGTTGCAAGAATTAACAGATGAGTTTCAAGCTCTGTGGTAAACATTAACTCTATAATGGTGAGGAAAAAGAAACACATTATCAGGATTTCTGGAGCTTACAATCTATTTGGAAAAACATGTTATTCTCTAAGACATAAAATTACAATGACAGCAAGTACTATGAGAAGAGTTCATGGTGCTTTGAGAGTCTATGACAGGGAAGGCTTCCCTGAGGAAAGATAAATCGAAGTTTAGGTGAAAGACAAGTAAAAACATTCTAGGCAGGGGCAACGCCAGGTACAAAGCCCTCACTGTGGGAAGGAGCATGGCAAGAACAAGGGACTGAGATAAGGCCAATATGGCTGGAACAAAAAGAGTAAGTCAAGAACATGGCTCAAGTCATGACTAGACAGAAAGGTAATGGCCAGACTATGCAAGACCTTGTAAGACAGGTAGATGCCACCATATAAGACACAGAGTTTTGTCCATATCCTGAATGCAATGGAAAGTTACTGAAGCATATCAAACAGTAGGGTGATGTAATCAGGTTTGCATTTTTAAAAGATCCTTCTGATCACAGGAAACAGATCAGAAGGGGACAAAGTAGATTGGGATAAATCAAGATTAGGAGGCTACTGTACTACACCTGACCAAAAATGCTAGTAGTTTAGGGTGGTGATGATTATGAAAAGCAGCAGATGGATTCAAAAGACAACGAGATTTGCCAAAAGATTTACGTTCATAGATTAAAATCCCTAAAACTATAATTATTGGGTCAAAAAAGAACATTTCAAGGATTCTAATATACATTGCCAAACTGCCCTGCAAAGAGCAGTTTTCTTAATCTGTCAATTACCTTGTAGCTGTTCCTCTATCTGAAATTTTAAGTTCCTTAAAAATTCCTTTAACATGACTAATCCATATTTCCTTCACAAAGTCTTCCCTGACTCCCTTTTTGCCTGGATATAGAACGTGTCTCCCACTGAATCCTTGCTCTGTCTTACACACATTTCTATAGTCCAGTCATACTGCATTTGACTTAAGTTTACATGCCCATCATCTCTACTACATTGTGAGCTTCTGGAGGGTAAGGCTGTTCTTCAGGCACTTAAAGCTAAAATAACTTGCTACTCAGGGTTTCAAATACACACTAAAAGAAAGTGACCAATTTGCTTGTGATGAGTCATCAAATCTCCATAGTGTTCCTGAAAATCTCTCCAATAATTGTAATCAAATAGGTGTTATACGATCTTAAAATATTTTTAAATAACTTAGTAAAAAACAGAGCATGAACAAAGCAGATTCTATTAGAGAAATTTTTGAACCTGAGTTATTGATAAAAGCTAGTTTTTAAAATTATTCTTATTGTAAATGTAACTCCAATTTACCAAAACAAAAAAGAGGTTATTCTGGTAGTTTCTTATATTTAACTTTATAAAATATAAACAATGAGAATATATTTATAATTTGAATAAGCATCTGTGTAAACTTATATAGCATTTCAGAATTACCCATTTCTTATGTTGAAAAGTTTGATTTCATGGCTAGCAGCATCTAGAACAATCTATCAAAATATTCTCTAAGCTAAAGGAAGTGGTAGAGTCCCTTAGAGTAATCTTAAAGACAAGCAGCTCCCTCTATAGTCTGTCTGGCCTACTTTGTTTAATTACTTGCTTTGTGAACATCTCACACTCTTCTATTTACTCCTACTCTGCATCTCAGCAGGGAAGCTCTTTCAAAGGATAGTTCTGTTTAACCTGGTGCTGAGGAAACTGTGAGAGCTGTCTAAACTCAGCATGAAGTGAGTTACATCAAGCAACTAAGCAACAGTCGAGATGTGGAAAATGGACAGCTTCCCAAGTCTACCTAAGTCAAATTCTCAAATGAAGCCTGATGATTTTATCTGCAGTGAATTCTCTGAGTGGTCACACCTATATTCAAATCTAAATGAAAAAACATTGTCCTATACTTTATTCATAACCTTTCTTCCCTCCATTAATACGTTACCAAAATGTTGTTATAAAAGAAAAAATTAACAATTTCTTCTACAAATGATATTGCTCAATTTGATTATGTCAAAATAATGCTCAAGACATTTAAACAACTAGCTAAATAAATGGAGAGGAAGTTTGTTTTCGTTTTTTAAAAAATTCCGTAACTCAGATGAAGAAACTTTACGTGATTCCCTTAGGAATCAATATCCTCAGTTGGCAAGGGATTAAATCACTCAGGATTTACCATTCAAATAGGAATATCCCACTTTTTTTTTTTTTTTTTTTTAAGGCAGGGTCTCGGCTCTGTTGCCCAGGCTGGTGTGGGGGCGGGATCTTGGCTCATTGCAGCCTCAACCTTCTGGGCTCAAGCGATTCTCCTGTCTCAGCTTCCCAAATAGCTAGTACTACAGGTGCACACCACCACGCCCAGCCAATTTTTGTTTCTTTGTCTGTTCGTTTTGTAGAGACTATGTTGCCCAGGCTGGTCTCCCACTCCTGGGTTCAAGGGATCCTCCTGCCTCTGCCTTCCAAAGTGTTGGGATTAGTGGCATGAGCCACAGCACCCAGCCCTGAATATCCCTCTTTTTAAAAATACCTTTTCAAATTTCACTAACTTAAGACATGGAAGTTTTTAAACCCAAAACACTTTATTTCTTAAATTACTCAAGATACGTCCTCAAAACACAGAACAATCAAAGTCAACTGGACTGTTTTCTAAAGCAGAAAAATGCTTTTCATGCAATAATAGAAAAACTAAACTAGTAAAAGGGTATTAATCCAATCAGTTCAGAATCTGTAATATAATTTTGAAATGGCCATTTGAGAAAAAATATCTTTGGTTGCTATTTTTCAGTATCTCATTTGTAAGGCAAACTCAATTTTAAAACATTTTCTCTCCAAACCAAGGTAAAGCATTAAGGACCTCCCAAATTAATTCCTATATATGAAAAAAGTATGTTTATGGTATTTTATGTAGCACAGGTTTATCATGTGTTACACATTTTTTCCTTATTTTACTTGTTAGTAAAGATATAAACTATAAGGATATAATATAAACTACGTTTATATCTTTGCATTATGTTTATATGTTTACTTTTAAACAAATCTGTCTTCATTAAAAATTCTAGCATTCAGAGTTTTACTAAGTCAGACTGGCCTCTCTTTTATATTAATAATTTTCACGTTTTATTTTATTGGACTAGTTTTCCGTGGGGAGATAATTCAAAAGCAGATAATTCTGCAGTTTTTGATTATGTTTAATTAATATTAATCTCACTGGGAGTTTCTGACGTACTAATAAAAATGCTGGCTTGGTTTATGAAAAGTGTAAACTCTAAATGTATGCCAATGACTTCAAAGATTTTCTTGTTGAAACAAACATTTTTGTTGCAAACTGTGAACTATATAGCAAATTTGATAATCCTTAATTTAAAATTTGACTTTCTCTGTATCAAGTTTGATGTCCTTCAATGTACATATAAAAAGTGTCACTTTTTAATTCATTTAAAATATAAATTTCAAAGTATATACCAAAAAAACAAAAAAAAACCCACAGGGGGGGTTGTTAGTCTTTGGTTTTTTCGGTGTTTTTTTTTTTTTTAAATAAGGGGTAATCTATTGTGGGATGTCCATGAAGGATGAAATAGGAAACAGTTAATGTGTCTTTTTAAAAATATTCAGAAAATTTGTAGAGACATGGATGCAGCTGGAAACCATCATTCTTAGCAAATTATCACAAGAAGAGAAAACCAAACACCGCATGTTCTCACTCATAGGTGGGAACTGAACAATGAGCTCACTTGGACTCGGGAAGGGGAACATCACACACTGGGGCCTATCATGGGGAGGGGGGAGGGGGGAGGGATTGCATTGGGGAGTTATACCTGATATAAATGATGAATTGATGGGTGCTGACGAGTTGATGGGTGCAGCACACCAACATGGCACATGTATACATATGTAACCTGCACGTTATGCACATGTACCCTAGAACTTAAAGTATAATAAAAAAAAAAAATAAAAAAAATAAAAATATTCAGAAAAACAAAAGCATATAATATTCTATATTTTTAAGGAGCAATTTCTCACGTAATAGAATTAGTTAGCTTATAGTGAAACTCATTTATTTCCACAAATGAAACTTTCCTATAAAACAAAGCTTGACTATCTCTCAGGTAAACATATTTAATGACTTGTGTGAAGGAGAAAAAATTATGTGTGGAAAAGTAATTCAAACCATACAAGCTGTAATACACAGAAATGCCACAGTATATCCTATTAGCATGTCCCTTTATGATTCGGAAAGCTGGCTGAACAGAGCCATATCAACTTCACTATCTTATCCTTCCTCTGCATCTGAAGTGAGAACAGAGCATTACAGTGAAATTCCAACTGGAAACAAAGACAGCACCACTACAATTAAAAGGGCAGAAAACCTGGTTTATAGAACACTTCATCTCGATTTCCCAGCCTCCAAAGTTTCAAGTGTTACACTTTCAACATGTTAAAAGCACTCAAATTCCCCATCTTTCAAGGTTCATATCAAAATCATATTCACTAGTTTAAAAAGGAATATGCTACCAAATCTCACGACATTGGCATTTTAACAAAGAGAATTCACATTAAAAGATAACAGCTTAATGAGTGCTTGTGTTTGGGAAAGCGCTATTATCTTGGTAGTCCACAGAAACTGACTGTAGTAACAAGATGAATGGTGATGAGGGCAAGGAGCATCAAGTGGGAAATGCTATCTAAAATCCCATAGGGCAATTCATAGCTAGAGGGAAGAGCATCCTTTCCTAGGAGGCATTATTTCCTAGAACTCCATTATTTCATGGAAGCAGTTCAAAGCATACAAAAAAGCAAAACCATTTTAAAACACCTAGTAAATTGACCCTCTATCTTTTTTAAATCATCATAAACCCCAAGAGTTTTTGAGAACGTACCTTGTGTCCCTGCTGTCTCTCCCCTTCCCACCCCCTCTTCAACATAGTTGTGTTTAAAAAATACACCTGTACTTAAAACGCAAGCCTACAGCCCAGCCTAGGAGCCTTTCAAAATGTCCGTGCTGCTGAGTCTGGCTGTGGTTCCTAATAAATTCACCCCGTTAAGTGTGATGTTTTACGTTGGGCAACATAAACACGCATTTCCTACTTCCATGGATGAACACTTCCTGAAAGCACTGCACCTGAGGATGCTGCCCTGTCCCCAGACGCTCTGGCACTAAACTCTAAGGAGTCAGACCTGCACTCTCAGCAGAGTCACACGGTCACCCCAGTGAGAAAGATTATCTGGCCCCAGGCGCCACTCTCTTCGGCCCACTGCATCTCCGGAAGGGGCAGAGGAGAGCGAGGGTGAAAAGAGGCCATGGGGAGCGACTGACAACAAGGCTGACACTTCCCCGTTTCCAGAAAGCGGCACTTCAGGGACACAAGGGATGTCCGGGGTCCCACTAGCGACCGACCTCAGAGCGGACCCTACGAACCCGTCCACCGATGGGCATGGCGCGGCGACCTGGCCCGCCGTCCGGGGCGCTCGCGGCTTTCGCTCCCCCGGCCCGCGCCCTGGAGTGCGGCTCCCACTCCCGGCCGCCACACGCAGTGTAAACACTCGGCGCTCGCCGCCTCCCTGCCCGGGGGTGGGGGCGCCGCGCAGCGCTCGCGCGGACCCACATTTTTGCGCCTCTTGTCACGCGCGAGAGAAAAGGCGAGGAGGGCGTAGGGGAGGGAAGACGCGGCAGCGATCCACGGAGACTGCCGGCGCCGGCGGCGTGCGCGCGTGTGCGCGGCGGGGAGGGCGGCCCCGGCGCCCCGCCGACTCCCGCTCCCGCCCCGCGCCCGGCGCCCGCTTACCTGCCGGGGTCGCTCCGAAGATTCGCACCACCGGCACCTTCTTGACAGGGGCCTGGGTGAGGGGGGATTGGCAGGTATCCAGCCCCTGCAGCGGGCTGGCCATGTAGTAGTCTGCAGTCACTATCCTCACTGAAAACATGTTAGCCGCCGCCGCCACTGCCTCCCTTCACTGGCGACCCGGCAGCGGCAGCAGCAGCGGCGGCGGCTCCCTCCGCAGCGGCGGCGGCGCCCCCTCCCCTTCTCGGCTCGGCCCCCTCCCCTCACACACAGACACCTCGAGGAGCGGCGGCGGGCGGGGCGGTGTAGGCGCTGCTGCCGCCGCCTCCTCAGGAGCACCCGGCAAGAGGCCGCAGGAGAGAAGCCCTCGAGCTTTCGTCGGTGCTGGTGCTGCCGCCACTGCCGCGGCCGCCGGGAATCACACGGGCTCCTCGGTCCCAGGCTGCAGCTCTTGTTGCCATGATGATGATGTCACGGACGCAACCACTGGGGGAGGGGAGAGGGGGGTGTGTGTGGCGAAGGGAGGGCTGCGAGTAGTGCGGGGGAGGGGGCTCGGCGGGAAAGGGAGCGAGCGGGCGGGCGCCCGAGCGGAACACGGAGGGCGGGGGCCGAGAAGGTGCTTTCTCCCCCGCCTCCGGGGCACGCAGTGAGGGAGGCGGCCGGCGGCCGACCGGGCCCGCGCGGGATCGATGACTCGGCCGGCGGGCACGGTCACCTGGGTGAGGGGCAGCGGAAGGGGCGGCGGAGCACCGATCTCATGGATGGGCTTCGAGGGGCTTGCGGGAGGGGGGCGCCAGTGTTCGGGGCCGTTTTGGCGGCTATGCGGGATTGGCAGGAGCTGCGGTGCTCACACTTGCCTCGCCGACCGCCATTTCACATCCAGCAGAGGAGGCGGGGGCAGCCGCGGAGACGGTTTTTCACAAGGTAAGAAAATCCGCCCGCGGGAGGAGGGAGGCGAGGCGCAGATCTCGTGCCGCTGCGGCCTCGCGGGAGGGAAGGGCGGGCGGGCGGCGGAACGGGAGGGGCCGGGTGCGGACGCAGCCGGCCCTTCTCAGGTAACGCCGCGGCTCCGCGCGTGGCCCGGGGGCGGTGCGAAAGGTGGGGGCGCGCGGGCTTCGGCCTATAAAAGGGCCGCCCTGGCGCTCCCCCTTCCCGAACGTGCAGCGCGAGCCGCTGTGCCCCCTCCTCCCTGCTGCTGCAGTGTCTGCGCGGGGCCATTTGATGAGATTTGTTCACGCACGGCTCTTAGCTTTGCGAGGGGTTGACATATCCAGTGCGCAGGGATTTCCCACTACCGTGTTTTTCTCCCGCCCCCTTCTTTCGCTCTCGCCCTAATATATCCTTCGTTGGTTTTATTCGGCCCCACAGGCTGCGTCCCGGGCACGCGCAAGTACATGTAAGGACTTGTCAGCTCCCGGTGACCTCCCTCCTCCCTCGTCGCTCCTCCCTCAGCGGAATGTAGGATTAACAGCCTTTCCGAGAAAATTTTGGCCAAAGAGAAAGGCCTGTGAAAGTCACCGCGTTAGACGTGGCCTCCTCGTGTTTTTCTAACAGGTTATGCAGGGTTTTACTACCCGAAGGCGTAAAAGCACCACCGTGGGGAAGGGCCGTTTTGAATAAACAACTTTATTCAAAAATCGAGAGGGGGTGAAGCGATGCAGTTGGGGAATTCTTGTTTTAAAGAGTAGTAACATGCAACTGGCTTGGCTATTAAATTGGAACCAAGGGATTCCTCTCTGACTTGGCTACTGATATTGGGCGTGACCTTGGACAAATAATTTTGTTTCTTTGGGCTCAGTTTCTACATATGTAAAACGAGAAGGTTTCTCTTAAGAACTAATCCTGAAGGGTTTCTTCTCAACAAAAAGATGTAAGCTGTAGGAGGCGGAAAGCGTGGGTTCAAGTTCGAAATTTGCCCCTGAATTAGGACCCTTGACACATTCGTAACCCATCCAAAGTAGAGATCGTTCTTTTACATTTATGTGTTATACAGGTGCTTTTGAATAGTTACCAGGTTGCCATGTATTTGAAGTGGTGTGAGAGCTACTCGTTTGGAACCGTTGTGGATTTTCAAATAGGAAAATCAAAAGGCCCAAAGGGACAGGTCACTGGTAAGAAGCTGTCTATAAATTCCCTAATATATAAATGCTAATAAGAACTTACGCTCCGAGGGATTTGAGACTGATTACTACAGTAAATTACCTTGTAGTTTTTAACCTCAGAGCATGATTATAAACATAGGTGGCAAGATTTCTACTAATATGCTGCAAATTAGCTAATATTTTTAAGAGGCAAAATCTCTTAATTTGAAATTTTAGAAGGCTATAGAAGTGATTTTAAAATATGACTACCATGCTAAAATGTATTTTTGGTAAAATAAATATTTTGTATATGCCGAATGTCAGATACACAATACCAGTGATTCTCAGTGTTCCATGACACCTAGCATTCTTTAAATCTTAATATTTTGGCTCTTACTGAATTACATTTTTGGGTATGGGGCCTGGGAATCTGTATTGTTAGCAACACTACCTGCCACCCCGTGATTCTTAAGCAAAATAAAATTGAGGATCTTTGTACTATATTATAATCAGTGTATCCATAACTTTTAAATTATAATATTCCTAACTAGAAAATGGTAAAAGCATCAAATTAACAGATTTGCTATTTCTAGAAAAGGGTTTCTTTCCCCTTACCTCTTGAATCAACATTATTTACTTTAAGAAAAGGCAGTTGCAACCACAAGTCAAATCCTTCTAGAACTCCAAGAATGTTCACTCTTGAAGAAAAACATTTGCAGCACGGAATTAGGAATGTTGTGTTCATTGCATATAATTTAGTTTTAAGTTGATGCTCAAATTGAAAACCTGACAATAACCCCCTAATTAACCACTATCAAATAGGTTTTATAAATATATTCTTCCTGAAGTAAGAAAATGTTCTGGAATTTTGAGTCAGAGAATGTGAACTTTAAACCATCATTTAGCTAAGTGATCACTTATTTTTTGGAATTTTTTTCCTCATCTGTGAAATGGGTAGTAATTCCTGTTTTAACTTCTCAGGGATGTTATAAGGCTCAAATGAGATATCGTATTTGAAAATATGGTAAAGTGTTCATATCCAGAAGTCTGATTCATCGAGAAACAGTAAAATCACTTGGAATTGCCTTATCTACATACAGTATGAGAAATGTAAAAATTGAACTCTATACTTAATATCCTTAATGCTTTTTCTTTTTTTTTTTTTTTGAGACAGAGTCTTGCTCTGTCGCCCAGGCTGGAGTCCAGTGGCGCAATCTTGGCTCACCGCAACCTTCCCCCGCAGGTTCGAGTAATTCTCCTGCCTCAGCCTCCTGAGGAGCTGGTACTACAGGCATGTGCCACCATGCCCAGCTAATTTTTGGATTATTAGTAGAGAGGGGGTTTCACCATGTTGGCCAGGCTGGTCTTGAACTCCTGACCTTGTGATCTACCCACCTTGGCCTTCCAAAGTGCTGGGATTACAGGTGAGAGCCACCGTGCCCGACTGTGCATTTTTTTTTTTAAGTGGCTATTTCTTGCCAGGAGATTTGAGATATGGTGGGAAACAAAACAGACATAGTCCCTTCCCTTATAAGGTTTATAGTCTAGCATCCTAAAAATGTATTTTAATCATATCAATTAACATTTAATCATCTCTTCTAGTTCACTGACGTATACTTACCATGTCTGCCTTTAGTAAAAGCCTACCAAGTCTCCCTTACTGATACTGTTCAATATCTGTTAACATCTGCCTGTTAGCAGTTTATAATCTAGAACAGACAGTAGTAGCTACCATACTTTTGTGGCAGATACTATAAGATGGCTTATTCAGTATTCATCAAACCCTCTTTTTGCTTATTTTTCTGTACTTTAAAAGATGAAAACAAACTACAGTTCTCAGACTCCCTTGCAGCTAGATTGCTGGAGTGAGATCAGTGGTGTGATCAGTAAATGTTTAACAATGGCTTGAGAAGAGGGAAGGCCCTAATTTGTAGCAAATTCAGTTTGCTTTCTTTTTTTTTTTTTTTTTTTTTTTTGAGGCGGAGTCTCGCTCTGTTGCCCAGGCTGGAGTGCAGTGGCTGGATCTCAGCTCACTGCAAGCTCCGCCTCCCAGGTTTACGCCATTCTCCTGCCTCAGCCTCCCGAGTAGCTGGGACTACAGGTGCCCGCCACCACGCCCGGCTAGTTTTTTGTATTTTTTGGTAGAGATGGGGTTTCACTGTGTTAGCCAGGATGGTCTCGATCTCCTGACCTCGTGATCCCCCCATCTCAGCCTCCCAAAGTGCTGGGATTACAGGCTTGAGCCACCGCGCCCAGTCCTGCTTTCTTTTTTAGGAACAGGGTCTTACAGTGTTGCCCAGGCTGGTCTTGAACTGCTAGGCTCCTCCCACTTCAACCTCCCAACTAGCTGGGACTACGTGGTACAAATATGCCCCCTACCAGAGTGACTTCAGTAAATGTGGAGTTAGTTGGAAAGGATGCTGACAGTCAGAAGCTGGCTTCAGTAAATGACCTAGTTTCCAGCAATCAGATGTACCCATTCAGGACATGGATGTGACAGCAAGCAACCTGATGCTTCAGCTGCACTCAGGGAGATAGTATCTTCTGACAAATACCATGAAGGAGGTATCAGGTTCTTCTGGGTAGGTAGGGAGGAGTTGTGGCATCTGTTTTAGAGTCATAGGTGCTGACTGGCAGGCAGTGCTGGGATGGGTTTCCACTAGAATAGCTTTGTAATGTGGGATGGGTGTTCTTTGTGGTTTGGTTTTTCTTGGATGTTGTTTCTAGCTATGTTTATCCAAGTCTGATTCTCTGGCCCTCTGAGAGATCTGTGAGCTAAATAGTATCTTTTAATCCCTTTTTGCTTCAACCAGCCCAGTCACAGCCAGCTACATAATTTGTGGGGCCCAGAGCAAAATGAAAACGTAAGGCCTCTTGTTCCAATACAGGGGAAAATGTGCTGTTATCTGTACTAAAATATAAAGCTTTTTCTTTCTTCTGTCTTTGCTCTCTCCACTTGTCATAGTGTTTTTAAATTTACTTTTTAATGTCATTCTACCAAAAAATTAAATTTTTTAATTCTTAGGATGAATTTTACCATTCATCCTTATATTATGTAATGCCATTTTAAAATGCAAGTATAAGAGCATTTCAATTGTATTTGGAATCACCAAAATTATACAATTCATAGCTTGTAAATGCATATGTATTTTGTGCTATCAGAACAGTGTAAACTCTGCACAAAACTAACTCAACTATTTTTATTTTGCTTCTTGATGTGCACACATTCTCTGTCTTCTGCTTACTGATGAGTAAGGAAGGATGAAAGGAAAGGGAGCGCTGAGTTGCCCTACTTTCCTTTCATTCTGTATCATCATTTTTCGTATAAATGGTTGACTAATAGTGGGAAGTAACACATGAGTAAGGAAGGATGTGATGTAGTCACTTGTGTTTCTTAAAGATGCTGTTGCCTTCTTTCTGCACCTGAAGCAAGTTCTGATTTGAATGAAAACTGTAGCCTCTTGGAACTGTCTGTGCCTCCACTAACTCAGTCATAGATGTTATATGCTTGTTTTGTATTAACTTTGTTACTCTCTTGAGTTCCTGCACCTCATAGGTCCACCAGAATCCTTTGTCATGAGGCATCATGGAGACCATATGCAAATAGAATGGCAAGGAAGAAAGCATACATACCTCTGCTTGCATGTTATGCTCTGCTCTACCACTGGACTTACAAAACAGGTAGTCAAACATAAAAGTATTATAATTTTCAAGACAGTGACTGCAGAGCATTAAACCAAGCACTGGGCCCTGTGTGACTATACATGTCGCATGTTCGTGAAGTTGATGACTCTGAGCTCTTGGGTTTCTCAAATGGGACTTCTGGCATTTGGGTGAAACAGTTTTTCATTGTGCAGGACATTTAACATCCCTGGCCCCTGTGCACTACATGCCACTGTAACAATGAAAAATTCCCCATGTATTTCTAAATATCCCCAAAGAGAAGTTGCCACTCTCCACTGAAATCCTAGAGTGGACTCCACTGTGTATAGCTATGAACCATGAGCCACTACAGAGTTGAGTTAAAAAGGATTTGGAGTTAAAAAGGATTTCAAATTTTCATACCCTGGACAGCAGAATTATGATGACTTTGTCCTATTGTCAGAAAAATAATACCACCTTCATTGATGATGAAACAAATATTTGAGATAACAATTTAAAGGTGGTTAGTGGGTTCTGTGTGTCACATATAAATGGTAGTTGACTCCAGATAGATGGCAATTTCTGATAGTTTAAAAAAAAAAAAAAAGGCAGAGCACCACAGAAAAGCAAAGAGAACCATCTTACCTTTATTATCTTCATCAGGTAGCCCCCAGGAAAAACTAAGAAAGTTGTCATAATGAGATATGCTACTCTTACTACATTGGATTTGGAATTTAGTGTCATTATGAGTCTATTTTTTTTTTAAGGTATAGTTCTTCATTTAAGAATATTAACATTGTCAGGGCCGGCACAGTGGCTGAACCCTGTAATCATAGCACTTTGGGAGGCCAAGGCGGGAGGATTGCCTGAGCCTGGGAGTTTAAGACCAGGCTGGGCAACACGGCGAAAATCCATCTTTACAAGAAATACAAAATTTAGCTGGGTGTGATGGTGCATGCCTGTAGTTCCAGCTACGTGGGGGCTGAGGTAGGAGGATAACTTGAGCTTGGGGAGGTCAAGGCTGCAGTGAACCTTGAGCCTCATGAGCAAAGGATTCTGGTGGACCTATGAGGTGCAAGAACTCAAAAGAGTAATAAAGTTAATATAAGACAAACATGTTACATCTGTGGCTGAGTTACCGGAGTCACAATGTTGCCACTGTACTGTAGCCTGGGCAACAGAGGGAGACCCTGTCTCAAAAAAAAAAGTTCTAGTTCTATAGACCTGATTCTGCCTTTGCTAACTATGAATGTCGGTTTCTATGAACCTCAGTTTTCTCTGCAATAAAACAGAGGCAAAAGTATACTTACCTTAGGTTCTAAATCATTTCATCAAAAGTGAATTCATTAAAAAAGTAAGTTTACCAAGAATACATTTATTGGCCAGGCGTGATGGCTCACACGATGGGAGGCAGAGGTGGGAGGATTGTTTGAGCCCAAGAGTTTGAGACCAGCCTAGGCAACGTGGTGAAACCCTGTGGGACTGAGAGGCTGCTTGGTTGAGAGGTGGGGGGATCACTTGAGCCCAGGTGGTCGAGGTTGCTGCACCACTGGACTCCAGCCTGGGTGGTAGAGCAAGATCATGTCTCAAAAAAAAGAATACATTTATTAAATATATTCAGGGTGAATATTCTCTAAAACAAGTATTTGGTAAATATAGCAAACATATTCATTGGCAAATTAGCTTTTAGCAAATTGGACTGCTTTCCATTCCTATTAGGGATATTATAAGGATTAAATGAAGTATTGCCAAAAATACTTAGCATAATTCTGAATACACCTTAGCTGTAATCCCCCCACCAACATTCATCATTCAAGTCCTGCCTATTCTTTCTCCTGAATATTCCCCATTTCTGTCCACATAATCATTGTCCTTTTGTAGCCTTTCACTAGCTTTAGGTATACTATTGCAGTAGTCACTTATTTGGTCTCTTGGCTTATTCCCCACTAATTTTATTTTCTACTGTACTGCAAAGGTGATCCGTCTACCACATAAATTTTAAGTTATCATCTATGTCAAATTATCATCTGTTGCCTTGAAAACAGTGTTTATGGCATACCACCTTCATGATTTGGCCTAGATAGACATTCGGCTTCATACCTTTTCACCTTTTCCATTTATCTTCTAGTACCACTGAGGTATTATAGCTTCGTAAACATGCCATTCTTTTTGAAAAGCTATCAAATCTCTGTGCATTTGCCTTTCTAACTGGCATAGTACATTCTCCCTTCTTGTTTCCTGGCAAAATTCTTATTTATCTTTCAAGTTTTAGCTCAAATGCTACTTCCGTGTAAAGGTTTCCTTGATTTCCTCAAACAGATTTAGGTGTTATTTCTAGCCTTCCACTTCTTTTTGTACATGCTTCTATTATAATGCTTACATTATTGTAGTTGTTTGTTAGTCTGTCATTCTAATAGACTGTTATCTTCTTGAAGGAGCAGACCATGTCTTTTCATCTTTTATATACTGGATCCAAGTATAATGCCTAGAATGTAAGTTATCAGCATTTATTGAATTAAAAAAATTTAAAAATCTGTTTACAACTCTCTCTACTGCCTGCCGAACAGCCCTCCATTACATAGCAGTAAGCTAAGACCCAAAGAAATAAAGCTGTTTAGTGAGAACACATGCCTCCAAACTCCAGATTTATTACTTTTACTCCCATACTTAGGGAATCTTCTGAGCAACGTCTATGTAAGTAGTCATTTCTGTTGTCAGAAAGACTTGTCTTATCACTGTTTTTTCATTCATCTTTAAGGAGTAGGTAGAAGGGCATAGTGATTTGACAAGAGTGGCAGTATTTTCTTTCTTAATCATTTAGATACTTTGTTTTCTAGTAAATTTGGTTGAGTTCAAGCTAAATTTTTTTTTTTTTTTAGAAATTATTTTAGTAGAGATGAGGTCTCACTATATTGTCCAAGCTGGTCTCAAACTCCTGGGCTCAAGCAATCCTCCTGTCTCAGCCTCCCAAAGTGCTGAGATAACAGGTGTGAGCCACCATGCCCTGCTAAATTATTCTTTTGGAGACAGGGTCTCACTTTGTCACCCAGGCTGGTATGCAGTGACCCAATCTCAACTCACTGCAGTCTTGACTTCCCAGGCTCGAGCAATCCTCCCACCTCAGCCTCCTGAGTAGCTGGGACTACAGGCGTGCACCTCTACACCCAGCTAATTTTTGTATGTTTTTAGAGACAGGGTTTCGCTATATTGCCCAGGCTGGTCTTGAACTTCTGAGCCCAAGTGATCCGCCTGCCTTGGCCTCCCAAAGTGCTGGGATTACAGGTGTGAGCCATGGCACCTGGCCTCAAGCTAAATTATTCTTTGTGTCATCCCTTCTCTTTCCTTCACTCTTAGATATCTCAGTTTTCTTAACTACTGTAGGGTCAAATGTCTGAATCATTTGGTCCAGTGGTCCTCAACCAGGGGTGATTTTTGCCTCCCTAGGGAACATTTGGCAAAATATCTGGAGGCATTTTTTATTATCACATCTTACAGTGCATAGGGCAGCCCCTACAGCACAAAGAATTATCAGGTCCGAAGTGTCAATATTGCAGGTGTTGAAAAACCCTGGCCTAGTTTAAAGTAAATTTTTACCCAGCCCCTTCATCCAGTCTCTTGCCTTTATGAAACCATGATGGAAAAGAAACTCATTCCCTTTCAGAGGGATTTGGAAGGCCTAAGTAAGTATGGCAAACGTTAGAGGCAATTACTGTCAACCATACAAAGTCCCAAAAGGCTTTATGCATGTTTCTGCAATTTCTCCATAGAACCTTCCTGGGTACAAGGTAGGCACATAAATATTTGTTGCCTAAATGAATAGTAATAAAATAATTCTTGGCCAAAAGTCGTATTTCATGTCATTTATTTTTTTCTCTTTAAAGGAAAGTCAGATTTATCATGTGGTGAGAGATGAATTTCCTGAACAGAGATCTCTCTATTCGTTTTAACCAATTAATTTACTCGGTTACTCAGAGAAGCAAAACTTTTCTGAAACAACTCTTCCACTTCTGTAAATTAGCAGTAATAATCTTAAGGAAGGAACCGGTGAGCCTATAAATTAAAGATGATTGAGGAACAAAAAATTTAAAAAACTTTCAGAATAGAGTAATATTAGAACTGATGTCTGAGCTTTCCAGGACCCTCATTTAAATTACATATCCGGAATTGATACCGGAGCATTTCCAATGGATTATATTATAGATAGGCAGGAGGAGACCAAACACACATAGAGTAAGGATAGATAAAATTCCCAATTTAAATAATTAAGATGCAAAATCTCAGAAGCAAGGTATCTATTTGGATCAACATATCTCAGGGTACTTTCCCCTGGCCCCAGAGTTTATTGCATTTTAATATTCACAGTGTAAATCACATTCCAGAAAAACTCCCACTAAAAAGCTTTTTACTGAGACTGGGCAGGGTGGCTCATCCCTGTAATCCCAGTACTTTGGAAGACCAAGGTGAGATAATTGTTTGAGCCCAGAAGTTTGAGACCAGCTTGGGCAACATAGTGAGACTTTGTCTCCACAAAAAATTAAAAATTAGCCAGGCGTGGTGATGTATGCCTGTAGTCCCAGCTACTCAGGAGGCTGAGGCAGGAAGATTGCTGGAGCCCAGGAATTTGAGGCCACAGTGAGCCGTGATCACCACTGCACTCCAGCCTGGGTCACAGAGCAAGACCCTGTCTCAAAAAACAAACAAATAAACACAGAAAACTTTGTTATTGACACTGGATTCTCCTAGATTTTGCCTTATTTTACATCCTCATTCCAGAAGCCAGAAAAGACTACTTATTCTCAGATGTGTAAATATAGATGTCCTATTTCTTCATTTTCTCAATAAAATGTATTTTTCCAATTTTAAAAGTTTTAAATGCATAGCATGGAAAATATGGAAGACAATAAAGAAAAATAGAGAATATTCAGTCTCACCCAGTGGAAGTCATGATTAACATTCTAGTCCATTCTGTTTCTAGAAAATTTTTCTGTAAATATATTACATAGAGAAAGTAATGTCCTAGTTTTTTGACTTTGCATTATAACAAGCATTTTCCATGTAAATTAAAACTCTACATATACATTGTTTTAATGGCTGCAAAATATGCTGTGTTGTGGACATATGATAATTTACCTAACCATTTACCCACTGTTGGCCAACAACAGAATCGTTCAAATTTTATATTATATATATCACACTGAGCATTTTTAGGCTGAAAATTTTGCTTCGTTTTGGATCCTATCCTGAATTTTTCAAGGAACTTACTTTATAGTTCACTGTTTGATATCACCAGTTCTTGGTACATGGCATGTTCTCTCTTCACAGAAGAGAGAATTGCATGTGATACTCATTCTGCCTAGTTTGCTCTTCCTTTCCCTGTCTCTTTTTGCCCAGTTAACCCACTCTTTTCTTTCTTAAAGATTTCAGTAAGTAGGAGTAGGGACCTTCCTGTGACAGTACTTACTCAAAATATTATAAAATTGGAATAGGAAAAAGATTTTTTAGTAGAGTTTTTTGTTGTTGTTTGTTTGCTGTTTTTACTTAAAATTCTGGGATACATGTGCACAATGTGCGGGTCTGTTACATAGGTATACATGTGCCATGGTGGTTTGCTGCACCCATCAACCCATCATCTGGGTTTTAAGCCCCGCATGCATTAAGTATTTGTCCTAATGCTCTCCCTCCCCTTGTCCCCCCTCCCAACAGGCCCCAGTGTTTGTTGTTCCCCTCCCTGTGTCCATGTGTTCTCATTGTTAATAGAGGTTTCATAGATTATAATTACATCAACTTAACTGTTATCTCTTCACTCAGTCACCTATTTATTTTATTTTATTTTATTTCCTTTTATTTTTGAGACAGAGTCTCACTCTGTCACACTGGCTGGACTGCAGTTGCACATTCTTGGCTCACTGCAACCTCTGCCTCCCGAGTTCAAGTAATTCTCCTGCCTCAGCCTCCCAGATAGCTGGGATTACAGGTGCCTGACACCACACCCAGCTAATTTTTGTATTTTTAGTAGAGACAGGGTTTTGCTGTGTTTGGCCAGTGTGATCTCAAATTTCTGACCTCAGGTGATCTGCCTCCCTCGGCCTCCCAAAGTGCTGGGATTGCAGGCGTGAGCCACTGTGTCTGGCCCTGTCACCTATATTAAACATGCATTTTATTGCTCAGTTCTAAGTTTTTTGTATTATTTTAACTTTTTATTAGCTCACTGATATTTATAAAATCCTATGTTAAATGATGTGTTTTTTTTTTTTTTTTTTTTTAAGAGTAAGACATGGTCCTAGACTCCAGTATTATGTAATTGACCGTTAAGCTGTAAGTTTCTTGACATTAGGAATCATACTCTACAGTTCCTTTTTTCTTTTAAGACAGGGTCTTCCTCTGTTGCCCAGACTGGAATGCAGTGATGCAATCACACTTCACTGCAGCCTTGACCTCCTGGGCCTAAACGATTCTCCCACCTCAGCCTCCTAAGTAACTGGGGCCACAGGTATGTGCTACTGCTCCTGGCAATTTTTTTTTTTTTTTTTTTTTTTTGAGACTGAGTCTTGCTCTGTCGCCCAGGCTGGAGTGCAGTGGCGTGATCTCGGCTCACTGCAAGCTCCACCTCCTGGGTTCATGCCATTCTCCTGCCTCAGCCTCCTGAGTAGCTGAGACTACAGGCTCCCGCCACCAATTTTTTTTATTTTTGTAGAGATGGAGTCTCCCAGTGTTGCCCAGGCTGGTCTTAAACTCCTAGGCTTAAGGGATCCTCCCAGCTGGGCCTCCCAAAGTGCTGGGATGATAGGCATGAACCACCATTCCCGGCCTGTTTCCTTTTTCCCTTTGCACAGTACCAGATATATGGTTGGGACTGCAGAAATAATTTCCCCCTGCCCTCTACATTGATCATGTGATGACCAAATAGTGTCCGTCTAGCCACTTATTTATGACTTGTACAAAACATTCTGCTTTCTGAGGTAGACGGTGATATTCTGAAGCCATAGGTAAGAGTAATTTTCAGTTTGTTGAAAGTGAACATTCTTTGTGTAAAGGTCGGCCTGTCAGGAAATAGCATGCTACCCTGTTCTTTTAAGATTATTTTTAAAAACCTTTGTATATGTGTGTTTTTATGCTTTAAAAAAAAAAAGTAGTGAGAAACTACACCTAGTAGTCTCACCAGCTGTTTTCAAATCAGAACTGGGGTAATCTAGTTGTAATTTATTTTCACAAATTTATGAGAAAAAGAGCTGATATTTTTCTTACTTGAATTAGCAGGTAATTTCATTCTCCATTCCTCTTTAGCAGGGAAAATCTGGCCTTAGGATGAAAATGTGAACCAGAGGTTCTTCCAAGTCTGCAAAGCAGTACAAAGATTAGTTTTATGAATGAAGGAAAAGCACTACTTATTTTTCTTAAGCAGCTGCTTACTTCTGCATTTGTATAAAATGTTTTTAGACTGAAAACTCACAGAGAAAGGGGAAGGATCCTCATTCTAGAATATCTGCTCCCCTGTACTTAGCATATTCATAGTCTTTCAAGACTTAATTTATTAAAGATGTTGAAGACTTTGGCACTTAGCTTACAGTCTTCCTCCTTCACCTGAATTCCTGCCCTCATCCTGAGTGAATTCATCACCCAAGTAGACAGCCCATCTAATACTATTGGGAAGGGAAGGTTATACTGTGTTATGTATTAGTCGCTACCTTATGCTAAAGTATGTTGTTACAATTCTCCTTTGCATACCCTAAATTAACAATAGGCTGAATCATTTGATCATCATTCCCTCTGACTCTAACGTAGCTTTTGTCCTTTCCTGTTTTACTTTACAGTTTTGGGTCTAGTTCATCTGATAGGGTACATTTCTAATATTTTTTTAAATTAATATTTATTCAGTCAAAAAGAGCATGTCTTAGACATCATGGGATGAAATGATGACTGAAGGAAAATAACTCCTAAAAATAGTTACCCTATTTAAAGAGGCTTTTGTAAATCAAAGTAATCTCTAGCTGTAATTCAGGGCCAGAGGTCTTAGGCCCAGGTCCCTTGAGTTTTTTCATTCTTGAGTTTCCCAGCTTCCCCCTTCTGCTCTCAAAGATTTTCTAAAAACATACCCTTTTCTTCCCCTGTAGTAGCAGGGAAAACAGCACTATTTGGGTGGGGAATAGTGATGGGGCCTATTGGTATGTATAGGTCATTTATTGAATGATAGTAGAGCATTCTGGTAAGTGTTTAAACTCTGCAGCCCAATTTCCCTACTTACCTGCTCCATAACTTGGGCAAATTACTTTCTGTGCCCCATTTTTTCTGTCTGTAATAAACAGATAATAATAGTAGCACCTATCTCATAGTGTCGTTGTGAAGATTGAATTACATACATTGAATGAGTTAACACCTTAGACTGCTAAGCACTCAATAACTGTAAGCTATTCACAATTTAGAGGCAGCTTCTCCATTTCCTAAAATATACTTATTCATCAAGAAGAATGATATAATAGTGAAAGGTAGGAGTTTTTAAAATTCCATTGATTGGATGTAAAAAGTAGATCCTTAGAATTTCAAATAACCCAAGAAATTATTTATACCATTGGTTCTTAACCAGTAATATGCATCAGAATCATTTATGAGGTGTTGTAAAGATACATTTATCTAGGTCCTTTCTTCTCATATCTACCAACTCAGAATGCCCACAGGCAATTCCAGTGCAGTCTTCCTGTCAAGCCCATTGAAATAATCCAAGTCTTTAGATTTTATGATGAAGAAATTGAGACTCAGAGAAAGTAAATGACTTGCCGAAGATCCCATAGAGTAAGTGAGATCCAGGTTACCTACCTCCTTGGTAAGGGATCTTCCTATTCTTCTGTGTTGCTACCAAATACATTAACTTTTAAAGGACCTAATATGAGAACTTATCCTTCTGTCAGTTATATCAGGAAGAATAATATAGGCTTTAAAACGTACTTTATTCAGCATTTAAATCAAAATAACAAATTTCTGGCCAGACATGGTGACTTGCATCTGTAATCTCAGCACTTTGGGAGGCTGAGGTGGGAGAATCCCTTGGAGCCAGGAGTTTGAGACTAGCCTGGACAACATAGTGAGACTTTATCTCCATAAATAATAAAAAAAACTAGCCAGGTGTGGTGGTGTGCACCTGTCGTCCCAGCTACTAGAGAGGCTGAGCTGGAAGGATTACTTGAGCCCAGGAGATCAAGGCGGCAGTGAGCCATGATCACACTACTGCACTCCAGCCTGGGAAACAGGGTGAGATAGTGTCAAAAAAAAAAAAATTTTTTTTTTTTGAAATTTACAGTTTATACAGAGGACTATTGCACCTTTATAGTAGAACTTAAAGTGAATTTTACTGTCCTTTTCGTGAGGACGTTAGTCTTTGCCACAATGCTTACTACTAATGAGTCCAAGAAAACACTGTGTGGGACAGAGAGTTGCATGATCCAACCTCACAGATTGACAGGCAAACAAATGTTTTATAGGGCCAGGTAGCTGTAGGAATTAAACTTTTTAGAACTTTCGATAACAGAATATGTACTTCTCATGATTAGAGTTTCTTAAACATTTTTAAGGATTTTTAAAACTTTGTAAAATAATCTCAGAATTTTCTAGTCTGTGAACAGTTCATGTAGAAAAATCAGTGGTTATTATGTACACTGTTATTGTAGCTTCACTGAAAGATTAAAAATTAAAAAATACAGTAAAAATAAGTTCTGAGATTTTGTATTGATGTTGGGTGTTGTGATATTCTCTCTCTTAAAATATGTTTTTCATTTTCCATAATATAAAGGAATCAAAAAATACATTACAACTTGTATGTGAACTTGTGCAAATGTGTGAAACAAATTAAGGTGACAGGGCAGAAGCAAGAAAATGAAGCTCAAATGAAATCTACCTCTCAAAGCAGGTTCTATTTAATTTCTCTATATTTGCTATTATACATTTTCTGTTTTCATGTATGTGTTTCTTTGCTAGAGGTGATAATTGGGTGCCAACCTGACTTCCAATTTTTAGGTGATTATTTTATAACAAACCACTCACCTTGATGAATGCACTGCACAGCCTCCCCTCCAAAATCCACCATTCCAGATCTTCATCAATATGTTGTGACTACTTTTGCCTTTACTGTGTCTCTGCCTGATTCCATACCCTTGGCTCTACATTTCATCTCAGGTTCTGTTTTCTGGACATTTTCACTTGATGCTTGTTCCTGGCATTTGAATCTCCATTCAACCTGATGATCTTTGATTTAGACTCACCATCCAGTTCCAAGCTGCTAGGATTTATTACCCTCTGATTTCAGCAGCTCAGAAATCCCTGGCACAGTCACAGGCTGGCTACCTCAAGGGGACAAGCCCCAAACACTAGTGTTATATTATAAACATCCATTTATTCATCTTTTTAACAGATTTTACTTGTTGCCCACTGTGTGTAAGGCACTACAGAAGTTTCTGGGGATATAAAAGATTAGCAGCAGAAAGCTCTTAAGTCTCTTAAAATCTGATAGGACAAATAATACAACTACATAATGATAATTTAAGATAGTATGTGTGCAACTACTAGAAGTTATATATAGAAACAGGACAGTAATTAACAAAAGCTTCAAATAGACCTTAAGTAATTAAGGAGCATAGGGTACGAGGATACATTACCAATAACCTAGAGTGGTAGGTTACTGACAGGTGGCATCTTAACTAGACTTTGAAGGTAAGATAGGGGAGAGATCATGGAAGACAGATATTCCAAAATATATTTTGTAATATATTTTACAATATTATAAAAAAAGAACAGAAAAAATATTTTTTGTTGTTGTTTTTTGTTTTGTTTTGTTTGGTTTGGTTTGGAGTTGGAGTCTTGCTCAGTTGCCCAGGCTGGAGTGCAGTGGTGTGATTTCGGCTCACTGCAAGCTCCGTCTCCCAGGTTCATGCCATTTTCCTGCCTCAGCCTCCTGAGTAGCTGGGACTACAGGCGCCCGCCACTGTGCCTGGCTCATTTTTTTGTTTGTTTTTTTTTGTTTGTTTTTTGTTTTTAAGAAACAAGCTCTTTTACTTTATCAAATTGCTTTTTTTAAAAATTATTATACTTTAAGTTCTAGGGTACATGTGCACAACGTGCAAGTTTGTTACATATGTATACATGTACCATGTTGGTGTGCTGCACCAATTAACTCGTCATTTACGTTAGGTACATCTCCTAATGCTATCCCTCCCCCCACCAACAATAGGCCCCGACGTGTGATTTTTTTTTGTATTTTTAGTGGAGACAGGGTTTCACCGTGTTAGTCAGGATGATCTCTATCTCCTGACCTTGTGATCCGCCCATCTCGGCCTTCCGAAAAAATGTTATGTTAAATCTTATTTATCCAGACTGTTTGACAGTGTAATGAGGAGTAGAAGAAAGCTTAGGAA
This sequence comes from Piliocolobus tephrosceles, assembly GCF_002776525.5. NCBI lineage: Eukaryota > Metazoa > Chordata > Mammalia > Primates > Cercopithecidae > Piliocolobus > Piliocolobus tephrosceles. Next base: position 10,756,903 of record NC_045438.1, on the reverse strand, counting down.
AATTGGTTAGAACCAAGTTCTGGAAGGCTTTGAATGGTGAAGAGTTTAGAGTTGGCGAGCATGTATTGGACAGTCAGGAGGTTTTGAGCAGGAAAGGAAATGATAATTGGCTTGATTTAGCAGTGGTATGTAGGAAGGATTTGGTGATGAGGCAATAAGCCAGCAGAGACTGTAAACTAGTAATTTAAAGTAGGGGAGGGTCTGCAGATGACTTTCTTCATATCGTTAAATCCTATTATTTGTGAGGCACTGAGCTAGGTGCTGGAGATAGAACGAGGACTAGGTCCTTGCCATGAGGGAGTTTTCAGTCTAGTCAGAGACATCGATATCTTAAAGGCTCCTTGAGGGGTCTCTATCCAAAATTTGGTACTCTGCTTCTGACTCTTGCCTGGTTACTAGGCGATTAGATCCTCAGTTTACAGTGGTTGTGTTTCCTACCCTCTCAAACTGCTTTTGGATTTTTTGTGTCAGCTAAGGCAAAAATAGTGCAACCACTTGTATATGGAGAAAAGCAATTTATTACTTAAGATAAGACATGAATACTACACCAGGTAAGGCAAAGAAGAAAATGACATGTGTCTTAAAGAGATAACTGAAGATGATGTGGAGAATGAATTGGAGGTCATGTTAGGGGCAAGAAAACTAGTTAAGAGGCTGTTGTAGTAATCTACCTGCTTAATTAAGAGAGCCTGAACTAAGACAATGTGAAAGAAAAGAAGAGGAGTCCTTGGTGGCTACTTCCACCATAATCCTTTCTGTCTCTCTCTTGGTACAAACTAAGGGATAAATAGGTGACTCTCATTTGGAATTGACTCTTGAACTGAGGGATTCAAAAACAAGAAACACTCAGTTTACTTCAGACTTAGGGGTAATGCTCCTACTGTCACGTAGTCTAGTTTCTGGTTCTATTTTTATTTGGAACATGGTTCTACAGCCTTTAGTGAGCTTCCTGAAAAATCTTTATTTTGCATTACATAGACCATTAGTTACTAGTGGTTACAATATTAAAAACAACACAAAACAAAAACCACTCTAATTGACATTGTATGTGATATTTGAAGCACCTATGGATAACCAGGAGAAAACTGTTAAGAGAGTTGGAAATATGGAACTAGAAGTGTGGTTCTCAAGGTGTGGTCACTGCTGCAGCATCAGCATCACCTGGAAACTTATTAAAAATGAAAATTATCAGGTCCCACCCCAGACTTACCCTGAATAGGTAACTGGGAGTAAGGCCCCAGCAATATGAATATTAACTGTCCAAGTGATTCTGATGCACACTGCAGTTTGAGGACCTGCTGAACTACAGCTTGAAATAGAGATTAGGAGTAGAAATAAATATGTGTAAGTCAGATATATAACAGTCACTCTTGAGAGAATGAATAAACTCCCCAGAAGAATGGAAGAGAGAAGATGAGTGCTTGAAGTAAATGGAGCAATCAAAGAAATAAAAACTAGTAGAGTACAATAAAAGAGGGAGAAATTTAACAGTGGTATGAAATGACCTATACTGTCAGGTGCTGTACAGAGGCCAGCATGGATGAGGATAGTGCCAGAGCTATAAGACTGACCATTAAGAGAATTTTGGTGTCAGTTAAAAGAGAAGTGGTACAGATAAGAATAAATGGCAAAGGAATACAAGCAAAAACTAAAGGATACTTTTTGCAGCAGTTTGGGAATACAAGAAAGGGAATTGGAATAGTGTGATCAGGATGAGGTTTTTTTCAGGGTAGATGCATCATTTAGCTTTTGCTGTATAACAAACACTCTAAAGTGGCTTAAGACAATAATTATTATTATAGCTCACATGTCTGAGGGTTGGCTTCTCCCAGCTGGGCTTCCTCATACATCAGCAAACCTACTGGGAGCTTTACTCTAGGCTGGACACTTATCATCCTCCTCCTGTGACTGTCCAGCTCACTTAGGCATATCTTATGAAGGTGGAAGAAGTGTTGAAGAGGGCAAACTGAGGCCGGGCACAGTGGCTCACACCTATAATCCCAGCACTTTGGGAGGCTGAGGCAGGCAGATCACCTGAGGTTAGGAGTTCAAGACCAACCTGGCCAACGTGGTAAAATCCCGTCTCTACTAAAAATACAAAACTTAGCCGGGTGTGGTGGCATCTGCCTGTAGTCCCAGCTACTCGGGAGGCTGAGGCAGGAGAATCACTTGAACCCATTCGCACCATTGCACTCCAGCCTGGGCGACAGAGTGAGACTCTGTCTCAAAAAACAAAAAGAAAGAAAAAGGGCAAACAGAAACACATGGACTCCAAACTGACACTGGCACTTCTCCCTCATTCTGATAACCAAAGCAATTTATGTGGCCAACCCCATATTCAAGGAACACAGAAACAGAATTATCCTCTTTAGAGAACTTGCAAAGTAATGTGGCAAAGGGCATGGATTCATAGAGGGATGAAGAATTGGGACCCTTAACACCACAGTGGGAGGCCGGGAGTAGTGGCCCTTGCCTGTAATCCCAGCACTTTGGGAGGCCAAAGTGGAGGGTCCTTTGAGCCCAGGAGTTTGAGAGACCAGTCTGGGCAACATAAGGAGAACCTGTCTCTACCAAAAACAATTAAAATTAGCCAGGCATGATGGCACATGCTTATAGTCCCAGCTTCTAGGGAGGCTGAGGCGGGAGGATTGTTTGAGCCCAGGAATTTGAGGCTTCAGTGAGCTGTGATTGCACCATTGCACTCCAGCATGGGAGACAGCAAAGCAAGACCCTGTCTCAAAACAAAATAAAACACAGTAGAGATGACCCAAACATGCTTGAAAGTACAGAGAAGGAATACGTAGAATGAGGAAGAAAGAGAAGTAAGGAGAAAGACAAATAAAAGTTCAGAGAATTAACCTTTGAAAACAGAAAAGATACTTCTGAGAATGGAAAGAAAGAAATTTGATTGGATTAAATTTAACAAATTAAAATCCAAGATGCCCAGTTAAAATTGAATTTTAGGTAAACAGTTTTTTAGTATTAAAGTATGTCTCATGCAATACTTGGCTCAGTACATTTGGTATTTTTTACTATCTTAAATACTATATGTATTTCTCTATTTGGGACATACTTAAACTAAAATTTTTTTTGATTATTGTAATTTCAAATTTAACTAGGCATCCTGTATTTGGCAACCCTACTTTGGATGAATTTTAAATAAATCCATGGTAAAGTAATCTATAAAGGGATAGATGGGTATATTCAGGGATTTAGTCCTAGAAAAAGTTTGGAACCACTGCTATAGATGCTGTGTAGTGTCAGTGAAAGGATTGCTGAGCAGTAGTGAACTCACTTAAAAAGAAGCAGCATGACTTTTCTTGGATTAAATCACTGCTAAGAAGAGTAATAGCAGAGATTGTGGTACAAGGGACCACTTTGGTTTGACTCTAGCTGGTGAGGCCTGAGCAGGAGATTTGGGCATAATTGAAATGACTAGAGTCCAGGCTGTAAAGGAAAGCAAGTGAAACCAGAAGATGAATTAGAAGGGACTGAGAGTTTGGCAGTCACAATGAGTCAAAGAAGTAGAAGTTCACAGGGAAGAAACTCAGAATTTACAGTCTTAGAGGAATGGTTCTGTATGATAATGGGGTTAAAAATGCAATTTCACATTTACTTTTACTAAATTGAAAGTAAGAAATCTGGAGACAAGATACTTGGTTTTGAATTCTGGTTGTGTGATCTTGGCCAAGTAATTTAAGTTCCCTGTGTCTTAGCTCTTTATCTGAAAAATAGTAATAATAATGGTTCTTGGGGCCAGGCGCAGTGGCTCATGTCTGTAATCCCAGCACTTTGGGAGGCTGAGGCAGGCAGATCACTTGAGGTCAGGAGTTCGAGACTAGCCTGGCCAACATGGTGAAACCCCGTCTCCACTAAAAATACAAAAATTAGCCAGGTATGATGGCATGCACCTGTAATCCCAGGTACTTGGGAGGCTGAGGCAGGAGAATCACTTGAACCTGGGAGGCGGAGGTTGCAGTGAGCTGAGATCGCGCCATTACACTCGAGCCTGGGTGACAGAGCAAGACTCTGTCTCCAAAAAAAAAAAAAAAAAAAAGAAAAGAAAAAAGGTTCTTACCCCATAAGGTTATTGTGAGGATTAAATGAAATAAACCATGTGAAATACCAAGAACACTATGTCTGGTTAAGTATATCTATAATCACTATATATGACTGCCTTAGAGAATATTATTTTAAAGAAAAAATGGCAAGTATACATTGTATGTTTTCTTCCTTAGCTAACAAATGCTATGTTTGGTAAAAACAAGCACAATTATCTATCTGTTGAAGTTGAAGCTCACACAACTTTTACTATTTAAAGTTGTTTTCTTTACTGTTATTACAAGAAAATAATTATGCTCAAGTCATACCTGTCTCATTTCCCTGTAGGTGACCATGCTTTGGGATTTTCATAGTTTGAGTAATTCCTATGGGCTCTACCACCCAGCAAGTTAAAGAAGACAAGATTCCACCCCCAGGGGGTTGTGGTTCTGGGAATGTGAGCAGCTTGTTTTCATGAGATCTGCACCTTGATCTGGCCTGCTATTAGGATCTGTGGTGGTGGTGGCTGTCTTGTTTTAGTTGTTTCTTTTACACAGATTTTTGTAAGTTATTTGCATATAAAGATTTTTGAAAAGTGAATGTTTTATGGGGTCATCTTGCTTATACAAAGAAAAATTAAAACTATTTTAAAATAATCACTCGTGTTACACTTGTCTGTTCTAAAGTAAATGAAAGTATTAATGTTGTCTGGAAGGAAAATGAAGACCAGGAAAATAGCTATGCTCTTAATGTTTTAAAATAAGGTAATATTATTCTCTGTTTGAAAGGAGCCTTCTAAGGAATTACCACAGTCTCATACACAATCGACTTAAATGCATTCTTTATCTTTAAAAGGAAGCAGAATAGGATCATTGAGTAAATCACATGTGTTCACAGTCTTGTCTGGTGTAATCATATACTACACAAACACATTATTCTGTAGTCAGGAGGGGAAGGGGACATTTGAAACAGGACTTGCCCTTGAGGAGGCCTCTTTCTGTTTAAAGAATAGTGCAATGAAAGACCACACAGTAGAAGATAACAAAATATCTTCCATGCCACCCCGACTTTTACATTTTCTCATTCTCCTTTGTTCTCTAAGGACATCTGTTGTAATGATTATTCTGTAAAACTCATAGGTACCTAGCAGAAGCCATATCATATTTCATTTATTATTTTGTCTGCTTATTGTTTTATATCATGCAGTTGTGGGTTTTAAAAATATTCTGTTTATAAAAGATGTAAAAGTATGTTATAGAAAATTTATTAGTTAACTGTAGATATCTAAAGAGTAAAAGTTTCAACTCTGAATTTAATAACATTATATGCTAGGAAGCCCAGTAGACTTTTATTAACCTACATCTTAAAAAGATAAATATACTAAAAAGAGATACTTAAAAAGAAGAATTTTGCTTTCTGTATTAATTGCAGTGGATTTTTAGATACTTTAAAATAATATAGAAATATATAAAAGTAGTGTTGAGACATTTGAAAAATTAATGGGAATATATGTTTTGCTGTGTGGTTCTGAAAGTACTAATTAGTAACTGAATTAAAATATCAGTTGAGATTAAAATAAAGAACTAAAATTAAATAATCTCTTCAGAAACTTAACAGAGATCTTTCATTTGTGCCAAATTTAGTAAGATTTGCCTCAATTCAGTTTTATTTGTGGTATATATTGATTTTTTAAAATGTCACGTGTACAGTGGCTTATGCCTGTAATCCCAGCACTTTGGGAGGCTGAGGCAGGTGGATCACGAGGTCAGGAGATCAAGACCATCCTGGCTAACACGGTGAAACCCCTTCTCTACTAAAAATACAAAAAAAGGTCCGGCGCGGTGGCTCATACCTGTAATCCCAGCACTTTGGGAGGCCGAGGCAGGTGGATCACCTGAGGTCAGGAGTTTGAGACCAGCCTGGCCAACATGGCGAAACCCCGTCTCTACTAAAAATACAAAACTTAGCCAGGTGTTGTGGCAAGCGCCTATAATCCCAGCTACTTGGGAGGCTGAGGCGGGAGAATCGCTTGAACCTGGAAGATGGTGGTTGCAGTGAGCCAAGATCGTGCCACTGCACTCCAGCCTGGGCAACAGAGTGAGACTTTCTCAAAAAAAAAAAAAAAGAAGAAGTCGTGTAAGCATTTGAAAGGCATTCTTAATTAAGAACAATAGTTATGTGAGATTTTGGAAGATCCAATATAGATACATTATTTCAAATGTTTTCAATATTTTGATAGTTGGTTTGCTGTCTGTATTGTGGATGCAATTCAAAATTGAAGATTTTTCTTTTTATTAGAGGTTCTTTACATTGCCACCCAATTTCAGCCTAATTTGATCTTTTGGGGATTTGTGGAATTTATGTTTGAAGGGTTTTTAAAAAATTTTTAATGAAAAATTTTAAACATATACAAAGATAAAGCAAATAACATGAACCTCCAAGTTATGTTTGAGTTTTTAGTAATACGTTACTACAGGTACTGTGATTGTTGATACAACAGATATTCAGGAACTCAAAAAATGCTTGTTGCTTAATGCACACTTGAAAGAATTTGTCAGAGACTAGGATTGCAACTTCTGCTTTTTTTTGCTTTCCATTTGCTTGGTAGATCGTCCTCCATCCCTTTATTTTGAGCCTATGTGTGTCTCTGCACATGAGATGGGTCTCCTGAATACAGCACACTGATGGGTCTTGACTCTTTATCCAATTTGCCAGTCTGTGTCTTGTAACTGTGGCATTTGGCCCATTTACATTTAAGATTAATATTGTTATGTTTGAATTTGATCCTGTCATTATGATGTTAGCTGGTTATTTTGCCCATTGATTGATGCAATTTCTTCATAGCATTGATGGTCTTTACAATTTGGCATGTTTTTGCAGTGGCTGGTACCGGTTGTTCCTTTCCATGTGGTTCCATTCTCCCTATCACTTTCAGGTACACCAATCAAACTTAGATTTGGTCTTTTCACATAATCCCATATTTCTTGGAGGCTTTGTTTCATTTTACTCTTTTTTCTCTAAACTTGTCTTCTCGCTTTATTTCATTAATTTGATCTTCAATCACTGATACCCTTTCTTCCACTTGATCAAATCAGCTATTGAAGCTTGTGCATGTGTCACGAAGTTCTCGTGCCATGGTTTTCATCTCCATCAGATCATTTAAGATCTTCTCTACACTGTTTATTCTAGTTAGCCATTCGTCTAACCTTTTTGGAATGTTTTTAGCTTCCTTGCGATGGGTTAGACCATGCTCCTTTAGCTTGGAGAAGCTTATTATTACTGACCTTCTGAAGCCTATTTCTGTCAACTTGTCAAAGTCATTCTCTCTCCAGCTTTGTTCTGTTGCTGGCAAGGAGCTGTGATCCCTTGGAGGAGAAGAGGTGCTCTGGTTTTTAGAATTCCAGCTTTTCTGCTCTGGTTTCTCCTCATCTTTGTGGTTTTATCTACCTTTGGTCTTTGATGTTGGTGACCTACAGATGACGTTTTGGTGTGGATGTCCTTTTTGTTTATGTTGATGCTATTCCTTTCTGTTTGTTAGTTTTCCTTCTAACAATTAGGTCCCTCAGCTGCAGGACCTTTGGAGTTTGCTGGAGGTCCACTCCAGACCCTATTTGCCTGGGTATCCAGTGGAGGCCGCAGAACAGCAAATATTGCAGAACAGCAAATATTGCTGCCTGATCCTTCCTCTGGAAGCTTCATCCCAGAGGGGCACCCACCTGTATGAGGTGTCTGTTGGCCCCTACTGGAGGTGTCTCCCAGTTAGGCTACACGGGGGTTGGGGACCCACTTGAGGAGGCAGTCTGTCCATTCTGAGAGTTCAAACACCATGCTGGGATAACCACTGCTCTCTTCAGAGCTGTCAGAGACACTTAAGTCTGCAGAAGTTTCTGCTACCTTTTGTTCAGCTATGCCCTGCTCACAAAGGTGGAGTCTACAGAGGCAGTAGGCCGTGCTGAGCTGCAGTGGGCTCTGCCCAGTTTGAGCTTCCCGCCGCTTTGTTTACCTGCTCAAGCCTCAGTAATGGCAGACGCCCCTCCCCCAGCCAGGCTGCAGCCTTGCAGGGTTGATCTCAGACTGCTACACTAGCAGTGAGCAAGGCTCTGTGGGCATGGGACCCGCTGAGCCAGGCACAGAAGAAAATCTCCTGGTCTGCCAGTTGCTAAGACTGTGGGCAAAGTGCAGTATTAGGGTAGGAGTGTCCCACTTTTCCAGGTACAGTCTGTCACTGCTTCCTTTGGCTAGGAAAGGGAAATCCCCCAACCCCTTGTGCTTCCCAGGTGAGGCAATACCCCGCCCTGCTTCGATTTGCCCTCCATGGGCTGCACCCACTGTCCAGTCCCAATGAGATGATCCAGGTACCTCAGTTGGAAATGCAACTTCTACGTCGATCATGCTGGGAGCTGCAGACCAGACCTGTTCCTATTCGGCCATCTTGCAACAGAAACCCGCACTTGAAAGAATTTATGTACATCAAAATTTTTAAAATTCCTCCATTTCCCAATCTATGACAGAACATATTGCAAAAATTTGGTGGTAAGCCAATTTTTGGACCTATAAATGTGTTTTTCATAGAAACAATCTTAAAATGGCTATTAGGTTTTCAGGCCAGCTCTCGGTAACTTATCTAATTCATAGTTCAGGGAAATTTACCCATCATTTTTAACATTGTTTCAGTGAGAAAATGCCTCCTTCAAAAAAATTTTTTTCTGGCAGGGCGCAGTGGCTCATGCCTGTAATCCAAGCACTTTGTAATCACCTGAGGTTGGGAGTTCGAGACCAGCCTGACCAACATGCAGAAACCCCATCTCTACTAAAAATACAAAATTAGCCGGGCGTGGTGGCGCATGCCTGTAATCCCAGCTACTCGGGAGGCTGAGGCAGGAGATTTGCTTGAACCCAGGAGGCGGAGGTTGCATTGAGCCAAGATCACGCCATTGCAGTCTAGCCTGGGCAACGAGTGAAAGTACGTCTCAAAAAAAAGAATTTTTTTTCCTTTTTTTTTTTTTTAAATTAGACTCTCATTCTGTGGCCCAGGCTGGAATGCAGTGGCACAATCATAGCTCACTACAGCCTCTAACTCCTAGGCTCAAGTGATCCTCTTGCCTCAGCCTCCTGAGTAGCTAGGGCTACAGGTGCACACCACAATGCCTGGCTAATTTAAAAAAATTTTTTTTTCTTTAGTTTTTTAGAGGAGGGCTCTTGCTTTGTTGCCCAGGTTGGTCTCAAACTCCTGGCCTCAGGTTTGCTTTTTGCCTCCCAAAGTGCTGGGATTATAGGTGTGAGCCACCACACTCGGCCAGAAAATGCCTCTTTTGCGATTAGAATACTAGGGAATACCACCACTCATCTTCCTCTCTATTAAGAAAGGGGGATGGGAAAATGAGTAGTCAAGTGATCTTGTAATAGGGATTTTGTCTGTGATGGGTCCTTAGCGCTCTCAGCAAAAGTAGCAGGAACTCAGAGTAAACAGTTGGGGGACAGAGTATACTTCGTGTATACCCTTCCGAAAATATTACTCTGCTAGGGGGAGTTGAGGAGTCAAGCTCTCCTGTAACAGGCATCTTGTCTGTGAGGGCTCCTTAGCCCTCAGCAAATGTAGCAGGAACACTGAGTGTTGGAGGACAAGAGTCTACTCTCCTATACCATTCTGAAATTATTTACCACTTTCTCTGCTGACAGAGTTAGTTTGTGCTTTTTTTTTTAAAAGCCTATTTTTTAAAAGAACAGAAAGGAAACCTCCCTTTATAAAACAAATACTGTGTGATATACCTAAAGCTAATGTTTCATAGACTTTTTAAAAAGAGGGCTGATTGTCTTAAGTTTCTGATATGGGGAAAAATCATTTTCACAGGCTAAGACATGCCTAAGACAACAAGAAAAGATTCCTGACTGTTAAAACATAAAACTGGAATATATGCATAGGTACTAAACTGCCAGCCAGCTAAAATCAGGTTGTTGGAATAATGCTTATAGTCAGCCTATAAGTAGTATAACCTTTTAGTATCTGGGAATGACAGATGGGAGCAGAGAGGAGTGCCACTGCTTCTGTCTCACCAACCTACATTCTCGTCCAATTTACCTTACATTTCTACTCTTCCAAAATCCTTTTCTAAGCAAGATTATGGAGCCACAAAATGGTGCTAATGAATTTCTCCTCATTTTGTATATGTACATATAAAATAAAAAAGGTAGTAGAGGAAGTGCTTTGTTGACAAAAGGGGCAAGGTTCTGAAAGAATGCAGTGGCCGAAAACAAGACCCACTCGGGGGAACCCTAAATATTACAATGTTCTGTGACCCTGAGCAGGTCACTTAACCTCCCTGGATAATCTGTAGAATGAGTGATTGAAATAAGTCAGCCCTGTTCCTTCTAGCTCAAAAATGAAAGTTCCATATTGTGAATAGTTGTCCTAGATCCTGCAAGTCTTCAAGTGCTAATGTGGTGTGGCTCTTATCCTGTCAGCTAATATAGGCTCCGATTTTACATGTCCTCGAGAGAATGCATGTGCTTGTGAGTGACTTCACAGCAGGCCCCCAAAGCTAGTTAGCCTCATTTTTCAAAGGCAGTAATGTCAGTACCCTTATATGGGAGAATTAGGCATACTTTGTGATGAGGCAACTAGAGTTCCCACAGAATGGCGTACTGCAGCTTTCCCACCTGGGATCCATGTTCCCATTAGATAAAGAAGGGCCTACTGTATGTCAGTTACCACACTACTTTACATATGTTACTATATTCATTATTCATTTATTCATTATTCTTCACAATAACCCTGAGAGGTAGGGGGATTGTTCTCATTTTACAGATGAGGAAATTTCCCAAGAACTAACTAGTTGGTGGTGGAGCTAGTGAAGGGTAAAACTGATTTGAAACCTCCTATGAAGAGAATGAAACCAGGGATCCCTTCATTAAACCTGCCCATCAAACTAGCAAAGGGAGGGAAACCAAAAAGCCTTTTCCTGCAGTTAGCTTTATACTCACCAACAACTACAAGCAACTCAACTCTGGCTCCTCTGCCTGTGGGACCTGGCCCCTGCAGCCAACTCATGTGCCCAAGACTCCCCCTACCCCTAAATCCGGGATAAGCATGTTCCCCCTAGCCCCTCTGAAGTTTCAGGTGAATACCCCAGAACTTGCACAAGGCTTCCCATCTAGGAAATCTAGGCACCTCTAACCTAGAGGATGTAACTCTTTAAGTTTGATGTTAAGACCCTGCTCTAGTAGAATCCTTCAAAGCAGGAAGCCCTTCTGTGCCATTGGTGGTGCTGAGAGGTGCCAGATAACATGCTACCCTGCCAACTAGTACAACTCAGGGAAAAACCTACCTGAAGATGATAAGAGAAATGAAAATAAAATCTTGAAGAACTACAGTTGTCAGGTGATCCTGCAGAGGAGTCCCTGGCCCACAGGAGTTTTTTTCTACATCAATAACTTCAAAGATAGCTGTTAATACTTCTAGATCTCCGAATTCCTAACAGGAGATGAGCATCCAAGTTTAAGATTATCAGGCTCAGAAACTGCCAGAAATAACTTAGATCTCAAAAGTATGTTCCTGGGACAAGCAGCATTAGCCTTACCTGGGAACTTGTTGAAAATACAGACTCTTGGCCGGGTGCGGTGGCTCACACCTGTAATCCCAGCACTTTGGGAGGCCAAGGCAGGTGGATCATGAGGTCAGGAGATCGAGATCATCCTGGCTAACACGGTGAAACCCTGTCTCTACTAAAAATACATAAATGAAATTAGCTGGGCATGGTGACGGGCACCTGTAGTCCCAGCTACTCGGGAGGCTGAGGCAGGAGAATGTCTTGAACCCAGAGGCGGAGTTTGCAGTGAGTCGAGATCGCGCCACCGCAGTCCAGTCTGGGCAACAGAGCGAGACTCCATCTCAAAAAATATATATACATATCCACACACACACACACACACACACAGGCTCTTGGACTCCATCCCAGACCTACTGAATGAGAAGTGGAGCCCAGAAATCTGTGTTTCAACAAGATTCTGATGTACACTAAATTTTGAAAACAACCGTCCTAGGACTATGAACAATGATCCCAGGTTCCCTACGTTAAACTGCAACAGCATTAAACTGCAACAGTTTCCTGGGGCTAGACGACTGCTCCATCTCCAATATAGTGCCATTGCTAGAGATACGCAGCTCTCTCAACCAAGACTACTGCCTAGAACCTCATTTGTTTCCTTGAATACTCCTACGAAAATATTTGGCAGAATGGTAGATGATTGGTAATGATTGAATTAAGGTTAAAAAAGTTAATTGTATACGATAGGGGGATTAATTTACATGCCTATTTATAGGAGTTTGCCTAAAAGCAAATTCCATGAGGATTAGGACTAACACTGACCAACACTATGTTCACTGAACTCTCATTATCTATTATAGTGTAAGTATTTAATATTTGTTGATTGAATGAATAAATGTACATATACATTTCAGTCCTGAAGTAAAATGCAGCCATTAAAAAAGATGCCTTCTAATTGCAATCTCACTCCTACGTATTTACTCAAAAACCTGAAATTCAATGTTTATAGCAACTTTATTCATAATTACCAAAAACTGGAAACAACCCTATTGTCTATCAACTGGTAAACAGATCAACAAACATTCATATAATGTACATCCATAGAATAGAATACTACTGAGCAATAAAAAGGACTAAACTACAAATATATGCAGAAAACATGGATGAATTGCAGGGGCATTAGCTTAAGTGAAAGAAGCCAGGCTCAAAAGGCAAATGTATGATTCCATTTATGTAGCATTGTAGAAATGGCAAAACTGGACTGGGCCCAGTGGCTCATGCATGTAACCCCAGCACTTTTTGGGGGGGCCAAGGTGGGCAGATCACCTGAGGTCAGGAGTTTGAGATCAGCCTGGCCAACATGGTGAAACCCCATCTCTACTAAAAATACAAAAATTAGCAAGGCATGGTGGCACGCGCCTGTAATCGCAGCTACTCTGGAGGCTGTGGCAGGAGAATTGCTTGAGCCTGGGAGATGGAGGTTGCAGTGAGCCAAGATCATGCCACTGCACTCCATCCTGGCTGACAGAGTGAGACTCTGCCTCCAAAAAAGCAAAAAAGGCGAAACTAGGGATTGAAAATAGTTCAGTGATTGCTAGAGAAGGAACAAGTGCCTCCAAACTACAATCAGGCATAAAGACAGTTTGAGGGTGATGGACCTGTTCTGTATCTTGATCATGATGGTTACATTATTGTATGCATTCATCAAAACTCATGGGACTGAATGCTAAAAAAGGTTAATTTTACTGTACATACTCAATATACAATATACTGTGTATACTCAATATACTTTTTAAAAATATATACTAACGTTTTTAAAAAATGATCTTGAATAAATGTACCTTGATACATACGTAAGTGAAAACGCAAGTTAAATGTTTTTCTAAAAACAAAACAAATGTCATCCATATACATGTGTGTAAGTTCATGTGTATCTCTGGATTATATAAATTTATTTAAATGCCTGGAACAAGATGTGAAAGAATATACTTCAAACTTACAATGGCAATTACCTCTAAGAGGGTACTTAATTTGGGGAAGTGATTTAAGGAGACCTTAGTTTATGAGTTGCTGTTTGAATTATTTATAAGAATATATTTCTGTATTGTATAATTAAGAAGTAAACAACATTTTAGGGAATAGAAGGATAAACACCAAAAATGTCAATAGTACTTGTCTCTGGCTGGTGGAGCTGGAAGTGTCTTTTATTCTATTTTTTTTCTTTCTTTTTTTTTTTGTCTGAGACAGTGTCTATCGCCCAGGCTGGAGTGCAGTGGCACAATCTCAGCTCACTGCAGCCTCGACCTCCCATGCTCAAGCTATCCTCTTGCATCATCTTCCTGAGTAGTTGGAACTATAGGCCCATATCACCATGCCTGGCTAATTTTTTGTATTTTTTGTAGAGATGGGGTTTTGCCATCTTGCCCAGGCTAGTCTTGAGCTCTTGAGCTCAAGCAATCCACCTGCCTTGGCCTCCCAAAGTGCTGAGATTACAGATGTGAGCCACCCCACCTGGCCTGTTTTATTTTTGCTTATTTGTATTTTCTAATGTTTCTATAGTATAAACAAGTTCTGCTTTTGTAACTAAAAAAACTTAGTTATCTTAAAATACAGGGGTGAGGGAACCCAGCAAGCATATACATATTAAAAACTGATACATATTAGAAATGTAGATGTTATAAAAATATTCCAAACAGTTTCAGTGAAAAAGAATTTGAATACTCCTAGAATAGTGCTTCTCAAACATGATGTCCATACACATCACCTGGAGTGCTTGTTGAAATGCAGATTATGATTCCAAGGATTTGCATTTTTGACAAGCTTCCTCTTGATTCCAGTGCTGCTGGTCCATGGACCACACTTTGAATATCAAGGCTGTGCTGTCAATACAGCAGCCACTAACTAGCCACGTAAGGCTGTTAAGCACTTGAAATGTGGCTAGTCTAAATTGAGATGTACTATAAGTGTAAATACACATTGGATTTTGAAGACAATTTTTATAAAAGAATAACATCTTAATCATTATTTTATACTGATTACATATTGAAACTATTTTTGGACACATTGTGTTAAATAGAATATTAAAATTAATTTCACTTTTTTTTTTACTATTTTAATGTAGTTACTAGAAAATTTAAAATTTTATTTGTGGTTTGTATTTTTGGCTTGTGTTATTGCTATTGGACGGCACTGGTCTAGAATAACTGTTAATAGGATTTTACTTGTATTAGCTTCACATTGGGTCTTAAATCACCAACATAATGCAGGAAAAGGATTAGCACCCCATTAAAGACCAAATTGACAACTTCTGTGCATTAATATGAACATACCTAGGAATTCTCAAAATCTATAGGTGGAAGTTGAGACAAATGGAAATAATAGAATTTTGACCTGGAAAGAAACTTTGATGTCATCAAGTTCAAATCCCTTGTCTTACAGAATTATTTATCAACCTGGCAAAGATGTATTTGGTACTTAATGCATTCTAGATAAGTATTGAATAGGTACGTCTGTGATAGGTAAGGTGAGGTGCCTACTGTGGAGAAGCTAAGAAGGATTGTATTAGACTGTAACAGCACTTATAAGGCATGCTGCCAGGCGTGCCCTCAGACACAGAGGCAGAGGCAAATAGGGCTCAAATTTTTGTTTTGTTTTGATACAGAGTCTCACTTTGTCGCCCAGGCTGGAGTGCAATGACACAATCTCTGCTCACTGCAACCTCCGCTTCCTGGATTGAAGCGATTTTCCTGCCCCACCCTCCCAAGTAGCTGGGATTACAGGCACCCATCACCACGCCTGGCTAATTTTTGTATTTTTAGTAGAAATGGGGTTTCTCCATGTTGGCCAGGCTGGTCTCGAATTCCTGACCTCAAGTGATCTCCCCAACTTGGCTGGGATTACAGGTGTGAACCACCATGCCCGGCCAGATTAATTTTTTTTAGGAAGAATCAGAGAAGCTCCAGCACTTTGGGACGCGAAGGCAGGTGGATCACGAGGTCAGGAGATCGAGACCGTCCTGGCTAACATGGTGAAACCCTGTCTCTACTAAAAATACAAAAAATTAGCCAGGCGTGGTGGTGGGCGCCTGTAGTAGTCCCAGCTACTAGGGAGGCTGAGGCAGGAGAATTGCTGGAACCTGTGAGGTGGAGGTTGTGGTGAGCTGAGATCATACCATTGCTCTCCAGCCTGGACGACAGAGCGAGACTCCCTCTCAAAAAAAAAAAAAAGAAAGAAAAAAATCAGAGAAGCTCCACTCAAGAGAACTTTTAAGTTTCCCCAGGCTTTATAGCTTCTGTTTTAAATTAATGGTAAAAACAAGGCTTTAGGATTATTTACTTATAAATCAATGTAGAACATGCTCTTCCCTATCTTTTCCCACATAAAATAGATGTGCCGTCTATTATCAGAAAGCAAAGACATTTAGACCTGAGACACTTTGAAAGTTTGAACAGGGTTGATGGTACAGATGGTACCAGAATGAAATTTGGAGTGTAGCAGTAGCATAGTCAACCTTCAATTACATGTGCAAATGAGGGACAAGAATTGCTGAGATGATTAAAAGCATGAATAAAACAAAACGCTTATTTTAGCTATTATTTTAAAAGACTTATTCATCAGGAATATCTTATACCAGAGGCTTTATGACAGAAATTTGTTCTTGAGTTACATTTTCCTTCTGTGAAAGATTGAAGAGACAAATTTGGGATAAATAATAACGTGATTATGAAAATTCTTATTACTTTGAGGTAGAATGGGCTGAAAATATGAATAGCCCTTTGATTTTTTTTTTTTTTTTTTTTTTTTTAGTTAAAATCTGGGTCCCTCTCATAATATTTCATTCATTTATAATATATTAGTAAAGGGATCCAGGTTTCTTCGGTGTGTATTCTTTTTTTCTTTTCTTTTTTCTTTTTTTTCTGAGGCAGTCTTGCTCTGTTGCCCAGGCTGGAGTACAATGGTGCCATCTCAGCTCACTGCAATTCACCTCCCAGGTTCAAGCGATTATCCTGCCTCAGCTTCCTCCTGCCTCAGCTTCCCAAGTAGCTGGGATTACAGGCGCACCACCACACCTGGCAAATTTTTGTGTTTTTAGTAGAGACAGGTTTTCGCCTTGTTGGCCAGGTTGGCCTTGAACTCCTGGCCTCAAATGATCTGCCTGCCTCAGCCTCCCAGAGTCCTGGGATTATAGGCGTGAGCCACCATGCCTGACCTGGCATGTATTCTTAACTTGTAGGGAAATTACTTCAGAGTACAAGCCTTGCTCATTACATGTGCAGACTCCTGGCCCTCGTAATCATGGATCGGCCGTAATTTGAACATTTGTATTATTCACTCTCAGCCAATATTTAAAAAATTATCTAGATTTGAAAACAGTCAAACCTACCTGAGAATGGCATCATGGACTTTGTCCAAAAGTGAAAACTGCCTACAGCCATTCAAAAACAAAACTTGAACTAAGCAGAATAAACAGTTCTACCTAAGAATTATAACATTTTCCTCTGTTCTTAAGAGGAATCAGAACAACATTTTTAAACCCTTAAATGTTTTCTAGGAACCAGTGACTTAGTTTGGTTAATTTTGCTTCATTCATACCAAAACAAAACAAAACAAAAAAAGAGAGTATTGAGTCTTTGGTTGGTTTTGAATATTCCCAATGATTATTTTTTGACGTCTTGTTCCCATACATGAACAGTAATTACTTATGGGAAGTGGCCTAATTTTCTTAAATAATAATCTATGATAACACACACACACACACACACACACGGAAAAAAATCATTATTGTTAAAAGTATGTCAGTTGTAAAGATACCTGTCCTTTGAATCAGCATGTTGGGAGATGCAGGAGATTCCTGCCTTGGAACACCTGCCTAAAGATTCCATTTAACAAGGGAATTTTGTATGATGAGATATTTGCAAAAGGTTTGGATTCTGGAAAAATATATACAAGTCTTTTCCTAGGCGGGAAAATACACACACACACACACACACACACACACACACACACCCCAAGGAGTCCAATGTAATTTTGTTTCTCAAATACAAAGTTTTAGGAGAATAAGACAATTTAGGAGAATCAACACACTATTCATGTCTCGTAATACACCAAGATTGTTTTTCTATTTTCCTGAGTTACATCAATAGAAAAAACATAAAATGACAATTAGTCTCCCTGTCACTTCATCAGAGGTTTTATGGATTTGTAATTTTTATATATAGCACATTCATGACATAACTTACACCCTTATTTATTTGAGATGGTTTTATTAGATGATACCTGCAGGCTATGAAAAAAAAAATCTTTTCTAAGCTTTCTATATGAGGCGGTCATTATAATGCTTCATGGTATTTTTGAAAACATTTCTAATATTCCAGCCTCTAACAATAAGCATTTTTTCCTCTATGACATTAATTTACTCCTTAAAGTTTTCTCTTCAGCTGTAATCTTAGGGTAAATGGGAAATAGACATAAGCACATTTAAATGTATAATGCACTGATTCTCTTGTGAAGGTAGTCTTGTAATGAGGAAGGAATTCAAAACAGAACTTGTTTTCAGCTCTGCAAATGTGCAAGAAAGCTACAAACCTGCCAATATTCCATTCACATTTAGCTACACATTCCTGAGACACATCTATCTTTACTAGAGGGCAGGATTTGCTATCTCTCTGGAGTAGCATATGCATAATAAAGATGGATAGACATTGATAATTACTTGCATCAAAATGATGCTTTCTTTGTGTACCTAAATTTAGGAACAAATGTTAGAAAATTGTTTCAAAAGTGCCTTGGTTAAAAATACCAACTATATCAAATCTAATCTACTCATTCTCCTACTCTCCTCATCCACTGCTTCATACCTTCTCATCCTCAAGCCACCAGTACTTTTTCTCCTATCTTCCTTTTTAGTTGTACTTACTATTTCCCTGAGAAACAGGAGTAATCAGAGAAGGACTTCCACAGACCACCTCCCCCCACCACCATATAGAGTCACCTACTTGTAACTGTGCCTTGTATTCTCTGTCTTCCATCTGTTCTTATGAATGAAATGTTCCAAGCTGTATCCTTGCAACTTGTGCACTAGATCCCATTCCTTCCCCTACTCCAAGAGTGATTCAGCAACTTTCTCCTCTCCCCTGCAGCATCACTCCCACCCTCTCTATTGGATCATTCCCACGACCAGCTTGGTGGAAGCAATGACCAGCCCACTCCCAGATTCTTGCAGTAGCCTCCTGCCTGGTTTCCTTTTAGCCCCTGCTCCCTTTCACTCTGTTTTCATCGCAATAGCCAGAATGATTCCATAAAATGCACTCTTGCTCAAAACCCTCCAGAGGCTTCTCATGCACTGAGTGTAAAAGTTAAAATCTTTAAAGAAAAAAAAACCCAACCCTAGTTGGTCTTCCCTGCCCTCTACCTTTTCTTACTTCTCTAACCTAATATCTTACTCCTCTCCCTCAGCTCTTTCTGCACCAGCCACACTGATTTTATTTTTCCTAGCACACCCTGGCTAGAACTTCCACCTAGCCCCAGATTTTTTAGTTTCCTAGAACCCCCACTACTTGCCCTAGATTTTCATCTAGCTGGTTCCCTTACCCTTTTTTGACCTTTCATCTTTCATATCGTCAATGAGGCCTTTCCTGCCCACTCTTTAGAAGTATAACTGCCCCCACCTCCCCTACTCTATTTTTCTCAGTTACACTTATCTCCATGTTGTGAAATACCATACATTTTTACTTGTTAGTTGTTGTTTATCGTCTGTCACCCCCCTCAACCCTACCCCAGGTAAGGTGCTTGAGTGGTTGGGATTGTTTTTTTCCTTTTTACTCCTGTCCCATATTACTGGTGTATTCCTAGAACATAGTAGGTACTTATAAATATTTGAAAGAGTGAATCCGTAAGAGTATAACTGGAAAATGACCTAGGAGTATCAGTCATGCAGACTGAATTTTTTTTAATCTGTTTCACCAATTCTGTTTTTGTTTGTTTGTTTGTTTGTTTTGTTTTGAAGATAGGGTCTCACTCTGTTGCCCAGGCTGTAGCAGTGGCATGATCTCAGCTCACTGCAACCTCCACCTCCCAGGTTCAAACGATTCTCCTGTCTCAGCCCCCCAAGTGGCTGGGACTATAGACGCTCCCAGCTAATTTTTGTATTTTTGGTAGAGACAGGTTTTTCCCATGTTGTCCAGGTTGGTCTTGAACTCCTAGCCTCAAGTGATCCGCCCACCTCAGCCTCCCAAACTGCTGGGATTACAGGCGTGAGCCACTGCGCTGGACCCAATTCTGCTTTATAAACATAATTTAAATACAGTTTCAGCTTCAGTTGAGTCACTATGGGCATTCCTCTTTCTAGGAATTGTGGGACTCTCCCTCTTATATGCAGTTGACCCTTGAACAACACGTGTTTGAACTTTATGGGTTCACTTACACGCAAATTTCTTTTTTTTTTTTTTTCTTTTTAGAGACAAAGTCTCCCTTTGTTACCCAAGCTGGAGTACAGTGGCGCCATCATAGCTCACTGCAGCCTCGATCTCCTGGGATCAAGGATCCTCCTGCCTCAGCCTCCTGAGTAGCTGGGACTACAGGTTCACGCCACCATGCCCAGCTAAATTTTTCTTTTTTACTTTGTAGAGATAGTGTCTCGCTATGTTGCCTAAACTGGTCTCAAACCCTTGGCCTCAAGCGATCCTCCAGCCTTGTCCTCCCAAATTGCTGGGATTTACACGTGTACACCACGATGCCCAGCCCACAGATTTTTTTTTCAATAAATACCTTGGAAAATTCTTTGGAGATTTTTGACAATTTGAAAAAACTTGCAGGTGAATGTGTAACCCAGAAATATTGAAGAAATTAAGAAAAAAGTATGTTATGAATGCATAAAATATATGTACATACTAGTCTATTTTATAATTTACTAACATAAAGTATATACAAGTCCACTATAAAATTTAAAATTTATCAAACCTTACACACAGACCATACTATGGAAGATTCCTAGTGGAAAGAAATGTAAACAAAGAAAGATACAGTATTAAGTCATAACTGCATAAAAGTAACTGTACTACTCTAATAGTTTTATAGCAACCTCCTGTTGCTGTTGCAATGAGTTTATGTGTTGGGAGTATCCACTTAAAACTCTATGTGATGCTAATCAATCATCTTTGAGTGAACAGTTCGCCTCCAGTAAATTGCGTATCTCAGTAAAAAGTGATCTGTAGGAGTTCTCGAGTATTTTTTTTATCGTGTTTAGTTCAATGCTATAAACCTTGGATGTATGGGACCATGGGGCCCATATGAAGTGCCACTAGTGATGCTGGAAGTGCTCCCAATAAGCAGAGAAAAGTTAAGACATTACGAGAAAAGGCTGAATTCCTTGATACGTACCAGAGATTGAGGTCTGCAGCTGCAACCGCCTGCCATTTCTAGATGAATGAATTCAGCCTAAAGACCACTGTAAAAAGACACAGTGGCTCATGACTGTAATCTCATGCTTTGGAAGACGGAGGATCACTTGAGTCCAGGAGTTCAAGACCAGCCTGAGCAACATAGTAAGACTCTTGTCTTTATGGGAAAAAAAATTAAATAAAATAAGTCTCATGTTAAAAAAAAAAAAGCCAGGCATGGAGGTGTGCGCTTGTACTTATAGTTCCAGCTATTCAAGAGGCTGTCCTCCAGTGAACTGTGATTGCACCACTGCACTCCAGCCTGGACAACAGAGCAAAACCCTGTCTCTTAAATAAAAGAAAAGGGAACTTGTGAAGCCATTACTGCAACTATGCCAGTGGGCATGAAAACTTTACACTTTTTGCAAAATACAAAGTCTGTGTTAATGGACTGTTTATGTTATGGGTAAGGCTTCAGGTCAATGGTAGACTATTAGTTAAGTTTTAGGAGAGTCAAAAGTTATATACAGATTTTGAGCTGCATCGTGTGGGGACCCCCGCATTGTTCAAGGGTCAACTGTACTTTAAAAGAAGTATACCATGAGAAAAGTATGTATTTTAATACTTTCTGAACTTTTACACTTTCAATAGGTTGCTGTTAAAAATTACTTTGGTTCAATGTAGACATTCAGCCTATTTATAGTTATTCTTCTTATGGTCCTTCTTTAGAGATGATCTGCTATAAATTTCCCTCTAAGTGCTGTTTTAACTGCATTACACACATTTTGATATGTTGTCTTTTCATTATCATTCAATTCAAAATATTTTTCTATAGTTTTCCTTGCAATTTATATATTTTAAGTTACTTAATTTCCAAATATTTGGGAATTTTGCAGATTTATTTTCTATTGATTTCTAATTTAATTTTATTTTATACTCAGAACCCATGTTTTTATAATGCCAATTCTTTTAAATTTTTTGAGACTTGCTTAATGGCAACTGACACTCTGACAACTGTCAGAGACACATTTTTTTTCCGCAATGCACATGAAACATCAAGAAAGACCATTGTCTTTTCGTGTTTTCCATCATATATTGAACATATTTATACTAGCTATTTTAAGGCTTTTCCTATTCCGTCATCTTTGTCAATTCTGAGTCTGTTTCTGCTGACTGATTTTATCCTAGTTATGGGATATGTTTCCTTGCTACTTTTTATGTCTAATAATTTTTTATTGGTGTTGGACATTGTGATTACCATGTAGTTGTGTGTCTACATTTTATCTTTTTTCCAAGAACATTCACTTCCAGCAGGTAGTTGAAGGTCAACTTGATCCTTTCAAGCTTGTTTTTTGTTGTTGTTGTTTTGTTTCTTTTTTGAGACAGAGTTTTGCTCTAGTTGCCCAGACGGGAGTGCAATGGCACAATCTCAGCTCACTGCAGCCTCCACCTCCCAGGTTCAAGCAGTTCTCCTGCCTCAGCCTCCTGAGTAGCTGGGATTACAGGCATGCACCACAATGCCAGGATAATTTTGTATTTTTAGTAGAGGCAGGGTTTCTACATATTGGTCAGGCTGGTCTCGAACTCCTGACCTCAGGTGATTCGCCTGCCTCGGCCTCCCAAAGAATTATTGGGATTAGAGGCGTGAGCCGCTGCACCCAGCCTCTAGCTTGTTTATATGCTTTCTTAAGATGGTTCTAAAGTAAAAGACGACAAAGTTTTTATTTAAAGAACCAGATAGTATTTTAGCTTCTACAGTTCCTTTTGCATATTTGTTTGTACAACACCTTAAAAATGTAAAAAACATCTTTTGCTTGTGAACCATACAAAACCAGGCTTTGGGTTGGATTTGTCCTGTGGGCTGGAGCCACCAATTGCTGTTCTAAAGAATTCTTTAGGGCTACTTTAGCCATACTTTTGTTGTTAAATACTCTTCTGTCAAGTCAGAGACTATTCAGGGTCTGAGATTTTACCCTACTTCAAAGCCAGTAAATGAGCTTGCCACAGTTGCACAGATGCTGGCAGAAGACATGAGACTCCCAGGTCAGAAAGAGACAACCTTATTATTCACAGTACAGCAAATAGCATGGGCTTTATGTTCTCTTAGTTTTCCTTGTTCTCCAAGCCAAGACAATGGGGACAATGTGAGTAGCTCCAGGTAAATGCTATACATACAGTTGATTTGTGTCACATCTGAAGAGCCCCAGGCTTAGGAAACCTCTAATCTTATAAGGTAACCACTAGTAAATCTGCCACACTTTGTCCTGGAAGGAGCCATTCACTTTATTTTTCTGGTCAGGAAACAAGTCTGTCCTCTGTGCTGGAGGATGACACTATGCCTTCCGAAGGCTATTGGCTAGACAAACATCCTTCGAAAGACAGTCTAGGTCAAAAGTTGTCACAAGACACACAGAAATGCCTTGGAGGATTGTTGCTTAGCACCCATAGGTTCAAGAGGCATTTCCACTGGTTGTAACTCAAATGCTTGTCAGCCCTGTGAAAGTGTTGCTGAGGTCTCTGTGCCCCAGTAGTTCTTCCTCTGAGAGTTGTTCTTCTAGTAGTTGTTCTCTGCCTGGCCTCACATAGTCCCATTTTATGGATGTACATCTTAGTATTCCTGTTGACTCAAGATGATTTTTATGCAGATTTCTGGAGCTCTGTCTCTTGACAGCTTTCTCGTCTCTCGTGGTGCTCTCTTTCTCAAATTGTGGTCGCCCTCGTAAGTTCCTGTCTCTCTCTTAAGCTCAACAAAACCACTGTACTCTGCTTAGGTTCTCCTTCTTTGTGTATCAATCCATAGAGTGCCTCCGGGAAGAAGACTGGAACTCACTTCATTTTTCTTTCCCAAGAGATCACAGTCCTGTACTACCTGTTAGTCAGATTTTCGAACTGGTTATTTTACATATTTTGTCTATTTTTACCATTTTTTATAGCAGGATGCTAGTCCCACATTAGTTACTCCATCATTGATTCTTTTCTTTTTTTTTTTTTTTTTTTTTAAACATAGTCTTGCTCTGTCGCCAGGCTGGAATGCAGTGGCGAGATCTCGGCTCACTGGAACCTCCACTTCCCAGGTTCAAGCCATCCTCCTGCCTCAGCCTCCCTAGTAGCTGGGACTATAGGCATGAACCACCATGCCCGGCTAATTTTTGTATTTTTAGTAGAGACAGGGTTTCACCACGATATCCAGGATGGTCTCAATCTCCTGGCCTCATGATCTGCCTGCCTCAGTCTCACTAAATGCTGAGATTATAGCCGTGAGCCACTGTGCCCGGCCTGATTCTGTCTTTTTAGCATTTACTTCTTTATAAGTTTTAGGATTTTGATTAGCATAATCACTCTGAGTGGGAGATATTTTTGTTGTCACCCTTTCTTGGCCTGTCTTCAAGTTTGATGAGTATTTCTATCTGCCCTTTTCCCCATTCCATACCCTATTCCAGAACCAGTTCTTAGAATGGCTTTAGAGGGCTCCTACTCCTTACTGATATCGGGAATATGGCCAATTCAGTAACTGAACCAGCTGTTAGCTCAGCTCGGTTGCTGTGGTGATGTTTTTCTTTTGTCATTTTTGCCCTCTTGGGTCCAAAGCTTCCCATAAATACACAGCCCCAGGCAGTATCAGAAGCCGTTTTATTCAGCCTCCTTTCATGAGGCTGGGGAAAACCGGGTGACAAACCACTCTTTGCCTGGAACTAAAGGGTTTCTTGGGATTTGGGATGATCAGTGCTAAAACAGGAAGAGTCCTGGGAAAACCAGGATGGCTGATCACCTCAGTCATGCCCCAGTTTCTGACTTCCAGTAACATGGCTGGCATTGGTCTTCATCTTGAGCAGAGCATTTTAGTCTGCGTATTCCACAAGAGCTGAGTTTCCAGTTGCCACTAGCTGCCTCAAGACCCAGACCCTGATCAACTGCGGCTCTAGCCCAGCTTACTGCTTTGCATTTCTATTGTGTTCCTGGTCCACAAAGATATTAGTTTTGTTTTTTGAACCCAACAATGGCCTTTTAGTTTTCTTTTTTTCCTATTTTATCTCTCATTACCATGTGTTTAGAGCATAGAAGATAAGCTGAAACATGAATTTACTGTGCCACCTTGATTGGAAATTCTACTGATTCTTTTTCAATTTGATAATTGTCTTGATTTAGAAAATAATGTAATTTAACAGCCTGCTTTATTGAGAAACGCTCCCAACTCTCCCTGTCATTTCGAGGGATCTCAAATCCAGAAATTCAGGTGAAATATAGTCATTTTCCATATAGTGGTTTCATTGTTTCTTTGAGGGCATCATAACTCTGTGCTTGAGTTAGAATAGAACAGGGATAGTATCCCAGCTCTGCTCCCTCCTACGTCTGGTTGATGAGAATGGTATCAGACAGTGCTCTGTGTCCCTATCTCCTCCCCATCTCTGCTTCGAGCTGCTCTCTTTCCTTTTCCTATTCCTCCATTCCTGAAGAGGCAGAAGGAACAAAGTTAAAGAGGGGATAGATAGGGCAGTGGTTTCCAACCTCTTAGAAGATATGGGTCCTTATTTTATGCAACCCTCAATCTGTTCTTGGAGAATATGTGGATTTTCAGACCTTTTGTCATAACTTTCTAGCCTTTCCAGAGTGTTACTGCCTCTGAACTTGGGCAAGAGGAGGAAGAAAAGCCTTTCTACTTGTTCATTTGCCTCGAACTATGCTCTCTATCTATGTTCTTTTAGATGCAAAGATTTTAAAAAACCATTTTCAATCTTTTGCTCTGTCATGCTGTTGCCAATAACAATCTAGGGAACTGTCTAGTGAACTGCATTGTGATTTACAGTAGGCATTTAAAATATTTCCAATGGATTAAAGAGTTTCTGAACATAGGGGGTTTCACATTTCAAGCCCAAATACCTAAATAAAATTGCACACTATGTTCCTGTCAGTATACTTGCTGGAGCAAAGTAGTTCACACCAACCAGCTTAGCTCTGCTTGGAAAATACTTTCTTATCATTCAGCTTTGGTCTTCTGTTTTTAATTGAAGTGGTAGAAATGTGTACATGACCATCCTCGTTGAGACATTTAGAAACTGGTATTGCATATGGTATCATCCTCTTTAAGCCACTCTGTTTTTAACAAAAACAAAATAAACATGTGAGTTAACAGCTCACATGAAGGAATTAAACATTTTCTGGGAGGTAATTTAATAAAAATCAGATGATTCAAGAAATGACTACCTTCATGTTTTGTTTATTTGTTTGTTTTGTTAAAGAAACTAGTTAGGAAAATACCTTGTTTGGATATCTTAAAATAACTCCATAGGTAGCTGTTCTGTGATTGCTGACTTAGGGTGTGGGAAAGTTACAAAATGAAACAGAGAGCTATTATTTAGCAATTAAGAACACACTTTGCTTATTTAACTGGGATTAAGTACTTCAGGAGCAAGTTTTGTGCTAACATTAGACATTGAGGTTGGTCCAATAGCTGCACACGTTATTCTTTAGAAACTGTAGTCTGTTAGTTCAAATCAGGACACCGCAGTGTGAATATAAATCACTTATGCCACATTCTTACAAGGTCATTAAACCATAGTTGTCATAGTTTCTGTAGAATTACCAAAGCAAGAATTTCCTCTGTGTAACATTTGAGCTTTATTTTTTTCTTTTTGTTTTTCTTTCATATATGAGAAGACTCTTTTAAAATGATATTTAATTTTCTAATGCCCTGGCCTCTGTCATCCCTCACCTATAAAATAGATATATGTACTAGGAAGCAGGTATTGCATGAGCGTACTGTGAACAGCATACTAGAACCCATAGGTTTTAGGAAATTAATGAGAAAGGTAATGTGGTATAGTGGAAAGAGAATGAGTCTTGGAGTCAGGCAAACCCACCTGTGAATCCAGCGCCACCATACTCTCTGTAGAACCTTAGCAAAATTGCTTAGTTTCTGTGGGTCTCAGCTTCCTTATCTGGTTTTAAAAAAGAAGGAAGAAAATGTTAGATGCTGAGAAAATGTTACTTCACTGCCCCTACCCTTCTCAGAACACATTTAGATAGACAGCTAGACAGACAGATGGAATTTTATTAACTGAATGCTTATTATGTGCCAGGCATTGTGCTCCACATCTCATTTAGTCCTAACACACATACGAAGCACTGGAGCTCACACAGCCTTTGTATATGTCTTCAGGTTTGACTTGCCTAAAATTACATAAGTAGGAAGTAGTAGAGCCAAACTACTGTACAGCACAGTGCTCTTAACTACTGCGATTTTAGCCTCACAAAATTTAAAATCTCTTAGAGATATCCTACCAGTTTAATGCTGTTAGAAAATGCAATGACAGCCGGGCGCAGTGGCTCACACCTGTAATCCCAGCACTTTGGGAGGCCAAGGCGGGTGGATCACAAGGTCAGGAAATCAAGACCTGGAAAATCACGGCTAACACGGTGAAACCCCGTCTCTACTAAAAATGCAAAAGAAATTGCCAGGCATGGTGGCAGGCACCTGTAATCCCAGCTACTTGGGAGTCTGGGACAGGAGAATGGCATGAACCAGGAGGCGGAGTTGCAGTGAGCTGAGACTGCGCCACTACACTCCAGCCTGGGCGACAGAGCGAGACTCCGTCTCAAGCACACCAACATGGCACATGTATACATATGTAACAAACCTGCACGTTGTACACATGTACTCTAGAACTTAAAGTATAATAATAAATAAATAAATAAATAAAAAAGAAAAGAAAATGTAATGACAAACCACTAGTTTCTCATCATATTTATTTTTTTCTGTCCATATTTAATTTTGATGCATGTATTTGCTAGAGCTGCCATAACCAAGTACCACAGACTGGGTGGCTTAAGCTGCAGAAAATTATTTTCTCATAATTCTGGAGGCAAGAAGTCCCAGTTAAAGCTGTTGACAGGTTTGGTTTTTTCTGAGATCTCTCTTCTTGACTTTCAGATGACTGCTGCTATGGTCTGAGTACTTATGTCCCCACAAATGCATATGTTGAAATCCTAACCTCAAGGTGATGATATTAGGAAATGGGGACCTTGGGAGGTGATTATGTCATGAAGTCAAAGCCCTCATGAGTGAGATTTGTTCCCTTATTAGATATGCCCAAAGCGACCCCTCACGCTTTCCACCACGTGAAGACAGGGCAAGAAGGCACCGCCTATGAGGAAATGGGTCCTTAGCAGACACTGAATCTGCCAGCACCATGGTCTTGGATCTTCTGGCCTCCGAACTGTGAGAAGTAATTGTGTGTTTTTTTAAGTTGTCCAGTTTATGGCATTTTGTTATGGCAGCCTGAGCAGGCTAAGACTTCTTGCTGTGCCTTCATATGGCTGTCCTTCTGTGTGTGTTGTCTGTGTCCTCATCTCCTCTTTCTATGTAGACACCAGTCCTATTGGATTACAGCTCACTGTAACAATTCCATTTCTCTTAATTACGTCTTTAAAGGCCCTGTCTCTAAATACAGTCATGTTCTGAAGTATTGCAGGTTAGGGCTTCAACATGGGAATTTGGGGAGGACATATTCAGCCCATAACAATGCATATATAGCATAAAGCATGTGAAAATAAGAGCACCCAACCTTCATTGTGTGTTTCCTACGTGTGCGACACTGTTCAAAACACTCTATACATGTGTATTTAACCCGTATGAGGATAGGTACTATCCTTATCCTCATTTGTTACTGGGAGGCTAGGTAGTCTGTCCAGGGTCACATTACTAGTAAGTGAAATAGGATTTGAAGCTCTGCAGTCTGACTCCAGAATCTGAACTTTTATGCAGTATATATACTGCCCCTCACAAAAACAAGAAATACTCAGTTTGGAGCAAAGAAACAGAAGACACAGTAATATCTATTTGAGATAAAATTATGATTAGCTTGAAAATTCTGCATATGTTTAATTAGCAGTTACTAGGTTGTCATATGTGAGAAATAAAGAAGCAGCTTCATTCATTCTTCTTTGCCATTGAAAATCATGGCAAAAACCGCAATTACTTTTGCACCAATGTAATACCGTAGCACAAGTAATAAGTCAGAGTCATTTAAAAAATAGGAAAGAAAACTCCAAGTAAATTTCTGGTATGCTACTCTATATAATAAAGGGTTAATTAATACAAAATACTCTTCTAAAATTTCAAAAGCAAATAGTACCCACAATAAAGTTTTAGTATTTCAAGACCTAGTACACACATGTCTTACTTCTGGCTTTTTGTCGAAGTTGATATCACTCCAGCTTCAGCCCATTTTACTGAAGCAGAGAAAACAGCTGAGTTTCACGTCTGGGAGATATAGGGCTCAGGGACAGCAATAGTCCAGTCTCTGAACTAAGCCTACAAAAGCAAAGAGCCTGGACCTAACAGTGACTAGAAAAGAAATTGTAAACCATCCATATTCCCTCCCTGGACCCCCAAACCGTGAGGAAGGAATATAGAGCCCCCTCAACACAAAGAAACAGGATTTGAACCACTTTAATTGAGTGTCAAAGGACAGCATTCCTCACCTTCTATCTGGTTTGAAACCAAAGTAAAGAAACAGATTTGGGGGTAGGAAACACTGCTGTGGTGCTCCCTTTTTGCCAGTCATTTTAGCGTCAGCAAAGCCTCTGCCTTCAAGATGCGTGAAGTCTGGTGACTGGGGAGATTTACAAAGATGAGATAATGAGAATTAACAGAGCTCACAGTCAAGTTCTAAGTTGAAAATAGTCACATATGAAAATGTTGAGTGGAGACATTGTTATGGCTGGTCAGGATTTTGGAGGCCACTATGGCTGGAGTTATCAAGACAAATGATGTAGAAAAGATGGGTTTTAAGATGGACCTTGAAAGATGAGATAGGGTTTGTGGTGGAAAGAAGAGGCATCTTAGACAGGATTCAACATCAGCTGGGCATGAAGGCAGGAACGAGGGAAGCATGTGGAAGCAATGAGGAGACCTCACCTCTGGAACAGATAGGTTTGGGGGAGTAATGGGATATACTTTGTAAGTAGATAGAGTGGGGTCAGATTATTAATATGGCTGCATGCTGAAGGCTGGCATTATTATTCTATTAATTGAATTGCTCAGTGAAATTATCTCAATTCTCTAAACATGCTTGTAAGAATACATCTCAACAGAACTTAGCATTTTGGATTAAGTAGTGTGTTTGTTATCCCTTAGTCTGGTTGGATCACAACATACTCTATGGACCACTGGCCCTTCCTGATTCTCTCCTCAAAGTTCTGTCATGCCTAATTAGGCTGGGAGATCATGCAGTCCTATGCCTTCACTCACCCCTGGCCAGAGGCCTTGGAACAAGCTTAAAGTGATTCTAAGTGGCTGACTAGAGTTGGCAGGAGAGTGCCACTGCCCTGTGAAGGCATATAGCCTAAGAAATGGCTTAAACTTGGCTGGGCGCAGTGGCTCACACCTGTAATCCCAGCACTTTGGGAGGCCAAGGCGGACAGATCACTTGAGGCTGGGAGTTCGAGACCAGCCTTACCAACGTGGTAAAACCCCACCTTTACTAAAAAATACAAAAATTAGCTGGGTGTGGTGGTGCACACCTTTAGTCTCAGCTACTTGGGAGGCTGAGGCGTGAGAATTGCTTGAACCTGGGAGGTGGAGACTGCAGTGAGCTGAGATCATGGCACTGCACTCCAGCCTGGGAAACAGAGCAAGAGTCCATCTCAGAAAAAAAAAGAAGAAGAAAGAAAGAAATGGCTTAAACTTTTTAAAATCAGTGATATGTGCAATCTCTGCATTTTATAAACCTTAAAAGGGAAGAACCCTATAGAATTATCAGATCCCCATGCCATTTTGTGATAGTAGAAAGCACCTTTGGAGCCTCACAGACCTTAATCTGAAGTCTGTGTGACTTCAGGCAAATTATCAAATGTGTATGAGTCTGTTGTATTTTGTAATCTGTATAACAGCCCAATAACTATGCAGTTATTGTTAACTTTCTTTTTTTCCTTTTGTGGCTTCTCTCAGTTCCTGACATTTTGGAAGAACATCTTAGTCCAATCGTAAATGACCTCTACTGTCAAGGAGCTGAAAACTACTCTTTAGGATCCCTGTGGATCCCCACTCATGTATTTATTTCCTCAGGGTAGAATTTCAAGTCAATCAGAGCCAGTCCTTAGGATAGTACAGAATTCAGTAGGATTCAGAGTTCCAGGAAATCATCTCAGAGTGGGTGGATCAACTACCCTTATGTGTACTGAGTCTAAAACAAGAAATAACTACTGAAAGTCATTATATGGCCTCAAGCATATAAACATTAAGGTTACATGTGACAAAGCACTTTTTAAGTTCACAAACAGTTGGGCAAGGCCATAAACTATCACATTACTAAATTACTGCCATTTCTAATGTTCAAGGTTCCAACTACAAGCTTGTCCTTAGAAGTTGTCTTAGAAATTACAATGTGCTGTCAGTAATTTGGGTGTATCCAATTGCGCTTGCAGCTAAGAAACACATAGGGTTTGCTGGTTAGTATTTTGCCTATATTTGAATCCTGAAAATAACCACTTCATAAGAACAGAATGAGTTTTGTGAAGATTATATTGCAGTTGGTTAGAAATGGAAGGTACATTTTTCTTACCCTCTCTTGCCTTTCATCTCTAAACACATTTGCCCCTACTCTGAAGTAGAGGCGACCATGAGAGCAGCTGCAGTAAGCAGCTGCAGCATCTTCTGCGTCATCTGCTCCTACGCTCCACATCTTCCGCGCCCAGTCGCCCTTTTCCTGCTTTCAAAATGGCCCACTGCCCTTTTCTGTTCAGTGCCCTACCTGGGGTCTGGCTGTGTCCCTGCAGTGATTTCAGGGGATTTTGCCTGGTGTCCTCTTACTTGTAGCATTCTGTATGGTAAAAAGATCATTAGTGAAAACATTTGTATCTTATTTTTAAAAACTGGAAAGAAAAAAGCGTTTATCAGCTAATATTCAGCGGCTTGCTGCTGCTGCGTCCACAAGTCCTGCCTGTTGATTTTGGTGATGGGCTCTACCCTATCAGTACAACAGAAAGCTAGAATTTTACATGTACATGCAGAGGACCGATGATTATGTTCTTTGAGGAGAAGGCCTCCACAGGATTGCGTTGAGAGAAATGGCTTATTCATCCTGTGCACGTAGGGTAGTCAACCACTGTCCCAGAGTCAGTTCTCTAACTTTCCACAAAGTGCTTAGGACTGGCCAAGCCACTCCCAGCATTTCTCTCAGTGCACAATAACCTGTTATAACCAGCAGCTATGGAATACCTTTCTTCAAAAAAGCAGAGTCGAGCATCAACTTTTCTGTAAGGTAGAATATAGGAGGTAGTGCAGGATAAATTCCTTTGCGTAATATGATAAAGGAATTTATGCTCCATGGCACCTGGGGAAGAGCCAACTCATTTTAGACTGGTCCTTTTAATGTTGTTTGATTTTGTACACTTAGAAAATGGGCTTGCATTCTTTTTCTCTTTTTGAAAAAGCTATTATGTTGTTTTAAAACATACATATTTTAGGTTTTAGGTAATATATTATTCAAATTCTAATTTAAAACAAAGTATTACTTAATATATTTGATTTATGACGCATTACATGCACCATGCATGGAAAGCAAATAAAAACAAATTATAAGTTTTATTTTACTATGTTGGCAACAGGGTAGCCTGCCTTACAAAACAATATAGATCATCTTTTACCGCTGCCCTCCAGAAATAATTTGGAGTTTACAAAATCCAAATTGCACCTGCCAGAACTGCCAGTAATATCTTCAGTTTTCACTGACTTGACTTTCCTTTCACTCCCTCCGTATATTTAGACAAATGGAACAGATATTTCAGCCACACAGTTTACACAATAAAAAACAAAGGTTGAAAGAAAGGAAAGGAATGTATTAACTTAACTTTGGGCATGTGAGCATATAGATGCTAGCATCCACAGCATATCAATACACAGGTGAAATATACCTAAAATAAGGTGATGTGTGTGTGTCAGACTGAATATGCGGGTGTGGTGTACGCAGATGTGTACGTGCCAAACTGCTGGTTTTCTCACGTAAGTACAGCAGTTTCAATACCTACCAGTAAATGCTAATGCATTATGAGAAAAAGAATTTGTCTCCTTAAATATTACAATATACAATAAGTGTATATTTGTTATAAATATAAAAACAATGTGCTTGAAATGCTAATTAATTAGATTGGAGAGTACATACTTTGTGAGGAATAGATAAAAAACGAGAACAATTAGACCTCAGTTAGCCTGGGCAACTGTAAAAATATAAAGTCACAGAAGCTCTGAGCTGGAAGGATTTGATCAGGGCCTCTACAATCTAAATCTTATTAAAGGCATGAATTGCCTTTGCAGCATCCCAGTAAAGTGGTCATTCTGCACTTGTTAGACTTTTCTTGTTATACTTTTGGTGTAGGGATACTCAGTGCTTACCAACACAGCCATCTTCAGGTCCTTTTTTTTTTTCTTTCTTAATTGAAGCAGGGTTTCCCTCTGTTGCCCAGGCTTGAGTGCAGTGGTGCGATGATGGCTCACTGCAGCCTCGACCTCCTGGGCTCAAGCAATCCTCCCACTTCAGCCTCCCTAGTAGCCAGGACTACAAGCACGAGCCACCAAACTGGTTAATTTTTGTATTTTTTATAGCGACAGGGTTTCACCATGTTGCCTAGACTCAAACTCCTGTGCTCAAATGATCCCCCCACTTCAGCCTTCTGAGTAGCTGGGATTACAGGTGTGAGCCACCACACCTGGCCCTCAAGTTCTTATTAAGGGAAAATATATTTACCTGTAATCGTGTAATCTGTGTATCCATGTGGTTCTCATTCTTCCCCTCCATCCTACACAGAATAAACTAATCCCTCCTACAATCCTTCAGGTATGTGAAGACAATCATCATGTCATAACTGTCCTATAACTGAGCCATCACTAACAAAGACTTGTCTCCTGAGCCTGTCAGAGCCAGGGAGTTTATTCATCCTTGCCATTCAGCAACTGAAAGATCCTCATCCCTAGAGTAGATTGGTGATGGTACTTCTCAGACGACAAGCCTGTGATGTGGTTCTGTTGTGTTGATGTGTTACTGCTGAAGACACTAGAGCCGGAGAGGAAATCCTAAGCCTAGAGCCCAGGCAAGAGCCACAGATCTGAATTCAGTTGGTGGCAGCAAAGGCAGGGACCATGATGTTTTACTTGCACCAAAAAACAAAACCAAGAACTTTTAATCTGTGTCACTGACATTCATATGAGTCTGTGATTTTCTAGTTAGGGCCTTGAGCTCCATTTTACTGCCAGCTCTGCTACTGGCCAGATGCATACCCTTGGCCAATCCTCCTCACTGCTCCCTGGGTCCCTCTGTGAGACACAAAGGCACATGCTACTTTTCTGCCTAGAAAACTGCCCCCACTCCCCTGGTCTCAGCTAAGATGTCATTTCTCCCCTCACCCCAAGACTGGCCTCTGTCTTCCGATGCACCCAATGCTCACCTCTGTTCACTTACTTCATTGTATTTTAATCACCTATTTACTTGTCTGTCTCTATCGTACTGGAAGTTCTTTAATGCTGAGGACTCAGTCTTAGTCCCCAGCACTTAACTCACTGCTTTGCATATACCAGAACTCAGAAAAAAATGTGTTGCAAAAAGGAAGAAAGGAAAGTGAAGAGGAAGAGAGATGATAAAATTAGAAAGTTGGACTAAATTATCTAAGTACCTCTTACAGCTAAAACTCTATAATTCTTTGTTCTTAGGTGCTATATTTAATGGCAACCTGAGATTTTTGGAAATTTAGATTTCTCTAGTAAGAGAATGGGTTTCAAGTGAGTATACCAAAATAGGAAAACTATAAATATATATTCATACATAGAGTAAAATGTTAAGACTGAGACTTAGAATTCATTTAATGAGCCCAAATTGTATTTTATATATGAGGAAACTGAGGCACACTAAGACTAAGTTAACTACCCAAACTCTTCCACCTGGTTAGTGGGAAAATCACATTTCAAACCCTGATCTTCCTGGTTCCTGAACCAGGATAGCTGGACTGTAATCTTCCCTGTTTTTGAAAGAGCTGCTAAAAACTTGGTTACAAACTTTAAGTGACACCTTACTCCATTTATGTGAGGGTTATAGCAATATACAACTTTCTAGCTATAAATTAAACCTTGAGAAACACCTATCTCCACTCCTAGACACACTAATGAACATTAGTCTTATTTTTCTCCCAGAAATGTCAGAGGGTGTTACAATGCTACACGAGATGATGCCTGCAAGTTGCTTGCTAGATAGAGCTGCAGTCATGTGAATTGCTTTCAGCCAGGTTGAGTATCCAGGCTCAATGTTCTGGTGTTAAGCCATAGGGAAGTGTTGCCATGAGACCAGCTTCTTGGCAAGTAGCCCTGAGGTGCAGCTGTAAGGTGACCCAGTGCAGGCCTGAGGCCAGAGCCCTGTGCTCAGTGCCAGAAAACTTGAGCCAAACATTGGAACTAATTCCCAGGGCACTGAAATTGGTCTCAATTAAAATTTTAGATGAAAAGGGTTTTTGTTTGTCCTGAAGAACCACTTCAATTTATAAACTCATAGAAAAAGTAGGTATTTTGCTGTTATACTTGGAATACTTTTCAGAAGCCAAACCCTTTAAAAAAAAAAAAAGAAAAGAAAAGAAAGAAGACATTAGATTATTTAAGAAGTTATAAAATTTTTTCTTTATCTTCTGCATTTTAATAGCTACAAACTATGTACCTATTTTATTTATTTATTTATTTATTTATTTATGTATTTATGTATTTATTTATTTTGAGACGGAATCTAGCTCCGTCGCCCAGGCTGGAGTGTGGTGGCACAATCTCCGCTCACTGCAACTTCCGCCCCCTGGGTTCAAGCGATTCTCTTGCCTCAGCCTCCTGAGTAGCTGGTACTACCGGCACCCACCACAACGCCCGGCTAATTTTTTGTATTTTTAGTAGAGACGGGAGTTTCACCGTGTCAGCCAGGATGGTCTCGATCTCCTGACCTTGTGATTCCCCCGCCTCAGCCTCTGAAAGTGCTGGGATTACAGGCGTGAGCCACTGCGCCCAGCTGAAAATATTTCTTGAAAGCAGCACTTTTCATAAGATTCACTGGCTGAAGAATCCTTATTTTTCTGTCTTTGAGCATGCTATGTAAGGTGTAAATCTTCTTCAAATGTAAAGGTATTGGAATGGAAATGGTGGAAGTAGTGGTCAAGGTGATGGTGATGACTGCACCAGACTTCAAACCCATACAGATTAGAGTTTGGAACCCAGCTTCACTGCCTACTAGCAGCTGACCTCAGATAGTATACTTAAGCATGGAGACTATTGTGTATGGAACTGGTTCTCAGACTAGTTGCAGTGGAATCACCTGGATGCTTCTACAAAGTATCCCTCCCTGGACTCTACTTCAGACTAACTAATTCAGAATCTCTGCGAGTGGGACCCAAGCATGAATATTTTGTGAACATTCTCATAAAGATTCTAATGTTGAGGACCAGTGACATAGTAATTAAAACTTTGGCTCTGGAGTCTAATTGGGCTCAGACTCCAGGTTGAACCTGTCTGAGCTTCAATACTTTCATCTGTAAAATGGGATAATAAGAGTTTAGGGGCCAGGCACGGTGGCTCACGCCTGTAATCCCAGCTTTTTGGGAGGCTGAGGCCAGGGGATCACGAGGTCAAAAGATTGAGACCATCCTGGCTAACATGGTGAAACCCCATCTTTACTAAAAAAAAAAATACTAAAAATTTAGCTGGGCATGGTAGCGGGCGCCTGTAATCCCAGCTTTTTAGGAGACTGAGGCAGAGAATTGCCTGAACCCGGGAGGCGGAGGTTGCAGTGAGCCGAGATCACGCCGCTGCACTCCAGCCTGGGCAACAGAGCGAGACTCCATCTCAAAAAATAAATAAAATAAAAAAGAGTTTAGTGTAGGGTTGTTAGAAGATTAAGTCATGTAAAGTACAGTACAGTACCTATGGCATAGTCAGTGTTCAATTATAGCACGTATTGTTATCCGTAATTCCTTCAATTCATATTGCATATGAATACTTGTTCTCACTTCAGCTTTGACTTAAAATTCATCCCCCAAATCAGTTGTGAGCCCTATCAAGTCCATTATCATAATCTTTTGTTCCTTTGACATTTTTTTCTATATCTGCTACTAACAACCTCATTAAACTGATTGCTATTTATTTCTGTTGCTATCCTTTCCCAACCTTCAGTCTTTTTTTGAGAGGACTAGAGGTCTCACTCTAGTCCAGGCTGGAGTGCAGTGGCACGATCTCAGCTCACTGCAGCCTCGACCTCCCAGGCTCAAGCCTCTCAAGTAGCTGGGATCACAGGTGCATGCCACCATGCCCGACCAGTTTTTGTATTTTTTGTAGAGACAGTTTTGCCATGTTGCCCAGGCTGGCCTTGAACTCCTGAGCTTAAGCGATTCACCTGCCTCAGGCTCCCAAAATGCTAGGATTACAGGTGTGAGTCACTGTACCTGGTCCACCTGCAGTCTTTACAGGCCCCTGTGTTGCCTTCACAACTTTTACTAGATGGCTTTTTTCTTAATCCACATACTCTGGACAAAGACAAGAGAGATAGTGTGGTATAATGAAGAACTAAGGAACCAAGAAAACCAGGGGCCTGGTCCCAGTTTTGTGACCATGGACAAGTCATGTATCCCTCCTAGGCGTTCGTCTCCCTGTTTATAATTTTAGGAAGTTGAACTGGCTGATTTCTTCCTGCCCTATGTCTGGTGGTTGGATGCAGGGGCTATTGCACATATTGCCTAGTGTGTCAGAGGAACACCCAGAAAGGAGGCCAGAGTGCTAGAGCTGAGGGAGACAGGGAAAGTGGTCCGAGATCAGGACAGAGAAAACAGGGCTGCTTGTGTGAGGCCTTAAAGGACCTGATAAGGACTAAGGCATTTACTCAGAGGAAGAGGAGAACTCACCAGAGAGGTTGGGGCAGAGAAATTGTAAGATATTATATCACCCATTTTTATTGAGTGCTTACTCTGTTAGATTCTATTTTCAGCACTTTATTTGTAATCCTCACAATAATCGTATGAGATAGGAACCACTCTATTCCCCATTTTACACTAAGGAAACAGAGGTCCAAAGAGGTTAAGTAACTTGCCTGAGAGCACATGGCTAGGAAGGACTTAGGCAGAATTTAGACCCAGGCAAACTTACTCATCTCATTCATTGTCCTGACGCCCCAAATGCTTAAGAGATCGAGACTGAGGTGGGTTTTTTTTTCTTTCTGTATTTC
This sequence comes from Piliocolobus tephrosceles, assembly GCF_002776525.5. Taxonomy (NCBI): domain Eukaryota; kingdom Metazoa; phylum Chordata; class Mammalia; order Primates; family Cercopithecidae; genus Piliocolobus; species Piliocolobus tephrosceles. The sequence continues at coordinate 10,718,710 of NC_045438.1, read as the reverse complement.
CAGAGGACACTTAGAATAAAATTAATTCATACTCATTCATAAATACAAAACTTCTTTACTTAAACTGATAACAATTTCCAGTATTTGGCTTTATGATTTCAAGTTTTTTAAAAAGCCCTCACATTAGCACATTTAGAAGCCTGCTGATGTGTGTCTCTTTAATTATGCAGACAGCTATTTATTTTTTGCTCCTAACACAGAGGTTGATTGGGAAATTTTTTATTTTATTGCTTACAACTTTACCCTGGTGCTATCTAAATCACTACTATATGATTTGGCATTTATAATTTATCATTTCCCTCTGCTATTAGACGAAATGCCCTTTAAAGCATTTCACAGCAAGGTGAACACAAGTCAAGTTTGCAAAGTTTTAGAAAAAATAATTGCAAAAACTCATTAAAGAATAATGAAAGTTGATTGATACAGCATACAGTATCAGGGCTGCATAGGCTGGGCGCGGTGACTCACGCCTGTAATCCCAGCACTTTGGGAGGCCAAGGCGGGCGGATCACAAGGTCAGGAGATCGAGACCACGGTGAAACCCCGTCTCTACTAAAAATACAAAAAATTAGCCGGGCGCAGTGGCGGGCGCCTGTAGTCCCAGCTACTCGGGAGGCTGAGGCAGGAGAATGGCGTGAACCCGGGAGGCGGAGCTTGCAGTGAGCCGAGATCGCGCCACTGCACTCCAGCCTGGACCACAGAACGAGACTCCGTCTCAAAAAAAAAAAAAAAAAAAAAATCAGGGCTGCCCAATTTAACAAATATAATTATTTTAAGTCATTTTCAGAGGGCATCTAAATTTCAGCACCTAATTTTCACCATCTTTCTAGGAATACTAGCAAAACTCTCTTCTTTATATAAAGGCTGTAAAAGCAAAATTATTAACTCATTTCTTTGGATTTCCCTAATGCTAAGGTTGAAACAATAGACATTTTAAATGATAGGAAACCAGATTTCTCTTACTATTCTGTGATTTTAACATTCTATTGCTGTAGCCAAGAGTCTCTGACTTCTGGACCAGCTGCCTTTCACATGCTGATTTTTCAGAGGGAATCCCTCAAGAGTTCTTAACCTTTGACTAGTGCCTACCTTGACTTCAGCCCCTGCAGGAAGTGAAGGTAGCAATGTTTGGGAATAAAAACACTGAGGGAAAAACATCTCCTAGTAGAATCATCGACTCAGTCTAATTTTAGATTTCAAGCAGACCACTTAGCTGTACTTTCAGCTAGTTGCAAGCATACGCTTTTTAGGTGCTCATCATTGAAGGACTAAAACCAGGACTTAAACTAAAATAATCAAATTTTCTATCATAATATTTTTCAGTAAAATAGGTGATATGTGAGAACATGTGTGTGCACGTGCAAACCATGTGCTTGTGCACCCACATTCAAGTATTCACAGCGTTCAAAATAAGATGATCCGGTCGGGCGTGGGGGCTCACGCCTGTAATCCCAACACTTTGGGAGGCCGAGGTGGGCAGATCACGAGGTCAAGAGATCAAGACCATCCTGGCCAACATGGTGAAACTCCATCTCTACTAAAAATACAAAAATTAGCTGGGTGTGATGGCACATGCCTGTAGTCCCAGCTACTTGGGAGGCTGAGGCAGAAGAATCACTTGAACCTGGGAGGCAGAGGTTGCAGTGAGCTGAGACCCCGCCATTGCACTCCAGTCTGGCAACAGAGTGAGACTCTGTCTCAAAATAATAATAATAATAATAAGACGATCCAAAAGTGTTCCTATTTTTCATAAACTCTTTTAATTTTTTTCTTTCCACCCGTCACAACCACAAGGACTAATCACCCCAGGCTGAAAACCTCAGAAGCCATGTTATTGAGGTATGTAGCAGGAATATGAGACATTTTTGGTAATAAGTTTTAGGTGGCAGCTATTTTGATATTGAAAAAACTGGATCAAATCTAACAAAGGTTTTTTGAGAGGAAATGGTTAAAAGGGCACATCTCGTGGCCAGGAAAACCACAGCAAAGTGTGCCAATTAGGAATAAATTAGAGAATGCTATACTTTCCTAGAAGGGTCAGAAAGTCAAATACTTGGCCTTGAGCTAGCTGCCTCTCACCTCTACCCCTGCTGATCCTGAGAACAAGTCACTCCTGTCTGTGTGAGCTCAACAGTTGCTGCCAGGCCTTGCCATTCCTCTGCAGAAAAGATCCAGAGATTTTTCACCGGAGGCTGCTGGCCAGCCTTAGAGTCAGAATGAGGTAGCTGAAGTGCCACTGAACTTTCTATAGTGCTCGAAAGCCAGCTTTCTGTCTGCAAAGGAAAATTCTCTAAACTCACTAAAGCCAAATCTAACATACTTTAAAGTCTCCAAAGGAAGTCTCGTAAACTTTCTTGTTGCTGTTAGAAGATTAAGCTCTAATTTCCCAGATTATATTTTCTATTTTCCTGAAATTTAGCAACATTTAATCCATGACACTCATTGGTATACAAGAAAAATAATTCTGCTGTCTTCATGATCAATTTAAGGTGTATAGCTGTGATGTCTTGGTACTTTATGTTGTGATTAATTGCCTGATACTAACATCTGATGAATATTTTTAAAAATGTTCCTTAGGTGACCTGTGTGGCTGAACTGTGTGGTTAGGTGGGAAACTGGGGCTATGAAGTGAGTTGCCCCAAAGACCTGAATTCAATCAAGATGTCATGCACAACTGACCTCTTTAATAGAGTATTTTACTCTTTTGACAGCATCTAAAACCTACCTTTCCCTCAGGGTCTAGCTCAGTTTCTCCTCCTGCCCAAAACCTTTCCTGACAATTTAAGTTCTTACTGACATCTTTCCTCTGGGACCACCTAAAGCCCTATGATCTGTGAAGCTGTTAATGGCATTTGGGTCTGTCATCATATGCCATCATTTATTCCCTAACTTTTCATGGCAAAGGCCATGTGCTCTGCCTTTTCAGCTCCCCCTGCAGTGCCCAGCATAATGCCTAGTACAGGTGGACACTCCATGGTAGAAGTGGATCGAATTGGCTTATACCCTTTTTCAGCATTACCTGAATTAGCGTATCTAGGACTAGGGTTTGCATTATTTCTTTTTATTTTTCCATTCATTATCTGTTCCTTAGTGACCCAGGAGCATCCACAGTGAGTTGCAAGTTGGACCACTCCTGGAATAGTTGGTCAACTTGTATTTTTTGGCTTGAACATCACTGTTCTGTACCACCCACGTAAAATAGGGGACACATTATATGCTTCACAATTGCAGTCATTAGAGAATCACCAATTAGTATAAAGGCAAAAAAAAGTGTATGTATATATATGTGTGTGTGTGTGTGTGTGTGTGTGCACGCTAATGGAACAGGGAAAGAAAAGAAATATAGAAGGGGGTGAGAGGAAAAGAGATGAGAAAGAATAAAAAACCAGCAATCCTGTTCTCTGATGTAATATGTTTCCTTTTTCTAGGGACAAAACATAAAGACTCCTTGCAAGTGCATTTAATGGATGATGACTTGCACATCTTCATGTTTGCTCTTTAGGAAATGTATGCAGAAATAACTGCCTTTCCAGTTTGAATTAGGAACAAATTGGAAAGCAGTTACTTTGGGGGTATGGGAGTAAGGGTGGTTTGGGTGAAGGGAAGTAAATGCAGTCTAGTAACACTGGTGCATTGTATACAGCAATAAGAAATGACAACTCCAAATGAGGCCAGCTTCTCTCTTAATGTGATCAGCTTGCTATGCCCTCAATGATTCCATGAGATTTTGCATTTTATAGGTTGAACTTCCCACTGGCAGCAAGTGAAGCCGTTCATTATGCACATCTGTCACGTGATCCACTTCATCAACCAAATGGAACTGGGAGAATAAGTCACCCTAACAAGATCCTTCAGTACACTCTTAAAAACTACTTACAGATGTACTCTTCCTCTGTAGGGATACAATGGGTTTCCTTGTACTGTGCCACATGATACAGGAAATGCATTATCCCCATCCAAATTCTGGCATACCAGGAGGAAGCATGTGAAAAGAAAGCAGCTCACAAAAGCGCACACTGCTTTTGCAAAAGTCCTTAGAGGGACTCATACACCGATTTATGATAGCGGCAGATAAAATCCCAGGCCTGTGAAGCTTGGTTCATTTCAAATGCTAATGTCCACGCAGGGAAAGGAAACCACATCAGCATTCAGCATTGACACAAACATTGTTAATGCTTTTTATTTATGGATTGTCACTGAGTCTCCTCAGCAGTATGCCAGACTTCCATTTGTGTTGTAACTTTAGCTACTTTATGTGCTTTCATGACTAGCTGCGTTATGTACCCATAGGCGATTCATGCTTTCAAACTGTGTCTGGTGAGATAAACGGACACACTTCTGATCTTGAATTAGGACCCATTTTGTTCATGTTCAGATCAGGTGGAATAAACGTTTTTTAGCTAAGCCCAGAATTAGATTCACTTGCCATTGTTAAATCTTCCTATTTCATTCAGTTAACCAACAAATATGATTGGATGCCTACCATGTGCCAGGCACTGTTCCAGGCACTGGAGACATGGCTGTGAACATACAGAGTCCTACCATCATAGAGATTACAGTCTAGAGGTGGGTAAGGGGAGATCAACAAATAGGTAACATGTCAGAGAGTGTGTCAGTCAGGATAGGCCAGGTTATTTTGTGGCAATAAACAACTCAATATCTCAGTGGCTTCCAACAACCAATCTGATTTCTCACTTACACTGCATGTTCATTGCCAGTCAGCTGGGGGCTCTGCTCTGGGAGCACCTTCCCTCTGGGACCCAACCCACCTAGAGAACCCCCATCTAGTGTATGGCTTGTCTTTCTGGGAGATGGAGAAGACAGAGTGATAAATTATACACCACCTCTTAAAGCTTCTGCCTGAAAGTGACACATGGCACTTCTATAACATTTCACTGGCCAAAGCAAGTCACACAACTACACCCAACTTCAAAAGGTGAGGTAATGCAATCATATCACGCGCTCAAGAAAATCAGACAGACTTGGTGGACAGAACTGTCCCCAGTGATGAGTTCTATGAAGAAAAAAAGCAAGGTAAAGGAGACTGTGTCTGGGTAGGAGGTTTCTATTTGACGTAGATGATCAGGAAAGTTCTCTCCGATAAGGTGATATTTGAAGAGAGATTCTAAGAGAGAGAGAGAGCCATTTGGATGGAGGTGGGGGCAACTTCCTGCAAAGGAAACTGCAAGAGCAAAGTGTGCCTGGCATATTTGAGGAACAGCAAGGAAGTCAAAGTGCCTAGAGTGCAGTGAGCAGAAGTGAGCAAGGGGAAGGCTATAGAAAATGAGCTCAGAGTGTTGTGGAACACAAGACAGCTTTTTTGTAAGGGCTGTGGCCATGGTAGGTTTTTGTGTAAAGACATGATATGAGTTAGTTTTTAAAAGGATCCTGTGGCTGCTGAGTGGGAAGCATGCTAGAGGGCGAAGGAGTGAAACAAGGGGTAGTAAGAGGCTTTTCAATAACCCAAGTCAGGTAAGAGGAAAGTAGTGGTCAGATTCTGGATATAGTTTGAAGGTAGAGCAACAGAATTTGCCAATGTATTAGATGGTAGGATGTAAGAGAAAGGGAGGATTCAGGGATGACTTCAAAGGTTTATTTTTTCTAGTAATCCTTGAATATATGTAAGGACTACCTCATGTGGTCTTGGGGAATCTTCAAATTTGGCAGTATCGCTATAGCATGGTAAACTCCCCTGTAAATAAGTAGAGTTGAATAGCCAAGTGCAGATGTGGATTCTGGGCAGTTGACTTGATTCATCCACCAGCTAAGAACTTCTACCCCCATACTGGCCTCATATCTAGTCTCTCTTAGGGTTTATGATTCAAGTTAATTTATAAAACCAGAGAAATTAGCCTCATAATTATAAGTACAGTAGGAGCTTATGCCTGGGTCATCCCAACTTCACTCCACCCTTCTATTTCTCTGTGAAACTCAGATATCGGTATCAGGAAACCCAGCTCCTCCAGCGTGAGATCTGTCCTCAGTAATGTATCATATAGTAATGTGTCACCTCCAGTTCTCCTGGAAAGAGGTTGAATAGAAATCTTAATACATACAATAAAACAACACTGTGGTGTTTGTCTGAATAGCATGCCCCTCTTTCTGGTTACCCTGCCTTCCTGTGACATGGCTTTCCCCATCACCATTAGCCAGTAAATAGTAACTAGAACTCCCTACCACACTTAGACCTTCTCTTACATCTTCTCTAGCATAGCAGATCATAGGTTGAATGTAAAGTTTGCCAACTATCATAAAGGAATGAATAAAAGTCAATGCTGTTTTTAAAAACTGTGTTTTGAGGCTGTTTGTACTCAAAAGCATTCATCTACTCAATAAATATTCTTGAGTTCCTACGATGTGCCAGATACTCTTCTTGGCAACGGAGTCACAGCTATGAATAGAATATATATGTAATACATATTGCTGAAGACTGGAGAAGCATGGAAAAGTATAAAGAAAAGATAAAATTTCTACTAACTCACCACTGACGCATAGCAGCTAGTAACATTTTAGTGCCTAGACTTTTCTAAGCATAATATCCTTCCTCCCTGCTCTTCTGATTAAAATTTACAACTCTGGACTTACACATTTTTTGCTTTAAATTTTTTTTCTTCTTATAAAAAAAAAAGCAGATGCTCACTAACTGTTTATTGAATGAATGAATGAATTATAGGAACTTGATTACATAGAAGGAAAAAATTTTAAATGGAAATAACCACTAGTATCACTATTAAGAGATACCATTGCTGTCAGTACTTTGGGTTGCTTCAATGGTTTTGAATAATTGGAATATTTTTACACCTTTGTTCCACAACAAATGATTTCCTTTAAAAATAACAACTTTCTCTTTTCCCAAATTACAAAAGCAACATACCATGTGGATATTTTGGAAAATACTGAAAACTACAAAAGGGGAATCTAAAAGTCATTTGTAGTCCCACTGCCCAGAAACTACTGCTATTAACATTTTGGGCATTTTTTTCCTGTCTTTATTCTTAGCAGTACAACAGGCTAGTTAAGAATCTGGCCAAGCTGCTTACCCTCTCTCTGCCTCAAATTCCTTATCTGTAACATGAAACTAATAATGCCTGCCTGGTAAGACTGTGGTGAAGTTTAAATGAGATAAAATATACAAATTGCTTTGTCCAGTATCTGACCCATACTAAGTACTCAATATGGGAACTCTCACTATTTTGCAAGATATTTCTGCGTAAGTTGATCATACTTTATACATACATTTTTATCCTCTTAAAAAAAAAAACACACATTCCATCATTAATATTTCCCAAAACATTTTTAATATCTGCATAACGTTTATTCATGTGACTATACTACAGTTCTCTTAATGATACTCCCTTCTTATTAAACTTAAAAAATGTCCATTTTGAGACAATCTCAATTTTTCAGAAAAGTTGCAAGTGAAGAACAAAGACCTTCTTTTCCCCTGAACCATTTGAAAGGAAGATGTCAATATGACTTCCCCATCATCCCCAAATATCTTAGTATTTCTTCAACAGAGACATTCCCCTACATAACTCCAGTACAAACAGCAAAATTGGAAAATTAACATTGATACATTGTGGTCTAATCTTCATACCACAGTCAAGTTTCTCCATTGCTCAATAATGTATAATTTATGGCAAAGGATTCCAGTTCAGAACCACACATTGCAACTATTTGTCATCTTTCCTTTAGTCTGAAATAGTTCCTCAGTCTTTCCTTTACCTTCATGTCCTTAAAACTTCAAGAATACGGATCAGTCATTTTGTAGACTATCCCTCCATTTGCTTTTGTCTGATGTATTCTCATGATTAAGTTATATGTCCTTATCAAGACTACCACAAAATTGACACTATGGGTTCTTCTTGTATCGTTAGATGGAACATCTGCTTTGGCTGTAACAGCCTGTGCTGTGCCATTTTCCTATACAGACACCCACCTCACCCCACCTAGGCTCTAACATTCCACATCAAGCCACCCCTCTTCAACCCACACTCGTTTATTGCTTTGCAAGAACCTGTGATGGCACACAGCTATAGTCCCAGCTACCCAGGAGGCTGAGGCAGGACGATTGCTGGAGCCCAGGAGTTTGCAGCTCCATCCTGGGTGACAGAGTGAGACCCTGTCTCAAAAACAAACAAACAAAAAGTACTATCTACTATCTGTGTATGTAATACCAGCTTTTCCTTAAACTGGAGGAGACTGTGGCTGTAAGCAACATCATTGTGTTTTCATTTCAACAACGTTTTAAAAACTTATATAAAAATGGATAAACTTATCTGGCTCACCTGAGATGTTCATTTGATAACTGCATACTTTCAGAATTGGTGCTTTGTGTTTAAAATTGGATTGGTACCATGTGATCACTTATGTGGGAATATTCAACTTTTAATGTGTCCAGTAGTCATTATGTTGGCATGTCCTGTCATCAAAATAACAATAACCATCTTGCTTTTTGTTTAAAGAGAATCATTGAGTTACCTTACCAGTTTTAAAGTTAAAACTGTTCTTTTTCAGTGATAAGATGCAACTGAGTTTAGTCTCTTCATTTATTTAATAAATTGATTTTGACTTTCCATTATAAAAATAAACGTGCTACTCTGTCATAGACTAATGAGAAAAGAACAGGGCTGATTTAGTACACAAATGATGCATTCATGTCAGCAAATGTTACCACTTTCACACTGAATTAATGTTTTTTTATTTGAATTTAACTGATGATTTGTTTTCACTTAATCTATAAATTTGATTTGTTCTTGTGGTTTTTTAAATTGTGGTAAAAAGACATACATATAACAAAATTTACCATTGAGATGGTAAATTATTGAGATAATTTCAGTATATAGTTCAGTAGTGTTAAGTATATTCACATAGCTGTTCAACAGATCTCTAGAACGGTTTCCTTTGGTGCTTGTAGAGTTTTTAGTTAGCTACAAGCATAGAACAGTTATACCTAATTACTACATATTTGTACATATTTAAGGAACCATATAATGAAAATTATTTAAGTCAACATGGGGAGGGGTTTCAACATGGAGAGAACTTTTTTCCTTTAAAGAAAGAGAGATGTGAGACACACTAGTCAATATAGTGGCTCTCTTTCAGTCTCAGTGTTGGCTCAACCAACCCTCTTGGCTTTTCCTTCTTGGCTAGCTTGCAGAGTGGGCTGTGTTGGAGATGACAGTGATACCTCATTTCTTGGAAAAGCAGAACCAGAGGAGAGGATAGCAGTGTTCCACCTGAATTCAAATCTTCCTTTTTAAAAATAAGTATAATATGAACACAATACTGTCAAGTTACTTTTTAAAATACTTTCAAATCCATTATCCTATTTTTGAAGCCCCATTGTGAATCTCTTAAGTAAGTTTCCTTTAAAGTCCAACATCATTGGCAGATTTTGATGTTATACCTTTACTTATTCTAGCCAGTGCTGCTAGGAGCTTTGCTCCTTAGCAAGATGTTAGAGGCAAGACATCTCCAGGTGCTCTGAATGTTCTGTGAGTCAGCTGTGGCCTCTCCCAGGCCTTATTGAGAAAATAAACCGTGCTGATGAGCTCCCCTGAAACCTGGATGGAGGTTTTAAGCTTAAAACTGATATTGTTGACCTCTCCTAGGCTTTCTTTTTAAAATGAAAGTTTTTTTTGTTGTTGTTAGGATTTGCTATTTAACTTTTTGGAAATAAGGTAATAGTCAAAGTCCCCATGATCATTAACTGTGGGATAGAAAACAAGAAGGAAAGAGCACGAGAGAAAGGAACATTTACCGAGTATTTACTAGATGCCAGACACTATTCTAGAAGCTTTCTATTCTTCATCTTAACTTACTCTAACTATCTCCATGGGAGTCAGTTCTGTCGTCCCCATTTCGTTGGCTGAAATTCTGAGAAGTAATTTGCGTAAGGTCACCCAACTTGTAATAAGTAAACTGAGGTTCAAGCCTACCTTTTTCTGGTTCCGTAGCTACACTGCGTGAGTGAGAAACGTGAAAACACCTCACAGACTAGCAGTGTTTTCCGCCACAGATTTTGTCTGGGGAACTTGGACAATGCCAATATTCATTCATAGAGTTTCTTTGCCCATTCCAGCAAATTATCATTTTCTGATTTCTCACTCAGTTATTTGTATATTTAGCTGATGGACTCAACTTCACACATTTCCCACACCCTACTTAGCAGAGTACAGAAATCCATTTGCTGTCTCCCAGCTGGTTCTAACACTGACCACATCTGCCTTTCCAGATGTGCGGTCTGCAATGTAAAACACACATCCTTACCACTCCACTTGCTGCAGTGTTGTCTGGCCGTTCTTGAGAAATGGTTCTAGGCTGCTCTTTAGAAAGATGTGATGTGTGCCCTGTGGGCTGCGTTATCATCTGTTGGTTTAATATGCACATTCTGTGGTGCTTTTACATACTTTTCCAAATTTTTACGTTCTGTCTCTTAATCTCTGATTGCATTTACATGGTGATTTATGGAGATTTCGAATATTATAATCTAAAGGGTATGTGTGGGAAGGAGGAAGTGAGCAGGTTTGTTTATTAGGAAAATTCAGCAGTCCCTGCTTCTTTAAAGATCTGACCTTAAAGCTACATCAATGTGAGCTCAGTGAGGGTCAGAGAAAAGGGACCAGCTGACCCACTTCCTTCTCATTTACTGTACGCTGCCTTGGGTTGTTAATGGCCTTTTCACATGTTGATATTATATCACCCCAGCTAGATTTTAAGCAATTAGAGAGCAAGAGCGTGTGTCACTCACCTTTGTGCCAAGCATATTTCCTTGCACACAGTAGGCATTTAATGAGTAGTTGGAGTCTGGTTGCTATGTATTAGTTGCTGTGGGTGCTGCTGAACTCTCACCTTGCGGCCTTTCTGGGATTAGCTTTTGAATGACAGTTTTATTAGGCATGATGGAACCAGACCTCCCATGCTCACACTGTGGTGTCGGGACTTCTGCCTCATGTGCCTTTTGAAATAATAATACGCTGGTACCCGAAGTATATGGTACCAGTTTAGAGTCTTGAATTTTAAAAACCTGAATATGGAAAGAACCTGCCCACCCACTTTGGAAGGCCCCTGTTAGCTCACCTGACAGCATCAGAAGTGAACTCAGCAGCCACCTATTAGATCCAATATGAAATGCCGTAAATACTCCCCTTGCTTGGTGCCTGGAGGACCTCAGTCTTAAGCTTCTCCTTTGAACTGAGGGCCTGACAAGGCCTGTGTAGGGCAGGCTGAGCCAAGCCCTGGCTTGGATTAGGGGTATCATCCAGGAATGGAATGAGCAAATGGCTTCACCTTAAGGAAACCTTGTAAATGAGAATGAACAATGACCTTCTTAAACAAAATAGAGAAAACATGATGTAACCTTTTCCAGATGATTAAAGACATTGTTTTTAAAACCAGTCACTTGCTGTGAAAGCTGTGATGTTATCAGTGACTTCTGAGGGGTGTTTATTGCTATAGTACATGATCTGAACCAGTGAAGCTGGACATTTGAATGTGGCTGTTTTGATTTGACCTGGGTGAAAATTAGATGTAAGGCTGCTTTTACAAACATTACTTAGTGATTTTTTTAAAAGCTGAATATTTACTAGTGCTTTTCAGGGTGCTTCAAAATATTAATATTTTCATGACAAAACCACTTTGTCAAAATGTCGGCTGTCATTTCCATCAAGATGCTGGTCCTCTAACCCTTCTTCCCTATTGTCCTGCTAAACTGGCAACTTCTAACCTACCAAGCGTTAGAAAAACAGAAAAGTGCACTTGTTAGAACCATGTATATAAAGTAAGAGCAAGTGTGATCTGGGTGAGGGTCTGATGGTTGTGTTAGGAATAAGAGTGGGGAGGCTTAGTGCCTAAGCCTTGGGATACTGTTTTGGCTTGGAAGATTATCCCATGAAACCCTTTTCACCACTGACACCGTAGGTGGAATTAGTTCTTCAGGCAGACATTTTTTTTCTTCTTAGGGTCAAAGGTAAGGTGACGTGTGAAGGGGCAGCCGAGGCCTCATCAGGAGGCTAGGGCTCGATGGAAGGGATAAGGCAGGTGGTGCCGGGCATCTGGTTGGAGGGAAGTAGGAACACAGGCAGAAGCAGAGGAGGGCTCTTAGTGCTGCCGAGCACAGGCCGCTGCTTGACGTGTGGCTCTCAGCTGGCTGGCCCTGGCTGGAGAATTTCCCCGCAGGTCATTGGTTTTACCACAGTCTTGTTTGGAAACCATCTGTGTTCTAGGAGCCCATGGGGAATGGGCATCTTATTTTGAAAATCAATTTGAAGCTAAAGTGGACTTTTTAATTACAAAGGAGAGCAATGAAAATATAGCTATTGAACTTTACTGTTGTTATTTTGGCCTTGTAAAAATTAAAAGTAAACTTTTTTAACTCGAGAGGATTTTATAAAATCTCCCCATTTTGTGTACATTTCAGACATGAGACTCTACCACCCCAGAACCCATTGGAGAGGAATTTAAAGCTCAGGAAAGTAGCAGCTCTCTTCAGGTTTCTGAGTAACCGAACCTTGTAGATAACAACAGATTGGAAGATAGAATCAGTTAATCCCTGAACTCAAGGAACCCTTGGCCCATAGCCCAGACAATACAGGATGCTGAAAATTGGTCTGGTCCCACCCTCACGTAAACCTGTTTCTCCTCTCCTGAGAGGAATGCAGCTTTTGACCACTGCCCAGTGTGAGAGCCGGCCTCACTGTTACGCCTCAATGAAGGCAAGAACAAGTGACTTGCAGTGGAGGGCATCGCCTGGAAGGTGGTAAAGGCCAGGCAGGTACCTGCGGCCCAGCTGCTGCTCGGCGATGAGGCTGGCAGCCAAGTCTAGCACCAGCCTTTTCAAAAGCAGCCCTTTTGATAACACTGATTACATTTCCCTCACCGGAGCCTTGGGCTAATTGAGCAACAGCCAACTTCTCTGGGTAACAAAGAGGAGGGGAAAGTAATCCAAACACAGGTTTTATTATAAAAACCAGGGAGTGAGGGAAGTATGTTTATTCTGGAAGATAACACACCTGCTCGGTGCCCGGGAGGCTCATTTCCATCAGTTGCCATGGCAAACTCGTTATACTTCAAGGCCATGTGGCTTTGTTTCCTTTTGGGATCTGGTCCTTGTCCTACCTTTTCTAACAACTGCAACACAATGACATGGAAGCCTGCGACAGCATAATTGATTTCTCCTTCCCTCTATCAACGGTTCACATTTGTTCAGCGCAGGACTGAGTCTGCCTTCTCCTTTGAACTCCTTGCTAAGCACGAAGGCATGCTTCAGAGAGCCATCCTCATTAACATTCCAGGTCCCTCTTCCCTGTCAGCAATAAACAAGCCCTGCATCAATGGCCTCCTGCCTTCCACTTTTACAAATGAGTGGCTCAGTTCCATGTTTTGCTGCTGATCCAGGTGCCCAGGCGCATACAATGCGAGGCTAAGAAGCACGCGGGAGGGACTAAAAATAGAACAGCAGTTTTGGATACATACCAGAGCAGCTACTTCATCTCAACTTGCTTTGCACACTAAGCCTAATGGGATCCATCAGGCATGAGTTCTCTCGCGCTAGCTCCCTCCCTCTCCCCTTTCTCCCCAGCTGCCGATTTCCATCAGCGCCTTCCTGGTGAAGGGAGCAAAGGGAGGTCAGGCAAGGGACAAGAAATGTGTGCCCTTATGGTTTTTGTTTACAAGCCCTAGGAGATCTGGGGGCTGCAGTTACTCCTTCCATAAGAGAGTTTCTAGAAAAAAAGCAGGCAGGCCCAGAACATAGTCACCTCTGCCCAGGTATACTTTGGTCCAAGACTTTCTTTGTTTAGCAAAGCCTCAAATATCACTTCCTAATCACCCAATACCTATAACCTGGACCCATGCTCGTATGTTCCTTGAAAAGTTAAGTAGAAAACTAAAGTAAACTGAGTGTCCCTCTTACAGATCCCACCTGCTTGCTTGAGGCTAAGAATTTGGGAGCAAATGCACAGTGAGTTGGCAACACATGACTGCCAGGGTCTGCAAAAACCACCCACCTGCCACCAAGTACCCTATTGGAAAGTGATCCTGTCCCAAAGCATTTTCGAATAGAAAAGGGAAGAAGTCATATGCAGTTAGGAACATGCTATCCTGCCTGGGCACAAGACCTCCCAGCATGCCAGCTGTGTTGACTGAGCGAGGCTCCTTTGTGTGCTAAAGTGCCACGTGCAGCCTCCCTGCAAAGGCGAGCCAGCATGACCATACATTTCTCATGTCTATATCCGAAAGGTAATACAGATGTTCCAAACAGCTAAGTATTATTCCAAGAAGTGCCATTTTTGTGGAATCAGAATTGTGATAGGAAGGGCTGGAGATGGTGGCTCATACCTGTAATCCCAGCACTTTGGGGGGCTGAGGCAGGCAGATCACTTGAGGTCAGGAGTTAGGATTTTGAGACTAGCCTGACCAATATGGTGAAATGCAGTCTATACTAAAAGTACAAAACTTAGCTGGGCTTGTGGTGGGTGCCTATGGTCCCAGCTACTAGGGAGGCTGAGGCAGGAGAATCGTTTGAACCTGGGAGGCAGAGGCTGCAGTAAGTTGAGATCGCGGCACTATTGTACTCCAGCCTGGGCGACAGAGTAAGACTGTCTTTAAAAAAAAAACAAAAAAAAAGAATGGTGATGACAGGAAGATGAATATCACAGTATTTAGAAATCTTTTTCATTGTTGATGTTTTGTTTTGGAGATTGGCCAGATACAAGTAAAAGAAACTGATCTGGGCCAGGTGAGGTGGCTTACACCTGTAATCCTAGCACTTTGGGAGACCAAGGTGGGAGGATTGTTTGAGCTAGGGGGTCAAGACAAGCCTGGGCAATACAATGAGACCCCCGTCTCTACAAAATAATTTTTTTTTTTTCTTGAGATGAAGTCTTGCTCTGTTGCCCAGGCTGGAGTGCAGTAGCATGATCTCTGCTCACTTCAACCTCCACCTCCCTGGTTCAAGCAATTCCCCTACCTCAATCTCCCAAGTAGCTGGGATTACAGGCATGTGCCACCATGCCCAGCTAATTTTTTTCATATTTTCAGTAGAGACAGGGTTTGACTGGTCTCGAACTCCTGACCTCAGGCAACCTGCCCACCTTGGCCTCCCAAAGTGCTGGGATTACAAGTGTGAGCCACCATGCCCAGTCAAAATTTTTTAAAAATAAACTGGGTGTGGTGGCATGCACCTTTGGTCCTAGCTACTCAAGAGGCTGAGGCGGGGGGGGTCACTTGAGCCCGGGAGGTTGAAGCTTCAGTAAGCCATGATCATGCCACTGCACTCCAGCCTGCGTGGCAGAGCAAGACCATGTCTCTAAATAAATAAGTTGATCTGACCAATAGCAGACTTTGCCTGTAAGCATCAGGCAAGTGTCAAGACCTTTTATATTGTGCCTCCGTTTCATATAATACAAGATAAATATGCCAAGCCACTTCAAGAAAAGTCATACTTCATATAATCACAGCAATAATTAATTCCCCAAAGAATTTCCAACGGAACAAGTTGCAACATGATCATTTAATCCTCCAGTCACTAGAGAAAGGAGGTACTTCTTCCCTCGGAGAGGGAAGTATCTCCTCAGGAGGCAGGTCATTTGTTGAACTCATCTACTGTGATAAACCAGAAAGCTTTCTAGATTCATCAAATAAATGTCTGCAGTCTGGAAATCAGAACATCCGGGTTCTAGTCCTAGGATGAACTTAGACAAGCCACGGCTGCTCTGGGCCCTGCTTTCCTTGTGTATAAAACAAAGCTGCAGGGGTATATGATTTCTAGGGTCTCTTTCTAGACTGAAAGTTCTATAACAGAAATAAATGATCTGATAATTTAATTGATTTTTGTGCTTTTTTCCTGTTTTTCCCCCTTTGGTGGTGGTTGTTTATTTGGTTAGTAGGCTAAAGTAGAACTATTTATCTTGGAAAATAGTGCATAATTCTCTGGGATGAGAGGCATTTCTTCTCTGTGGTATTTTCCCACAGCGTAACCTTCCTTCTCTTTTCATTTGCCACTAGGAGGTGGGTCTGACTGATTCTTCCTGGTTCATTAAGAAGAAACAGAAAGATCCTGTGTTTTCACAGACTCTTTCTGGATCATTTCCCATGATCATAGGACTTTGCAATCCACTTGGCAAAGGTGGTGGTGACAATGGGGTGTTTGGCAAAGTGGATGAGGTAGTTGACGAAGCAGCTGGGGTAAAGAAAAATGCTCTTGGCAAAACATCACGAAACTAGGGTGGAATGTTCAAAATGGAGAACTTGCATCCCTTGCTGAGATGACTCCGAGAAAAATTCTGTCTTTAAAGAGGTGATTTATTTAACAGGAAACAAAACAGTATCAACAGCAATGATTTTTCTGAGCACTGAGCTGAGAAACAGCTGGTCTAATAGCTATTCGTAGCTATGATTGTAGCCATGTACTGAGACCTCTTTGAACAATCTAGAAGTCAAAATAGATTTGAAACCAGTCACTAAAATTAAAAATTACATTTAAAATTCTAAATTAGTCATTAAATATTAAATAAGAACCTAACCCTTCATTCCACAAACCCACCCCTCCTATCAGTGTAGGTCTGAATAAAGCCTTGGGGCTAAGAGGTTATTTTTACTAAGTCAGCCCTACCCCACTTCCACCCCAAAAAGTATCTAAAGATGAATGCCTGAGGACCAGCATAGCATCTAAATCAACCAAGTGTTAATCTTACTGTCAGTGCTCTCAAATCGTTGTTACAATTCCTTTGATGGGCCAGTCGCGGTGGCTCACGCCTGTAATCCCAGCACTTTGGGAGACCAAGGCGGGCGGATCACGAGCTCAGGAGATCGAGACCATCCTGGCTAACACGGTGAAACCCCGTCTCTACTAAAAATACAGAAAAATTAGCTGGGCGTGGTGACAGGCACCTGTAGTCCCAGCTACTCGAGAGGCTGAGGCAGGAGAATCACTTGAACCCAGGAGGTGGAGGTTGCAGTGAGCTGTGATTGTGCCACTGCACTCCAGCCTGGGTGACAGAGTGAGACGCCATCTCAAAAAAAAAAAAAAAGTGCTTTGATGTTGGTGGTCATTGGATCTCATAGAAATTTCGGGGGCCAAGCTTGATCACCTGGCCAAGTGCGTGTGTATGTGTGTGTCTGTGTGTCTGTGTGTACTTTTTGTTTGGTTTGTTTTTTTGCTACCGGTGCTACCAGCTGTAACACTTTAATGACTCTTTGTGGAACACCAGGGACCACTGTTCATCAACCTCCTGGGGTAGGAAGAGTGGAAGGAATGAGTGGCTCAGAGCTTAGGACAGGTCTCTGAAGGGAGGAAGGGTTAATAACATCACATTACTAAATCTTTGCAAACTAGAAACATTTCAGAGTAATTGCTGATGTCATTTTATTTGCAAATGTGTGTCGAATCCTTAATGATGGTGTCACCTCAGACTACAAAAGATAATGGAAAAAGAGAAAGAAGACTTGAAATTTGTGTTTGGGGTGTTTTCCAGGTTATCCAAATAAGAAAGTCAGTTCTACCCGGTCTCAAAACTATGGAACTTATGTTACATGTCATAAAGTCTTACAAATGAGTACTTATGTTATGCTAGTTTTTCTTCTCTTTTCCTATTTTTTAAAGAACAAAGACATTTGTCTCGCCCAGTAGACATCTAAGTTATAAAGTAAATGAAACTATTGTTCTTTGCAATGCATTAGCAATGTTTCTTATTTATAGTTGACAAGTATTTGTCCTTTCCCTGTGCTGACATATAAGAGTTGGACTGGGCTGGGCGTGGCGGCTCCCGTCTGTAATCCCAGCGCTTTGGGAGGCCGAGACGGGTGAATCACTTGAGCCCAGGAGTTCGAGGCTAGCCTGGACAACATGGTAAAACCCTGTCTCTACAAAAAATACAAAACTTAACCAAGCATGTTGGTGCACACCTATAGTCCCAGCTACTTGGGAGGCTGAAGTAGGCAGATCACCTGAGCCCAGCAAGGTCAAAGCTTCAGTGAGCTGAGACTGTGTCACTGCACTGCAGCCTGGGAAAGAGTGAGACCCTGTCTCAAAAAAAAAAGAAAAAGAAAAAAAAAAAGGTGGACTGTCTTATAGCACAAGTGAGCCTTGTTTAAGAGGCTAGTAGATAAAGAAGGGGAAGCAGCAGCTTTCAGTCCCAAAAAGTCTTCACTGGCTTAGTAGCTTGGGCGATAATTAAAGCCATCCCACCTTTATAGTTTATGTAGATTTGATACACGTATACATATTTTATATATGGATATGTGTATGTGTTCTTTTTCTGGAGACCAGATAAACAAGATATATAGATACAGATAGATATCCAAAATTATCAACCCAAGGGTACTGTTGAAGATTGAGTGATTGATTGATTGATTGATTGATTGATTGATTTTGAGACGGAGTCTCGCTCTGTCGCCCAGGCTGGAGTGCAGCGGCATGATCTCGGCTCACTGCAAGCTCGGCCTTCTGGGTTCACACCATTCTCCTGCCTCAGCCTCCCCAGTAGCTGGGACTACAGGCGCCCGCCACCACGCCCGGCTAATTTTTTTGTATTTTTAGTAGAGACAGGGTTTCACTGTGTTAGCCAGGATGGTCTTGATCTCCTGACCTTGTGATCCACCTGCCTCGGCCTCCCAAAGTGCTGGGGATTACAGGTGTGAGAAGATATTTTTTAAAAGAGGAATATGTTGGCTGGGCATGGTGGCTCACACCTATAATCCCAGCACTTTGGGAGGCCGAGGCGGGCGGATCACAAGGTCAGGAGTTCGAGACCAGTCTGGCCAATATGAAACCCTGTCTCTACTAAAAATACAAAAATTAGCCGGGCATGGTGGCAGGCACCTGTAGGCCCAGCTACTCGGGAGGTTGAGGCAGAAGAATCACTCGAACCCAGGAGGCACAGGTTGCAGTGAGCCGAGATTGCACCACTGCACTCCAGCTTGGACGACAGAGCGAGACTGTCTCAAAAAAAAAAAAAGAAGAGGAAAATGTCTCTGTTAAGAAAATGTAAATTTATCCTCTGAAAGACATAATTATGAAAATGAAAACTCAGTCACTCCTCAAAAGAATATTTAGAATTTAGACTTCAAATCTTTTAGAGTGATTAGAGATGCTTTTGTCCACATCATTTTATAAATGAATCCCTGGAATCTAAGAAAAGTGAAAGGACTTGCTAAAGGTCACAGAGCTAATTGGTGGTAGAACCAAAATTAGAACACAGACTATAATTCTAGCCTACATCCCCCGCCACTTCATACACATATGCAAATATTTTTACCTATGTAGTCAGATCCTGAGAACCGTAATCATACTATTTAGAATCATGGTTATATGCTATATAAAGTTGTTTTGTTAAAAATGGGTGTTTTTGTTTGTTTGTTTGAGACGGAGTCTCGCTCTGTCTCCCAAGCTAGAGTGCAGTGGCATGATCTCGGCTCACTGCAACCTCTGCCTCCCAGGTTCAAGCTATTCTCCTGCCTCAGCCTCCCAAGTAGCTGGGATTACAGGTGCACACCATCCTGCCCAGCTAACTTTTTTGGATTTTTAGCAGAGATGGGGTTTCAACATGGTGGCCAGGCTGGTCTCAAACTCCTGACCTCAAATCATCCGCCTGCCTCAGCTTCCCGAAGTGTTGGGATTACAGGTGTGAGCCACTGCGCCCAGCCTAAAAATCTTTATTGCAAGAATAAAGCTTCCATGATTATGGTTAAAAAGGGTTGTTTAACTAGCTGGCTTTAATCCTTTAATACAGAGTGGTCTGTTATATTTATCTAATATTATATCTAAGCAGCTTTGTTGATGTCCCTGGAAGCAACCATATCATTATAAATTATATGTATCTATCTCCTTTGAGATAAGTAAAACATAATCTTACAAAAGAGTAAACATTTTATTATTTGTACAGGAATCAGTTTGGTCTGAGGATACACAAGCATCTGGCTAACTCATAAAAGTAGCCTGAAGTGACAGGAGAGTGCTTGTAGTCATTTCCATTGGCTGCCACATCCCTTGCATTATCTACTTGCTAAGCACTGAGCAGCCCAGAATGGACACATCAAACTGTCAGGAGGAACATGTGGGACCCTGGCACCTGCAATAGGTTTTTTAAAAGCAGAGAATGCAGAGCAGCGGCAGACTCTACTTCAAAGCTGGTGTTTGGAGGTCTCCGGGGAAGAACTCTGCACAGCAGGTTTCCTGGGGACCAGAGGGCCTCTCGGGGAGGAACAGAGAAAAAACCAGCCAGGAGTGCTACCGACCAGCCTCAGCTGGAATGCTGTCAGAACAGGGCCCCAAACATGGCCTAGCCTCGGTGATCTGGGGATAAACAGTGTCACAAGGGAACCACCTGAAGGGTGGGCAGAGGCCCCCGTGGAGGAGCCACATACTCTTCCTCTCTCAGCAGCCGCAGCAGGATGTTTTTTTTATTCTTGGGCCAGCTATAGACGTGAGTGTTCTGAAGCCAGGTGGGCACATGCTCCTATGGGAGACAGAATGACAGGAGCAAAGGTCATTAGAGAAAAACCTGGATTCCAGATCCCAGGCTCAGTTCCCAAATATTGCTGGCTCTCCCTACATGGGCGTTTCCTACTAAACTATCCTGGGAGTTGTGCTGTTTTGCTTTTGGAAAGGTTTAGCATGTGAAATGTTCTTGGCTCCGGGTACAAGCTGTATATCTCATTATAAAAACCACATGTGCACAGCATTTTCTGTCAGTCTCCCAGGCTACCTACCCTTTGCATTTCAACATGCTTTTCACCACCCTCACATAAAAGGGGTAGGACAGAGGTCACACAGAGTGATGTGAATTCCCCTGTGACTTCAGAAGAAGTATGCCAGGGCTGTAGGCTTAAATCAATTAATTGCCCTTTCACTCCAGCTCCAGGTCTGGCCTGCAGTAGAGGGAGCCCATCAGACCTCAGTGATCAGGCAGAGGCAGAAACTGTTAGCCAGGGATCCTGGGGGTGCAGCGTCAGACTGCCCCCATGGAGTGGATATTCTGGTGGGGAGACGCAGATCATAAGCAAAATGGATAGTGTGTTCAACGGTGACGCATGCTGCGGAGAAGAATTAAACAAGAAAGGGGACAGGAAGTGCTGGGGCAAGGGTGAAAGATTTGCAGTTTTAAATAGGGTGCTTAGGAGAGGTCTCACTGAGAAAACGAGCAAAGACCTAAAAGAGTGGAAGAAGCAAGCTCTGTGGTTGTCTGGGTCCAGGCAGCTAGAAGAGCCAGCGCGAAGGCCCTGTGGAGGAGTGTGTTGGGCCTGGTCACAAGCAACAAGGCTACGGTGAGTAGAGCAGAGTGAGTAGGTGCGGAGGAAGTAGAAGGGGCTGTATCGGATAGCGCCCTGTAGACCTCGGTAAGGCCTTTGCTTTTGAGTCTAACTCCCAGGGACTATAGGGCGGGACTCCTCTAGGTACTGTAGGATGTGCTTGGAAGCAGCACCTGCTGCATGGCAGGCATCATGCTGAGTACTGAGGATGCCCAAATGAAAAGGACGCAGGGACTGCCTTGAGGACTTCAAATCTTAGGATGAAAGCAAAATGTCAACAAACGATTTTCTAGTCAATAGTGTACCAAGGGGACAGGTGGTGAGAGCGGCCTGTGCTGAGCTCAGGCAATATGGGCATTCTCTGAAGGACATTTGAAAATAATAACAAAACCAATGAAAATTTGGTCTATTTTTTATACCACCATGCTCCAATAATTCTAAACAATTATTCCCAGTACCCTCAACCCAAACACATAGCATTGATCCAAGGTGCTAGAATTAAGCGCTCTTAAGAAAAGGACAATGAAATACATCGGCATGGAGGTAAAGAGGTGTCAGGGCAGGGCGCAGTGGCTCATGCCTGTAATCCCAGCACTTGGGAGGCTAAGGAAAGCAGATTACCTGAGATCAGGAGTTCAAGACCAGCCTGGCCAACATGGTGAAACCCCGTCTCTACTAAACATACAAAAATTAGCCAGGCATGGTGGCGAGTGCCTATAACCCCAGCTACTTGGGAGGCTGAGGCAGGAGAATTGCTTGAACCTGGGAGGTGGAGGTTGCAGTGAGCCAATATTGCACCATTACACTCCAGCCTGGGTGACAGAGCAAGACCTTTTCTCAAAAAAGAGAAAGAAAGAAAGAAACACTTTGGGAGGCCTAGGCGGGTGGATCACGAGGTCAAGAAAACGAGACCATCCTGTCCAACATGGTGAAACCCCATCTCCACGAAAAACACAAAAATAAGCTGGGCGTAGTGGCATGTCCCTGTAGTCCCAGCTACTTGGGAGGCTGTGAGAGGAGAATCGCTTGAATCCGGGAGGCGGAGGTTGCAGTGAGCCAAGATCACACCACTGCACTCCAGCCTGAGGACAGAGCAAGACCCCGTCTCAAAACAAACAAACAAACAAACAAACAAACAAACAAGCAAAAGAGGTGTTGGGGAGGCTA
Source organism: Piliocolobus tephrosceles (assembly GCF_002776525.5). NCBI lineage: Eukaryota > Metazoa > Chordata > Mammalia > Primates > Cercopithecidae > Piliocolobus > Piliocolobus tephrosceles. The sequence continues at coordinate 10,696,291 of NC_045438.1, read as the reverse complement.
GAGAGATTGGGTGATATAAGGGTAAGTAAGAGTTCACTAGGCCGGCGAGTTAGGGAAGAGCATTGCAAGCAGATGGAACAGAAAAGGCAAAGGCACAGAGATACAAAAGAACACAGCATGTGTGAGAGCATGCTGAAGTGGTCCAGGGTGACCAGAGCATCTACAGAGAATGGTGAGAGAAATCTACGCAAGGGAACACAGTCCTCTTCTGAGAGGTCTCATAGCTCATGCTAAGAAAGGTGGATATGATCTTGCAGTCAATGGGAAAACAGCACACAATTTTTAAGCTACCAAGAAACAGATCAGACCTACATTTTGGATGTTCGTCTTTGATGGCAGAGCAGAGGATGGCTAGCACAAGGTCAAAGTGGAGATGAGACCAGTAAGGAGACTCAGAGGTAAGTGAGAGCAGTGAAAGTCTGGGCAAAGGCACCACAGGGAGGATAGAAAGGTGTGCCACTGTACAGGCTGTGCATCATGCAGCCTGAGTGTCCCATTCCCATAAACTGGAGCCTCCCTCATCCAGGGCAGAGGTCTCAGTGCAGTCTTGGTATCTGAGGATCCCTCCAGGGTGAAACAGGGTCTGAGTTGAGGGTGCTGTGGTCTGATTCTCAGCATGTTTACTCCACCGCCGCCTTCCCTTTGCCAAACCTGGAATGTGGCCTCAGATGGTTTTGCCCCCATTCTCCAAACTTACTGGCAGACCCTTCTGGTGTGAAAAGCCTCATATGAATCACAGCAAAGTTCACTCTGGTAACTGTGGATTTAATTCCTGTAATCATTAGCTTTGAGAGCTGAACTATGTGCAGTGAAATGCCTGCCTGGAACAGCCAGCAAAAACCATACACATCTTAACTTTTATGTACAAGAGATAAGAAGTATCACATGAACCTTCTCTTTTTCTCTCTTGAGTTAAAATAGAAACTTTGTGTGCAATGGTTCTTTGAACAATTAGGACAGCAGCGATCCTATCAGATAGCTTTAAAACCTTTCAGATTCATGCTGCTGAACTGAGTGGTACAACTTGGTAGCTTTCTGGTAACATTGTCATCTTTAAGGATTGATAAAGAATCGAGGGCAGACACGGTGGATCACGCCTGTAATCCCAGCACTTTGGGAGGCTGAGGCAGGCAGATCACCTGAGGTCAGGAGTTCAAGACCAGCCTGGCTAACATGGTGAAACCTCATCTCTACTAAAAATACAAAAATTATCCAGGCGTGATGGCGGGGACCTGTAATCCCAGCTACTTGGGAAGCTGAAGCAGGAGGATCACTTGAACCCAGGAGGCAGAGGTTGCAGTGAGCCAAGGTCGTGCCATTGCACTCCAGGCTGGGCAACACAGCGAGACTCCATATCAAAAAGAGAAAAAAGAAAAGAAAGGAAAAAAGAATGGACAAGGTTTTCCACTTAAAATCCCAGATGGCAAAGCAAACCAAAGATTGAATTTTGAGGATTTTGTTTCTTTGTTTGCTTACCTTCTTAGCATTTGGGAAGAGCACAGGGATGAATCTGAAATTCATGCTTCCTTGTTTTATGAACTCAATCTGCATCTGAAACCAAACAAATGTGAAGGTTTAATTTCAGGAATGAGGGTGAGGAGTTAATGGTACCCATAATCACGCACGTCCCATGGCATTTTTCTTCTGATTCCACACTTGGGTGCCACACACTTCGCATTTTAAGGCCTCCCCATTACACATCTATTCCATTCACCATCAGTCGATTATTGGTGGCCTATTAGAAGTCACATTCTATGTCAGAGTTTGGGTTTTAAGGATTAGGATACACCGTCCAGGGTATGCTGGAACTGGCTCGCAGCAGCTCACAAAAGCTGGTTGTGTGCCTCTCTTCCTAATTCTGTGTTCAGTGACTTTACACTGATAGCTTGAAACTGGCGATGGTATTGGAGAGTATTTATACCATGGAAATAGGTAAGTGCTGTAAATCAGGAGAGCCAGCTTAGCAGAACACCACAGATGCAGTCCCTATCTTCACAAAGCCAGCAGTCTAGTGGGCAGGCAGAAAAGGAAATGACCAACCACAGCGCAGGGTGAAAAGTATGAACAACTGCTCCGGAAGCCCAGAGTGCGGGCCGTCCATTCCACATCGGAGACTGGAAGGACAGTTACAAAAGAGGGTTCATTTGGGCACTGAAAGAAAAGATTTTGGTCAAGTAGGGAAAATAGAGGCAAGGGGAAGGACCTTCATAGCAGAAGCAACAGCATGAGCAAATGTCTGGAGGTGTGAAAGTGTGTTGATGTGGTTGGGACCAGCTACTAATGCACTGTGGCTAGAGCACAAGATGGGCTTGGCAGAGAGGGGCTGTCAGTGGTGAAGAGCTCCGTCTGCCAGGCTTTAGGTTCCTCACACCAGTTCCAATATGCTCTGACACTGCGGTAGCCCAAGAAGATTTAGCTACCAAGAGCTCTCTCAAAAATCAGAATTTTCTTTTTTTTTTTTTTTTTGAGACGGAGTCTCGCTCTGTCGCCCAGGCTGGAGTGCAGTGGCCGGATCTCAGCTCACTGCAAGCTCCGCCTCCCAGGTTCACACCATTCTCCTGCCTCAGCCTCCCGAGTAGCTGGGACTACAGGCGCTGCCACCTCGCCCGGCTAGTTTTTTGTATTTTTTTAGTAGAGACGGGGTTTCACCGTGTTCGCCAGGATGGTCTCGATCTCCTGACCTCGTGATCCACCCGTCTCGGCCTCCCAAAGTGCTGGGATTACAGGCTTGAGCCACCGCGCCTGGCCAAAAATCAGAATTTTCAATAGGAGTTAGAGTCTTCCAAATCCTGTGACCAGCACAAAGCTTTCGGTCATCTGATGAGAAGGAGACAAGGAATTAGGTGTTTCCAACCATTTCATCTTCCAATTCATTTTTATAACTGAGAAGTTTTCATTGTGCATGGAAATAACAGAACAGAAAGTGACAGTGGTGATGGCCATTATTGAAATCACCGTAGAAACCCCTCATAAACACACACTCTCGCATACTCGCATACACAAACACACACACAATCACACAACACGCACAAATCCTCCGCAGGGTGTTTTCTCGGAATCACCTCTCTCCAAAAACCAGAAGACAACACCAAGAACATATTTTAAAATGACCCAAGTACTGTGCAGCTAGAAGCACCCACCACTCCAGCACCAAGTACACACGAAAGGAAGGGGATGGGGTACATAAGTTAGTTACAAGTGAAGCGCTGAGTTTTGTCTGACTTCTAGGACTCCGTATACTGTGAAGGACTCCGTATACTGTGAAGGACTCCATATACTGTGAAGTTTGGCTTGTGCACTAGGCTGCCCAGCCTGTGGAGGTGCCAGCCAGCAGCAGTGCATTTTTATTTTCTCTCATCCTTCCAGATACTGAGCTTCTGTAAACTAATTCACTCTATGATGCAGTTACTCATCAGTACCTCTGCACTACCTCTGTCATGGCCAAGTTCTTATTGTTCCAGGGTTTTCTGTTGCCTAGAGGGGTCCAGGAAATCAGCCCAGCAGACAGGAAGGCACTTCTGTATCTGACCTCTTCGACCCCTTCTGTGATGAGTAAGGGCCCAAGACATTGTGGCCCCAAGAAACCAAGTTTGGAGACAGTCTGTTTCCAGTTGGTACAGTCAGACAAGCTCTGAGGCCAAGCTGTGTATCACTGCCTGGCTACACCACACACCCACAGAGCTAGACAGGTTTCCTTAGGAACTGGCTGAGGCCTCGAGCCCTTCCCACGCACCAGCTGTCAGCTTCTGGGACGGGCAGGTTCCTAGAGATGCAGGCAGGACATCGGGTGCTCTGAAGCCATGCAGTCGTGCATCAGACAACCAAGGGCCGGCAGCACCCACAGCCAGCCATGACCTTTTAAGGCAGTTTACTCCCAGAAATGATACCTTTCCGGAGCACTGTACAAGGGCTGTGAGACTGGTTGAGACCAGAAGAGGAGGGAGCCTTATCTCCTGACTCCCTGGCCTCCCTTTTTAACCTCATCACCTTGCCTCGGCTCTTCCTTCGGCTTGGGTATGAGCTCACATGAGTGGTCTGCACTTGGTGGAAAGGGAGACAGAGACCATGAAGACTCAGATGGGAACACCCACCCTGCTCCTTTCCCACGCTGCTGACCCACAGGACAGACCTGGGACCTATGTCTGCTTCCCCTGAGATAAAGCTGTGTGCCCCGAGACAGCCTGGCTGTGTCCTCCCCATCTTCCCATCTTAGTGACACTCTATGCCCATTCCAGGTGCCTTCCGCCTCATGGAGTGTTAGAGCTGAAATGGAGCTTATCAGTTCTAGTCCAATGATTTTCCAAGCCTTTTAAAATGTCAGAATCCTTGGTCAACTAACAGTGCCTGAGAGAAGTGCGAACCAGCTCTGGCTGAGGTCGGGGTGGGAGGCACAGACCCAGCCCCTCCTCCAGCACATATGGACACCCATTGGGAACTCCACAGGACAGCCTAAAAATCACAAGTGTAGCAATGTATCCTAGTCAAGCAGAAACTGTCTCCACAGAGTCTCTATAATCACGGGGAGCAGGAGGAGTGGTAGCCCATAAAACAGCCAGTTCCAAAGCTGGGTGACTGTTTCGGTCAGAATGTTCTAGTTTGATCCCATGCTGAGCAAGGTGAATATCATAAATGTCTCCCACTGATTTGAATATAACCAGGCCCCATAGTTCCCACCTGTCATGAGCTAAGAACACTCCCTTCCCTTGTTTGAGCATCTGATATTTTGAAAACATGATTTCATTTCGTCTTCACGACAACCCTGTAAGTATTAGCAACCCATTTTGTGAATAGGGACATTGAGGCACAAAGAGTTTAAGCAGTGGAGCCATGATCACACAGCCTGTACATGAGGAAGCCAACTTGAACCAGGCCCACGTGATGCAACAGCAGGTGTCCCTTTCACTACGCCACCTGCCTTTCTGAAAAGGTAGGGCACAGAACATGACACAGCTGCAGGAGCCAGTCCTCCTCACTGCCCTGTCTCCCGCCTCCTAGGACTTCATAGTTGCTAGTGAACAGCTAAGCCAGCAGAGCACGTCTTTCCAGAATCTTGGATCCTAGAGATCACAGATCGCTCTCCCCTTGCAACTGATAGGAACAACTGAGTCCCAGAGGTGCAGTGCCTTGCCCACAGTCCCTAAGGTAGATGGAGCCAGAAACAACAGCCCCTCTCCTGACACTGCAGGCCTGGTGCTCTTCACCCAGCATCATGCTGCCTTCAGTTGGTCTCTGGGGAAGAATGGGACTTCCCTGGACAAGGTATCCATCCCCAGGGGACAGTGAGGTGCTGTGATCCCCTCCCCACTCACCATTCGATGAATGTACTTAGTATGTAAGCCATGCTCATCCTCGTCCAGCTGCGACTCAGCGCCTTCCACATCCTGTTTGTATTTGGGGCTGATTGCTACGATTATCATCACGGTCTTCTGTTAATGAGAGGGAGAAAGGCATGTTTATGGAAGTGTAAAGTGTGGTCCGTTTGGTGAAGGCGGGCTGGAAACTGGCCAGCAGGACTGCGGGCATTCTCTGACACACTGGGGATAGAGGGCCAGGCTCATCCTCCATAGAAAGAGAAGCACTGGCCCCCACTCAGGCAGACTCTTGTCTCTGCTTCTCCCTCCGTCTCCAGCCCAGCCCCACCTCGAACATGCAGAGCAAATGGTTCAGAGAGGGGCTCTCCCAAAGAGATGCGCTTTTGCCTACCATTGTCCACAACCATCATTAATGAACCTCTAATGAAAGCCTGAATCACGGAGTCTGCGTCGTGGCAAAAAGGAACTGCAACACCAACGGTGAGCAGCACCCTTCCTCCCCCCAGCTGCTTCTGAGCTGCCAGTCACTGCACTCTTGACTGCCCTGCCTTCTGCGTGTACACATTAGCACAGTCGGTAGGAACAGACCGTTCAGCACAAAGCAAACATCAGGCTGCAGACAAAAGGAAAAGTGCAAAACCCCAGCCTGCTGAGACTCCCGTCCCCCACCAGCTCCCTCCGAAAGAAGCAGCCGACACGGACACACTGGCAGCAATCAATTTCGATCTTGTTAAAGCACAACGGGTCCCAGTGGCCGGTATAGATTCTGTCAGTGGAGAACAAATCACGGGGCTGCGCGTGGGCACCTCAGGTGGTGTGCTGTGCAGCCTGTGAGGCTGCCTGGGAAACCTCTTCAGCCCAGTTCTACAAAACACTTGGGGTGGCCTCAGATGAAATTGAATTCTGCTGCTCTCTCCCCACTCTCCGCCTTCATTTCCTTCTTTCCTATTCTCGTCAAAAGATTGTTTCCTCTGATTGTTATCAACCACCTGTGTCTGGTTTCACCGTTATTTCCTGCCTGTGCATGTCCAAGAGGGCGACCCCATCCTTCCTTTCCAAGTCTCTGCACAGCTTCCAACAAGGGAGGCTTTGTTGGGGCTTTCTCAGCTTCAGACTTAGGTGGGTATGCCAAGGTTTCTTTCATAAAACAACTCCGTAAGCTCATTGTCTTTCTCACCAGAAAACAACCTCTGATGTTTGGAATGTACTTACATCCCTAAGGTAGCGCTCCATCCATTTAATGATATCAATGCCTCGGATTCTATCCTCAAATATGTCAATCTGCAAGAAAAAGATGAGGGAGCTGGCCCTTACTGAGAGGTTCTCTCAAGATGCAGAGCAGAAGAAAACACGATACTATATACATTTCAAGCTCCAAAACTTAACTAATGCTTTTTGCAAGGAGGAGCACATAGGTCTAAAAAACAAAATATAATTTTCTGAAAATATTCCCTATTTCAACATTAGTAGGCTAAATAGTAGTTAATATTATGTCCATAATTAGGATATTCTGATACACATCAAAATATATCTATGGCTACACAATAATCAGGTTTTTAAAAATCTGAGTGACACAGTATACCACTAAGTTGGATGTAAGCCAGCAATATACATACATTATACATCTGTAATTTAGACATCTGAAAGGCAAACATAATTCTGGAACATTTTTTATTTTATTTTATTATTTTTTATTTTTTATTTTTTGAGATGGAGTCTTGCTCTGTTGCCCAGGCTGGAGTGCAGTGGCCGGATCTCAGCTCACTGCAAGCTCCGCCTCTCAGGTTTACACCATTCTCCTGCCTCAGCCTCCCGAGTAGCTGGGACTACAGGCGCCCACCACCTCGCCCGGCTAGTTTTTTGTATTTTTTTAGTAGAGACGGGGTTTCACCGTGTTAGCCAGGATGGTCTCGATCTCCTGACCTCGTGATCCGCCTATCTCGGCCTCCCAAAGTGCTGGGATTACAGGCTTGAGCCACCGCGCCCGGCTAATTCTGGAACATTTTAATGGATGTGTGGCATACAAGTAACTGAGATGCAAGTGTGGTGCTTTACTTGCATTAGTGAGGTCATTATTATGGTATTATGTCCAGTTTCGATCTATATGTTTCAAAAGGATTGTATGAAACTTGGAGCAGAGCCAAGGAACAGTCACAAAAACAATTACTGAAATGGTAGGGAAGAGGTTTATGATGAAAGTCAGAAGTAGAACTCTTAGGCCTTGAAAAGACTGATATTTACTATCAGTGTTCAAGTTTTTGAAGGGATATTTTAAAAGGAGAAGGATCAGTTATTTTTTATTTTATGAGAAACCAAATAAGAAGGCCCTTCTTGGGCCCAGGCTTATACTGCAGCGTGTGTGTGTGTGTGTGCGCGCGCGCGCGTGCACGTGTGTATTTACGAGATGCTCTTGATGGGAAGAGGGATTATATACTGGAATGGGTGACTCGGAGAGTGTCCCTGGGGAGGGGTTATGTGATTCAGCTGCACTGCTCCCAGATTACTTGTCCTAAATGTCACTCCAGGCCAGGCACGGTGGCTCATGCCTGTATTCCCAGCACTTGGGAGGCTGTGGCAGGCAGATCACTTGAACCCAAGAGTTCCAGACCAGCCTAGGAAATACAGTGAGACTCCATCTCCACAAAAAATACAAAAAATTAGCCAGACATGGTGACATGAACCTGTAGTCCCAGCTACCCGGGAGGGTATTTTTAGTAGAGACGGGGTTTCACCATATTGGCCAGGCTGGTCTCACACTCCTAACCTCAAGTGATCTGCCCGCCTCAGCCTCCCAAAGTGCTGGGATTACAGGTGTGAGCCATCATGCCCGGCCAATTATCACCATTTATTGAGTGCTTATTTCCTGCCTGGCATTATGATAGGCCTTTTCCATGTTAACTCATTTAAGTCCTCACAACCACCGTAGGAAGTCAGTTTATTAACCACATATTACAAGTGAAGATAAAATTTAGCGAGTTCTAGTAACATTTCCAAAGTCATGCAGGTGGGAAGTGGCAAAGCCAAGACGAAACCCAAGCTGTCCATTTCTTCTCAACCCTAACACTATATTGCTTCTCTCCCATATAATATCAATGGATTAGCGACACAGTCACAGAAAGCTACAAGAGTGTTCTCAAGAGTAGTCATTGACCATCACACATTTGAAAACAGCAGTCATCTAAACCAAAATAATAGCCATTCCATTTTTCATGTAAAGACACATATTCTGAACTCTGTACTCTACGTATGTTATAGTTTGGCGTACACGGGGCATAGTCTCTTTCCGTAGGAAGCTTAGCATCAGGTTGAAGAGACACAGCAGACATAAATGAAACAGTTGCCACAGTGCTTTCTTTTTTTCTATTTATTTTGGAGACAGAGTCTTGCTCTATCACCCAGGCTGGATTGGATTGCAGTGGTGTGATCCCGGCTCACTGCAACTTCCACCTCCCAGATTCAAGCAATTCTTGTGCCTCAGCCTCCCAAGTAGCTGGGACTACAGGTGCACACCACCATGCCAGCTTTTTTTTTTTTTTTTTTTTTGGAGACAGAGCCTTGCTCTGTCATCCAGGCTGGAATGCAGTGACAAGATCTCAGCTCACTACAACCTTCACCTCCAGGATTCAAGCAATTCTCCTGCCTCAGCCTCCCAAGTAGCTGGGACTACAGGTGTGTGCCACCACACTCAGCTAATTTTTTTGTATTTTTTGTAGACATAGGGTTTCACTATGTTGTCCAGGCTGGTCTTGAACTCCTGACCTCAGGTGATCTGCCTGCCTCAGCCTTACAGAGTGCTAGTATTATAGGTGTGAGCCACTGCACCTGGCCATATTTTGTATTTTAGTAGAGATGGGGTTTCTCCATGTTGCCTAGGCTCGTCTCGAACTCCTGAGCTCAGGCAATTTGCCCGCCTTGGCCTTCCAAAGTGCTAGGATAACAAGCATGAGCCACACCTGGCCACTACAGTGCTTTCTTATACCAGAAATGAGTAAGGGAAATATTAGTCTATGTAATTATGGAGTTGGATTGTATAAGCTGTATACTTCTTTTAAAAAAGAACTTTCATTTTCATTTTTTTTAAAAATTGTCTTGGCCGAGTGCGGTGGCTCACATCTGTATTCCCAGCACTTTGGGAGGCTGAGGCGGGCAGATCATGAGGTCAGGAGTTCGAGACCAGCCTGGCCAAGATAGTGAAACCCCATCTCTACTAAAAATAAAAAATAAAAAAATTTTTAAAAAATTAGCTAGGCATGGTGGTGGGTACCTGTAATCCTAGCTACTTGGGAAGCTGAACCTGGGAGGCGGAGGTTGCAGTGAGCCAAGATTGCGCCACTGCACACCAGCCTGGGCAACAGTTCGAGACTCTGTCTCAAAAAGAAAAAAAAAATTATCTTATAGAATAAAGAAAACTTCAAATAAAAACTCCTGTTGGGCCGGGCGCGGTGGCTCAAGCCTGTAATCCCAGCACTTTGGGAGGCCGAGATGGGCGGATCACGAGGTCAGGAGATCGAGACCATCCTGGCTAACATGGTGAAACCCCGTCTCTACTAAAAATACAAAAACTAGCCGGGCGAGGTGGCGGGCGCCTGTAGTCCCAGCTACTCCGGAGGCTGAGGCAGGAGAATGGCGTAAACCCGGGAGGCGGAGCTTGCAGTGAGCTGAGATCCGGCCACTGCACTCCAGTCCGGGCGGCAGAGCGAGACTCCGCCTCAAAAAAAAAAAAAAAAAACTCCTGTTAAATACTAAATAACTTTAAAAACGGATATTTAGTTACTAAGTATCCCTCTTTACCCATAGACATTTATATTCATATTTCCCTTAATTTTTCACCACTCTCTAGAATTCACTAGAAGGGGCCTAGAAGAGGGCTCTGGAAAGGAAAAGAAGTTATCTCAGTGTTTGAGGAAAGCCAGTCCCCTGAGTAGCATCGTGTGGTATTTTATTTATCATAGAGAAAAATTTACATGGCTTTAAGCTGTACTGTGTCAAGGGACCACAGGGCGACAGGCGCAGTGTGTGTTTCCTGAGATTTCTGGGGCCAAGATCACAGTGGACCTGCAGGGCTGGGTTAGGTCAGCCTCCCCTGGAACTGGATTAGACCAGCCCCAAACCTGGCCAGTATCGCCCATCCAGAAGCATCACTGTGTCAAGGTGCGGAAACAGCAGCTGTGCACAGTGGGGGATTCAGGCTGCAGGGTTCTACTTCAAACTTCATAACTCAGTGCAGAACAAAAGGACTTTGTTAAATAAGCAGGTGGCCATAGTGAAGCCTGCAGCTTCCTGCATTATGGGAAGCTCAACCAAAGTGGGTATGATTGGTGAGAAAGGACCAAGGTACAAAGTGCAGCAAGAGCCCGGCGTTTCCTTCAGGCCAGGGGCTAGCTGCATACATGGTCCGCATTAGCGCTCATCTTGCTGTTCAGAGGTACGTGGGGTCACTCAAACAGCATACAGGGAAAAAAATGCTGGAGACTTCAGATAGTTTAAAATCTCGAAAATAAGTATTACCTAAATCTATAAGCATTCAATGCATAATCACATAAATCAAATAATATCATTTAAAACACCAAAAGCTATTACACTTTTTCTTCTGCTGCTTTTCTCTCCATTGTACTCACTATAACTGTTCAGTTATCTATTTGAACAAAATACTTACTGCAGTTTGGAAGCCATTTACCAACAAAAAGTTCACGAATTTCACCACCTCCATAGCTGTGTCCATCGAATAAGTGATAAAGACTTTCCCTAAAAGAAAATTTTTACATTTATTAGAAACTGGTCAAATTATTCTATTCTAAACAAACTTCTAAATGTAATATCTTTTGTCCTTCTGGAATAATAAGGGAAAACCTTAGGCTGGGGGTGCTCTAAGAGCTTATGCCTGCATTGTATGGGTTGCTGTCCTCGGGGCACAGCTCCTCAGGCCCAAAATGCCAGCGGGTCTGTCCAAGGGAGTGCAGACTGCTCAGCGAAAATGGAAATCAGAGCGACAGGGAAGAGCACTGGCAGGCTCAGACAAGCCTAAGGGGGCTTCTGAAAAACCGCGAGGCGTTAACAAGAAATCCACCACCCAGAATCCCCGAGCCCTTAAGATCAGGCACCGCCTAGTTTCTTAGAGACACTTGGCACTGTGCCCAAGGTATCCTCTCACAGCAGGCAAAGAAGCTAAAACGTGCTAAGGGGCCACCCAGCAGCGTCTCCTTTTGATCTCCTGATGCTCTCCGCTGCCCTGAAAGCTCGCTCTTCTGACAAGAGCAAGTGGGAGGAGAGTGACAAAGTGGTTCCCCCGCTCCCTTCTTTCCCGCAATCCACTCACTTTTGGAGAAAGGCCAGGAAGTTTGGAGTAGACCAAAGCACAGCTCAGAAAGTTAAGAAAAAAAAAAAAAAAAAACTTCAGCAGCTTGAAGGAGAGACACTGCCTCTGGGCAGTCCAACATCACAGACTCCATCACTCATCCCTGGGTCAGCTTAGAGCAGCAGACAGTACCGTTTGGACAAGCTTAACCCAGTCAGGATGAACCAGTGTTTTCTCAGGCTAAAGTCGTAGGGAAATTGTCTGACTAGCATTTTAATGTGAAAGCTGAATAATCTCTGTGTGTTGGCTTTTAGTCTGGAGTGGACCAGTTAAATCTCAGGAAGCCCTTGGGGCAGAGGATGGAGAAGAAAGAGGGGCTGGAGAGAAAATACGAATCTGTATCTACTCTGAGGTTTTTTGAAACACACCTTCCAAATGGAAGTGTGTATAATGGTCATATTATACATTTAAGCAGCTAGATATATTGATGGCACTCCATTTTCTTCTGAACACCTAACATTCACCCAATTCTTACGTATTTTAGGACTTCCTTTATAGATTGTGGTAAGATATATATGATCTATAGACCGATATCAGGACTATAACGTATGCGGGGCAGCATCTGTTCTCCACAAATGCTCAAAATTAAAATGATTATGATCTTAAGAAAATGTTCAGGCCAGGCGCGGTGGCTCAAGCCTGTAATCCCAGCACTTTGGGAGGCCGAGACGGGGGGATCACGAGGTCAGGAGATCGAGACCATCCTGGCCTACACAGTGAAACCCCGTCTCTACTAAAAAATACAAAAAACTAGCCGGGCGAGGTGGCGGGCGCCTGTAGTCCCAGCTACACGGGAGGCTGAGGCAGGAGAATGGCGTAAACCCGGGAGGCGGAGCTTGCAGTGAGCCGAGATCGCGCCACTGCACTCCAGCCCGGGTGACAGAGCGAGACTCCGTCTCAAAAAAAAAAAAAAAAGAAAGAAAATGTTCAAAAAATAAAAAATAAAAAAAAGAAAATGTTCAGAAATAAAATGTTTGAATGAAAACAGCAACGAATCATTGTCATAGAAATCTTTCAGAGTTGTCAACGACTAAACAGCACGGATCCCCCAAAAGGAATTAGCAGATGCAAAAGGCTTTGTTTCAGGTTTGGTTCAAAGAGGTTCCCAGATTTGGAAAATGCATATTAGAATTACCTGAGCTTCTCCAGCAAGCACATCATATAATAATCTCACAAATAGTGGCTGTTTTCTTAAGATTTCTGGAAATTACTGTCCTGATTGACCTTAATATGAGAACATTTTGGTGATATTTCAACATTTCTGGTTCTGGCAGCAAAATGGGGAAAAACAATCATCACCTTACGCTTAGTCAAATGTTTCTTTAAATAAAAGGCTTACTTTGCATTTGGTTGTGAGGCAGTATGGAGAATGTGAGACGGTTTTTTCCAAACGAGATTGCTCATTCCTACAGGAAATGACCTCGTTCTTGACGGCTGCTGCTAACTTATGGTGAGACGCTGGGTCCCTGTCCAATACCACATGGACATCCAATCAATTTACCCAGGGACAAGTCCACTCAAAAGCATCATTTAGAAGAGGGAAAAGGCATTGGGGTTATTTGTTTTTGGAGTATGTGCTTAAGGACATCTAGAGGTAAGCAGTTTCTGAGCGTTACTAGTGGTGTCAGAATCACTAAAAACATTCATACAAAATGCTGGTTACTTTTTAAGCAAAAAACAAAAAAAGTACATTTTATTTTACTGTGTATATGAGAAACAGCTGAGGTTATGAGGCCAGGTACAGTAGCTCACACCTGTAATCCTAGCCCTTTGGGAGGCCAAGGCGGGTGGATCGCTTGAGTCCAGCAGTTCGAGACCAGCCTGGGCAACATGACAAAACCCCGTCTCTAGTAAAAGTATAAGCAAATTAGCTGGGTGTGGTGGTGTGCACCTGTAACCCCAGCTATTCAGGAGGCTGAGGTGGGAGAACCACCTGAGCCCAGGAGGTTGAGGCTGCAGTTAGCCATGATCACACCACTGCTCTCCAGCCTAGGCAACAGGAGTGAGAGGCTGCCTTAAAAAAAAAAAAAAAAAAAAAAATCTGAGATTAAGGACGAGTGATCATCCAGCCATCACAAAGTACAAGACCTCACAAGAAGAAGGAGAGAACAATGTTGCAAACAACTTACGCAATTCTTCTGGCAAATTGCTTGTTTTTAGAGTTCCTCTGGCTGGAGGGTTGCTAGGAGGTCTAGGCACAGCAGCTGGGGACGGAGGCTGGGGAACCTGTGGTCTCAGCTCTGCAGGGCACTCCAAGGACTCCCCAGGAGTGCCAGCTCTATTAGGTGGCTGGTGATGCGGCTGTTCCCTAGAAAGGAACACATTTACAGTCAATTTTCATTCTTTACAAAGCCAAACCTTCAGGGACAGAAAGCCTTTTAGAACTATGGGAAGATCCCAGTGGGCTATTTCTCCTCTGCCTCTATTTCTTATCTGAGACAGAAGGAAGAAGGGAGCTCCGTGGAGTTTTAGTCAATAAGCAATTCAGCTGGCTGCCACATGTGAAGGCCTGTGCTCTGACTCCAAAGAGGGAAGCAGGATTTGATTTCTCTATTCAAGATTTGTTTAATTGGAAAAACAAGTCTCATGCACAGGGCAGACAAGGTCACCAACAAAACAAAGTAGTATGACAGGTGACACAGATGGTTGATGTTATAGGCATTCAGATAAAAAGACATGACTTTTAGCTCATAATAGGTAACATTTAATTATGTATCAAAAGGTAAAGAGGACCATGTAGATTTAGAAGTATTTGTACTGTTGACATATAAATGGAAATCTGATTTTGAAGACCCTTTAAAGAAGTTGTTACCATATTAGATAGCATCTTTATTATTCTGGTTGCCAGTATTCCCACAAGCATTCTGCTGAGATGAACAATCAGATGCCCTCGTGTGAGATTTGCAGGGCAGAAGGAAATGGAGAGCATGCTTCTGCTGCTTCTGTGGTTTTTGTTGGTAAGCACAGTGATGAGGTGCTGGGTTTTCCCCAGAAAGCCTCCCAGTGTCCTGTTACCAGCTTCACAAGCATCGAGGGCAGGGCATGGGCATCCATTGTTCGCCAGTGGAGATCTATCTGGCACAGAACTGATCCAACCATTGCAGTGGTCACAGCGGTGTTGGCTTTCTGATTCTCCACCTTCCTGGCTGCCAGAGGACGCAGCCTCTTTAGTGGCCCTGTTCTGTGGTGTTGTGCGAACCAGTGGTAGGACTAAAACTGTCTCTATCATGTTTTATTTCTTTAAAAACATTCTGAAGCAGATGTGACAATATGTTAACATTCCTAAAATCTGGGTAGTGGGAACATGCATGTTGTTATTTGTTGTGTGTTTGAAATTGTGTCATATTATAAATTTTTAAAAATGTTTTGACTACAAAATCTCTATGTGTATGCCCAGTTTTTATAGATTGTTGCTTATGCTTTTCATATTTTTACCCAAAGAGTAATCGGGAATTCTAAAAGTCTTACGTAACAGGATTTGAAATAAAATTACACAGAATCTCAACTGTACTATATTTTGAAAATATGAATGCTTAAGATTATTTTTATTTTATATTTTTATTAATATAGAGAAAATAATTTCTATAACATAAGCTTTCATCTAATGAGGGGATCCCATCCATATTTTTTTTCTCTTTTTCTTTTTTTTACTTCTCCAAGAAAAACCCATTCCAGTTATTTTGCATTAAATTCTTTTATACCAAAAAAACTGTTTCGAAAGTTGCTTAGTTGTTATAGAAGATGATTGCTTATATGATAAAGAAATGTTAAGGCCTTGATAATGTTCAAAAACTTCTGTATAAAAACAATACCGTGGAAATTAATGACAGAGTAAACTTTCCGAATTAAAGTTCTCTTTCAAACTATCAGTAAGAGGAGACTTAGCTAGCTGCTGCTTTTTTTTTTTTTTTTTTTTTGAGACAGGGTCTTGCTCTGTCACCCAGGCTCAATCACAGCTCACTGCAGCCTTGACCTCCTGGGCTTGGGTGATTTTCCCAGCTCAGCCTCCTGAGTAGCTGGGACCACAGGCATGAGCTACCACGCCTGGCTAATTTTTGTACTATTTTGGTAGAGATGGGGTTTCACCATGTTGCCCAAGCTGGTCACGAACTCCTGGCCTCAAGCGATCTTCCTGCCTTGGCCTCCCAAAGTACTGGGATTACAGGCATGAGCCACCATGCCCAGCCTCAGCTGGATGGGTTTGTGTGTATGTGCGTGTATGTTTTGTTTGTTTGTTAGTTTTTGAGACAGAGTCTCACTCTGTCACCCCAGGCTGGAGTGCAGTGGCACAATCACGGCTCACTGCAGCCTTGATCTCTTGGGTTCAGGCAATTCTTCTGCCTCAGCTTCCTGAGTAGCTGGAACCACAGGTATGTGCCACCACACCAGGCTAATTTTTGTATTTTTTTGTAGAGATGGGTTTTCGCTATGTTGCCCAGGCTGGTCTCAAATTCCTGGGCTCAAACAATCCACCCACCTCTGCCTCCCAAAGTGCTGGGATTACAGGTGTGAGCTACCATGCCCAGCCTAGCTCCTTTACCTGAACTTATGTTTCATTATCCTAAAATGATAAAATAGATCAAGAAGACCAGAGCAGGCTTAAATTGATGCTACAAAACCAATTACTCTGTATTATCTTTGCAACTCGTTTATAAGTCTAAAATTGTTTCAAAATAAAAGTTTATTTTAAAAATTACTATTCTCTTTCCTATTCAACACCAAACTTATTTCATAAAGATGCTAACATTTTATTTATTTCCCTGGAATTTTAGATATTTCTTCTGTAAGAGTGCCTATCGTACTGTAAAATCACATTTTACCTAATTCTATTGTTTAAACTCCATGTATTTATGGTTTAGAAAATATAAGGGCTCTGGCCCGGCACGGTGGCTCACACCCGTAATCCCAGCACTTTGGGAGGCTGATGTGGGTGGATCACTTGAGGCCAGGAGTTTGAAACCAGCCTGGGCAACAAAGTGAGACCCCCTTCTCTGCAAAAAATAAAAAAAATTAGCTGGGTATGGTAGCGGGCACCTGTAGTTCCAGCTACTCTTGGGAGGCTGAGGTTGGAAGATGGCTTGAGCATAGGAGGCAGAGGTTTCAGTAAGTCGAGATCGCACCACTGCACTCCACCCTGAGTGACAGGGCCAGATCCTGTCTCAAAAGAAAAAGAGAAAAAGGGATCTGTCTTGAAAGAAAATATGAGGGTTTGTGGGCTTCCGAGCAGAAGAGAAAGCAGGCATGTGCCTCTTCACCATTGGTAATAACGTGGACTTTTTTTCTTTCAATGAAATTTTCAAACTAATTACCACTTTCTGTATTTCTGAAAAATCCACTCTAATAGTAACTTCATATTTTAGTCTATGCAGTAAAAACAGAATCTAGTTTTACAGTGGTATATAAAAGTTGTTTTTGAGCAAAAGTAAACATTTAATCTACTTTCTTCCAAATATTGTCATAAATCAGGACGCTCCATTTACATGAGTTTTACCTGTATATTTTAGATCCATAAATTAAGAGAAAAGGAAAATCCAAAGAGAATAAGGGGAAAAAATGATGAAAGAGGCAGGGCACGGTGGCTCACGCCTGCAATCCTAGCACTTTGGGAGGCCTAGGCGGGCCGATCACAAGGTCAGGAGTTCGAGACTAGCCTGGCCAATATGGTGAAATCCTATCTCTACTAAAAATACAAAATGTAGCCAGATGTGGTGGCATGCAGCTACCTGGGAGGCTGAGGCAGGAGAACAGCTTGAACCCGGGAGGTGGAGGTTGCAGTGAGCCAAGATCATGCCACTGCACTCCAGCCCGGGTGACAGAGCAAGGCTCCATCTCAAAAAAAAAAAAAAAAAAGATTGAAGAGTTAGACAACTGAAGTCATGAAAATACAGAGTTGGTTTTCTAAAGAAGCATAGGAGAGACCTAATAATGGTACTCAACATGTATGAATGTTTTTATTACAAAAGAAAATAATAAGCCAGGCACAGTGGCTCATGCCTGTAATACCAGCACTTTGGAAGGCCAAGGTGGGTGGATCACTTGAGCCCAGGAGTTCAAGTCTAGCTGGGCAACATAGGGAGATCCCATCACTACAAAATATACAAAAGTTAGCTGGGCATGGTGGCGTGTGCTTCTAGTCCCAGCTACTTAGGAAGCTGAAGTGGGAGGATCGCTTGAACCTGTAAGGTAGAGGTTGCAGTGAGTCAAGTTTGCACCACTGCACTCCAGCCTGGGTGACAGAGCAAGACGCTGTCTCCAAAAAAGAAAAGAACAGGTAATTTTAAATTTTGACCAAAAATTAATTAAATTTAACATTTTAAAGTAAGAAATAGGCTTAAACAGGAATAGACACTAGATATATAAAGAATTGGCTACAGTGGAAGTCAGTCATAGTAAAAACAAAAATCTATTTTGTGGACTAAAAATTCAGATGGTCTGAAAATAAAAGAAAGGGGTGTGACTTGGAGAACATCCGAAGAACCTTTCCTTCAACAGAATTTCGACTAGTCACTAGTGGCTTTCTGTGTCTGATAGAGATCCTTGTCAATCAGCTTCCATTTCCTCCTGACCTGAAAAGTCTATATTGGGCGTTCCACTGCGTGACTTGCTCACTAACGTGGATTAGCAAACCTATAGAGAATTCTGTTGCATCTTCCTTGCATTGGCACAATTCCTTTCCATGTTAAAAATGCCTGAAGATTGGGCCTGTCATACTTACTGGTGCCTTGGAAGCCCCAGAAAGGAGCAGTCTCTCTGTGCGGGCCTCTCTTCTTGGTCCCAGGGGCTGGGATAATTCAGGATAACCTTCTGCACAGGGTGCAGGCCTCTCACACTGGCTCCAGGCAGCGGCTGCCCAGGCAGAGCCGGCTGGATCACTTGCTGGTAGGCTGCTCGAGGGTAGTCATGGCCATCTGTAGATGAAGACGACAAAGAGAACAGGGAACATCAACTCTAGCTCCTTCGTGTGAAAGGAGTCGTAAGCTCCATGCTCATTTGTGTCTTGATACCAGCTGAGGGGTCCGGACATCTGTTACCACGTCTGTGATGTTTGCCATATTTCTCTATTGTTGATTACTTGACTGTTTTCACAAAATTCACTTTTTTTTGTCCTAAATAAAAACATATGTGAAATCACCAGTTTGGTATTCTAACTGGAAAGCTCAGAAAACTTTTCAAAAAACTCTACACAGGCTCCTCTTTTCATAAGATACTTAGGAAAATCCAACCATGAAGAACCTCTTTCACACCACCACTCCTACCATAATTTCCTTCATGTCCCAAACCCAAAGCTAGGAAAAATGATCTGTATGATAGATACAGAATCACTGCTCTGTCCTTTCCTCCCCCAAGTGGACACACACGTGCATGTGCACACACACACACACCCCACTCCCTTTTTTTTTTTTTTCTTGAGACGGAGTCTCGCTCTGTCGCCCAGGCTGGAGTGCAGTGGCCGGATCTCAGCTCACTGCAAGCTCCGCCTCCCGGGTTCACGCCATTCTCCTGCCTCAGCCTCCCGAGTAGCTGGGACTACAGGCGCCCGCCACCTCGCCCGGCTAGTTTTTTGTATTTTTTAGTAGAGACGGGGTTTCACCGTGTTAGCCAGGATGGTCTCGATCTCCTGACCTCGTGATCCGCCCGTCTCGGCCTCCCAAAGTGCTGGGATTACAGGCTTGAGCCACCGCACCCGGCCCCCACTCCCTCTTAAGAAGAAGTAAATGAATGAAAACTTCGCTCATCCTCCTGGGAACTAGCCAACCAATTGGCAGCACCCTCCAACTTCCTTGGTCCTCTCCTGCTAGAGCCTACGTGCAATTGGAGCCAGGGCTGTTTGAAGAGGGCTGGGCTCAGAGCAAAGCCAGAGCTGGCAGCGACTTATGTGAATGTGCAACCTGGGAGAAAGTGGGTCCCAGCCAGGACCAGGAGCAGCAGGGTCCCCAGGGAAGGGCAGCCTGCCTGACCAGGCAAAAGAATAGAACTAAAAGCCCAGAGGAGAGATGCAGGGAACCAAGTAAGGGTGAGAGGGAAGAGCTCAAAGGGGGTCAGGTGTTGGGAAATGTGAGAGATGCAAGAGGACTGAAAAGAGCCAAATGGTAGCCCTGCAAGATGAACAACGAGCACCTCCTAGTGATCCAAGCACTGCCCCTGCTACCCACAGAAGCATAAGATGATCCAGGAGGAGGCATAACTAGTTAGGACAAGAAGGAAGTTGTTTTGTTTATTTTCTTTAAAAAAACCCTCATTGATCTTAAAATTCTTTTGATTCTTTTAAGATCAACCCTCATTGATCTTAAAATTCTTTTGCTGATTATAAAAGTAATCATCGAGTTTGCCTGCCATGTAGATAGGATACATATGGGGATGTACAGCAAAATAAAACTGGCAAGTAAACAAAAAAGTGACTGGTAGGTTGAAACCAAAATGGGAAGGGTGAGAATGTGGCTAAGAATTGATTCTTAAGGCCAGGCACGGTGGCTCACACCTGTAATCCCAGCACTTCGGGTGGCCGAGGCGGACGGATCACCTGAATTCAGGAGATCGAGACCAGCCTGACCAACATGGTGAAACCCCATCTCTACTAAAAATACAAAAATTAGCTGGGTGTCATGGCACGCACCTGTAACCCCAGCTACTCGAGAGGCTGAGGCAGGAGAATCCCTTGAACTTGGGAGATGGAGGCTGCAGTGAGCTGAGATTGTGCCATTGCACTCCAACCTGGGCAAAAGGGCAAGATTCTGTCTCAAAAACAAACAAAAAAAAGAACTGTATTCTTAGTTTGGTAAAGCAGTCAGGAGCCATCTACATTTTCAAAGGGACATTCAGAGGAATGATGGCCTCAAGTACAGAACAAAAGACAAATAATGTGTACGTTCACTAGTGTGGCCTCCTCCAGGTTCTCATTGCCTAGACTCAGGAAATAGTTTGGGTGACCTGGCGATGTGCCCAAGCTAGTCTCTCAAGTGTGGTCAGATTCCCTGGACTCAATCTATTATTGTCTCCTTTGACCCATGATACCACCTGGGTCCTTCCAATCATGCTGCTTCTGGCAAAAGTGACCATGCCCCTCCAACCCAGACTGTCTCCTGGCAGCACCCCATGACCCTTGCCCTGATATTGCTTAGGCCTGGTCATGACAAGTAGTAGGGGTTTAAAGAGGGGGAGGAGGAGAAACAGATCCACGTAGGTCTATCCCTGCACCTGGATGACAAAGGAGACCGGGACTTGAAGGGACTGCTCTCAGAATGGAAGACAGGCCCACAGAGACTCCTATGGTCTAGGACAAGGTCTACTGCACAGGCTTCACCTTGGCAGCCTTCTCAGGGCAGGGCGGATATATTCCAGGGGATCCAGATCACCAGTTGCAGTTTCAGGGCAACAGGGCAGGTCACTACTGCTCCTTTCCCTCAGTTTAAAAAATAGCAAAAAATGGCCAGGCGCGGTGGCTCACGCCTGTAATCCCAGCACTTTGGGAGACCAAGGCAGGTGGATCACGAGGTCAGGAGATCGAGACCATCCTGGCTAACACGGTGAAACCCTCTCTCTACTAAGAATACAAAACATTAGCTGGGCGTGGGGGCAGGCGCCTGTAGTCCCAGCTACTCAGGAGGCTGAGGCAGGAGAATGGCGCGAACCCAGGAGGCGGAGCGTGCAGTGAGCTGAGATGGCACCACGGCACTCCAGCCTGGGCGACAGGACGAGATTCCATCTCAAAAAAAAAAATGCCACTGCTCTCAGGTCCCCAGGTAGGGGGCCAGCCCTGCTTTTTGATGAGCCTTGTGTGAGCAGACCCTTTACAAACCCAGCTGTAGACAGAACTGTCTTGGTGGACTGCACTTACAATCTACCCTGCTTGATCAGGTTCCAGCCCCTGTAGATCTTGCCTCCCACGACACTCTCACTGGCCCAGTGAGCTCTGGCTTCATCTTGAATATCCCAAACTTGTCCTCTCCTTTGGGATCCTGAGTATGCCACCCTCTTTGTCCAGAATGTTTTTGCCCTAGATTTTCAGACTGACTTCTTGCCATTCAGAGCTCAGCCCAAATATCACCTGTCCAAAGAGGCCTGCCTCTTCACCCAGTCACTTTATTCCATTCCCTATGTTGCTTCCTTCATAGTTCCTGTCATGGGTTTGCATAAGTAAGCATGACTTTTACCTGTCAACTTCTTGCCTGCCTTCCCTACTAGAACATAAACTCCGTGAAAACACAGACTGTGTCCTCTTGCTACCATGTCTCCAAGGATAGCACTGGCACCCAGGGGATGCTCAGTAAATGAATGAATGAAGGCTCAATAGTTACAAAGCCAACCTACAGAAAAAGAGAAGCCATTTAGGACTGCACAATCTATTAATACTTTCTGGGGCACAGGTCTCCTATACTAGGAGCCCCCAACTCCCAGGCCACAGGCTGGTATCAGTCTGTCACCTGTTAGGAACCAGGCCACACAGTAGGAGGTGAGCAATGGGTGAGCAAGTGAAGCTCTGTCTGTATTTACAGCCACTCCCCACCACCTGCAGTACCACCTAGCTCTGCCTCCTGTCAGATCGGCAGCGGCATTAGATTCTCATAGCAGCGCAGACCCTCTTGTGAACTGCGCACGTGAGGGATCTAGGCTGCATGCTCCTTATGAGAATCCAAGGTCTGATGATCTGTCACTGTCTTCCATCGCCCCCAGATCTAGCTGCTGGAAAACAAGCTGAGGGCTCCCACTGATTCTACATTATGATGAGTTGTATAATTATTTCATTCTATATTACAATGTAACAATAATAGAAATAAAGTACACAATAAAGGTAATGCACTTGAATCAGCCCCAAACCATCCCCCTCCCCAGTCTGTGGAAAAATTGTCTTCCATGAAACTGGTCCCTGGTGCCAAAAAGGTTGGGGACCACTGCTCTAGACTGTCTTAATTCTCTTCTGCTATCCATCTGTTTTGGGGGTTTTTTGGTTTAATCGGTGTCTCCCTCCAGAAGTAGGAAGGAGAAAGACAAGGTAAAAGAGGAGAAATTTTGCCAGTGGCCTTAAAAGCCTTTATGAGGAAAGAGCTGAAAGTATCTTGGGAAGTTTTTAATGTTTGAAGCCATTTTTGCTTCCTATATCCATTAATGAATGGCTAATAATGTTTTATTTGCTTTAAAAGGACTACCAAGCTCTAATCACAGGGTTTAGTTCTTTTCCAGAAAGCGGATGTTAGTGCTGTTAATCAAAAGCCTTTGAATCAAGGTCATATGATTTCTAACAGATTATTTCTCGCACAACATGTTTTTGTCTCATAGCAACAAATCATATCATTAAAATCACCAAGGCATGTGGGGCTAAGTGTTTGATTAGCTGTAACTTTCATTTCAGAAATGGCCACCTGTGGTAAAAAGTTATGCCAGTTTATGTGAGCAGATGAAAATGATACACCTCATCAATTTCTAAAATTAGGGTACTGACAATATAGTCCTCCATGCTGTCCTTTTATTGTTGAAAACAAAGGAAAACTGAACATCAATGCATCAATAAAAAATGAGTGTTCCCTTTTGTAAGTGGAATCTGACCAGCTTTGTCTGGAATTTGACTGGTTGCATGGAAAAGGTTCCTAAATAGGCTGGACATGCCTGTAATCCTAGCACTTTGGGAGGCCTAGGTGGTTGGAGCTCTTGAGCCCAAGAGTTTAAGACTAGCCTGAGTAACAAGGTGAAATCCCATCTCTATGAAAAAAGAAACACACACACACACACAAAAAGAAAAGTTGCTAAATAAAAACTATGTTTATCAGGTAAATGATCATCTTTTTCACTGCTCAAGTTTTAATCATTTTTTTCCAATTACTATGACGAAGGCTTGCTAATTTACTTGGATACTATACATATAAAATAAGGGCTAACATTTATTGATCACTTGCTACATGTCAAGTACTGTTCTAAGTTCCGTATTGAGAATTATAGAGTTCAATTTTCCATTTCCGTAAAGAAGTTTAACTCAGAATACAAATCCAGATCATCTTCTAGCACAGCATTCTCTCCTTGCTCACTCTGCCGGGCCCCACTGGCTTGCTTTTGATATCTTAATGACATCAAGCTCCTTGCTTCCTTAGCTCCTTGCTTCCTTGACCTTCTCATCCTTTAGGTTTCAGCTCAGATGTCTGCTTAAAGAGACATTCTCTGGCCAACCTGTCTATTAATGTCTGTTCCAACAGTTACTTCCCTTATAGCACTTATAATTTGTCCTTCTGTTTTTGACTTCTATTTCTTATCCATCTCTCCAGTAGACTGTGAATTCCATGAAAACAAGGACCGTGTATGACTATTTACTGAATAAATTGATAAGTGGATGGACAGGTTCTGTTTCCAAATATCACTGACTCCCTTCTTTGCTTCCCTCCCAGACCAAAAAAAAAGCTTTTCCAAGGCTTCATATCACAAAGACTCTACTCATGATTAAGGCTCACTCCTTTCCCCAGGAAGTAGAGAACAGATTTCTTTTTATTCATTCAACAAATATTTATTGAACCTCGATGGCCAGGCACTTGGTGAACAAAGATAAATAGGATACAGTTCCCTTGGGAGTACCTCAAAATAAAAGGAGAGAGAAAGAAAATCTGTGTGTCTGTGGGTGTCTGTTTTTAAACACAAACCCACACTAGTTAGTGTGTGAGGAGGGGAGACATATGAGTCGACAGCCACCTACTTGAGAATCCCTGTTCAAAAATAGCTTCCCTGCGGACTTGTCCCCAGTGCCTACAATTCCATCAAGAGAATTTATTCTGTAGGAGCGGGAAGGTGGGTGGTGTGACAGACAAATTATTTGCTAGCATGGTAACCCCTCAGTTCAGAGGCAGTGTTAATCACAAAGCAGAAATGAAAATCTTGCACAATCACGAATGGGTGCCCAGGACTGTATGTTATTTGTCAATCCTGTGATCTTCTTGGCCTGAGTACACACGATCTTTGTGTTACTGAGCTTTTACCACTTGGAATGTGTAAACCAAATCCTAAATGAGGTTTTCCATTTATCAGTCGCAACATGCAACATTTTTCTTCCTTATTAAGAATGGTATTAAAAGAGTTTATGAGAGAGAAATAAAATCTGATTTTCAAGTTGTCAAAAAAACATCGTGATATAATGCAATCAGTTTAGCCAGGAAACAAAATGGCCAATATAAACTGTTGCAGGAACTCCCACAGCTGTAAGCAGCTGTGGTTCCTGAAAGGCAACTCCTTCTTTATCATTTCTTCCATCTGGTTTCTTTTTTTTCCTCACTTTAATTGTGCATGCATTCTAGCATACAAATCATCCCTTTTTTTTTTTTTTTTTTTTTTTGGTCCACAGGTACAATTGTACCCATGTACCCATAAATTTATTCTATTCAGTCTCCTTGGTAGAGAAAGCAATAATTTTATAATAAAACGAGGGCTCTCTAGACTTAATTCCCTCTCTTTTCCCAAATATTTGCATCATGAGTTTCATTTGATTGCACAGCCATGAACTCCATGCTGGTGACCTTCAGGGGAAGGATTCGGAGGTAGCAGGAGGCCAACTTTTCCAGGGGGTGGGGTGAGGAGAAAACACAGGCTTATTTCCTTTCTTATTTTCACCTACTTTGAAAACTTTTTTTTTTTTACATGAAAGGGGTGACCAATAACCATTTTTGCTTTAACTTGCAAAAAGCTTAGATATGCCATTTGCATGGTGATTATTATTTATTTATACATTCATTAATGGGTAAGGAAGTAATGCTCTTCTAAAGCCGAGTAGAGCCACGTAGCCATGGTTTCCAACTGCACAAGCATCCCTTAGGTGAACAGCTCTTTTGAAGTGGTTTTGTTGGCAATTAAGTGCAGTTACAGCCCTGACATGAAACTAAGCATTTGTACACCTGCCCTGAATGCTTCAAATCTGTGCCAGTGAGTGGGATCTGGAAGTAGAGGAGCACCCTGCAGAACTGGGCTGCAGGATGCATTTAAATAATAACAATAATAACTGAAAGCTGTTAGTATTGAGGGCTTACCACCAGCCAGCCACTTTCCTCGTGCCTTTAATACATTATCTCATTTAATCCTCACAGTAACCTTGATGGGAGTCATTGCTGCTGGAGGCCTCATAAATATTCTAGGGTTGCAATGCCCTGCAAAAAAGCCATCAGCACAGGCAACCCTGACCCTCTTCTCTGTGGTTAGATGGGAGCCAGGGCCAAGGGACATGCAAGGTGAATTGGGGCAAGCTTGCCTTCTGTATGTGCTCAGTTTTCCTTTGTTCTTTTCAGTCTTTACTCGTTTCTTAATTATAGAAATAATACCTGTTTGCTATTTTTATTTTTATATTTTTTATGTGGTTTTGTTTTTGTTTTTAAGACTGACTCTCATTCTGTTGCCCAGGCTGGAGTGCAGTGGCACAATCTCAGCTCACTGCAACCTCCACCTTCTGGGTTCAAGTGATTCTCATGCCTCAGCCTCCCTGAGTAGCTGAGATTACAGGTGCACGCCACCATGCCCGGCTAATTTTTGTATTTTTAGTAGACAACATTTCATCATATTGGCCAGGCTGGTCTCGAACTCCTGACCTCAAGTGATCTGCCCTCCTCTGCCTCCCAAGGTGTCGGGATTACAGGTGTTAGGCTCCGCACCCAGCCATTTGTTATTTTTAAAAATCAACAAAAGTATATGAAATTAGAAGGAAAATATACCTATCTCCTCTTAATTCCCTGCTCCCCTCCTCACCAAGATCACCACTAGATCCTGCTAGACTTAATATAAACATACATAGTTTAAATAAAAAAAAAAACATGGATGGGATCATCACTGCAGCTCTTGCCTTTAAACTTAATCTTTTTGATGTCAGAAGGTGTATTCAGTGCAACATGGGCCTAGTAGTCCACTGTATACATAAATCACAAATGACTTATCTGGCCCCTTATTGCTAGGTATTGTAGTTGTTTTTGTTTTTACCCTAACGCAACAATGCTTTCATAAACATTCTTGTTCTTATATTTGTATGTGCTTGTTTAATGTTTCTATAGGATAGATTCCTATAAGTGAAACTGCTGGACCAAAGAGGAAGCATATATAAAATCTTGATAGTGAAATTGCCTTCTGGGAGATTGCACCAATTTACACTCCTATCAAGAGTGACTGGGAATATTCATTTCTCTGTAACTCCACCAACACTGGATGTTGTCCAAAGTTTTTAATTTTTGCACAACGAATCAGGGAAAAGGTATCTTTAAGAATTTTGCACTTCTTAAATCTAATGATGCTGAGCTTGGTTTAATTCTCATATTGGCTATTTGTATATCTTCTGTGAATTATTCCCCTATCCTATCCCCCATTCTCTTCCCTCTGCCTTTCAACACCTCTTTTCGCCCCCAGGATCCTACATGTCTCTCCCCAACCCCTTAACAGAAGGAAATAATACAGAGAGCAAGGGGATGGTGAAATGCTGAAAGAAAGCGGGTCCTGGGGCAATAGAGACAAAAAGTGTTCCCAGTCAGGAGTGTTAGCCTTTTAAAGGAAACTGCCCCAACGGGACAATGCTCACCTCCAAAGACTGGATTGCCAATGGCGCCGTTTCAGCTGCAACAACAGGAAAAGTATTTTCCAGTGGGAAGTATTTTCCAGAGGGTCCATTATAACAATGAGTCAGTGCTGTTTTTGTCTATCACAATGAGGCTTTCCCTTGCTAGTAGTCAGAGTCAGCTGCTTGGGACTGTATCACAAAGCCTTGACTTAAGTATTCACACTTCTTTGCATTAATCTAAGGGGTTAATCGGAAGTGCAGTTAAAAACGTATGTATGCAGTGTTGGCCACATCATTGCTTACTGGATCAGAAAACTGGAAACTATTTTAAATGTCTGACAATAAAGAATAGGTTAATAATAATTTGGTAGATTCATCTGATGAAATACGATGAAGCAGTTTTAAATGATTCTGGAATAAGTACACTCAATATCACTGAAAATTATTTTAATTTCAGATTAAAAATATATGCAAAGAAAAAAAACACTGAAAATTAATATGTCAAAACCCTAATAGGGAATTCTATTTGGGTGGCAGAAATATGAAAACTTTTTATTTTCTTTTTTGAACTTCTGGGCATTATTTCAAGTTTAGGAGTGACCAAATATTATAATGATCAGAAAAAAAATTTTTTTTTTTTGAGATGGAGTCTCACTCTGTCATTGCCCAGGCGCAATCCCGGCTTACTGCAATCTCTGCCTCCCGGGTTCAGGCAATTCTCGTGCCTCAGTCTCCTGAGTAGCTGGGATTACAGGCACCTGCCACAACACCTGGCTAATTTTTTTTTGTATTTTTAGCAGAGACAGGGTTTCACCATGTTGGCCAGGCTAGTCTCGAACTCCTGACCTCAAGTGATCCACCCACCTTGGCCTCCCAAAGCACTGGGATTACAGGCGTGAGCCACCGTGCCTGGTGAACACTTACCTTTAAATACAGATTAACAGAATGTTAAAAAGTAGTTTATGGTATCATTCTCACAAATTGTTCCTTTTAAACCTGGCAATCACTGAGAAATACAGCCTTGACCTTGCCAACATTCAGTTCTCAGTGATTCATACTTAAGGGAATCCACCACCACACCCACCCTATGACTGGGCGCTTGGAGCAGGCAGTGGCATCCATGCATTCCCACCCTGTTGACTTCCCAACATTTATACACCACGTCCCAGTTTTAGGCATCACGGACTCTTTCTCCCTCTCCAACCCAAGGCCCCATTCTCCTCACACCCTCCTGCTTCCCCAGCCCCCACCCTCATTCCTGATCTCACACTCATTCTTACCTATTTCTTCCAAGCATCTTCTAAGTTACATTTCTCTATCTCCTCTTTGTTGTTTTTTTCTGAGTTATGAATTACTGCGTTGCTCTCTTCACTTTAGGAAGCTTTATACTTAGTATACATGTACTAATATGTAAATTATGGTTGATTACAGCATTTGTAATTATTTCTATAATTTATTTTAAAGCTGCACATCAGGCCTTTGGTCAGGCACTTCTTACACTCTTTGACCTACTTTATGTCCAGGGTTTATTTGCTAAGAAAAATATCACATCTCACAGCCCTGTTTTCATCTGTGAAGCCCTATTGTTATTTTCCAGGGGCCTCAGCGGAGATTTAACATCAAGAATGGTGGTAGAGAAAAAAAAAAAGGTGATAGAATCTCTTATCTCAATCTAAGACTGCATCACTTTCAGAGATGCTTACTGCACTGGTACATATTATTATTTCAGAAGTAGTTTATTGAGAGTCTAGTATGTGCCAGACACTGTGCTTAAATGCTGGGGAATTACAAATTGAAAGTAGATGTTTGCATTTGCAGATGCACAAAAGCTTGCAGTCTGGAAGGAGAGGAGACAAGTACATAATCAGATGCCATGCTGGTGTTAGGTGTCCCAACAGGACCAGAGCAGGAGGGAGAGTGAGGACCTGAAGGAGAATGTGATCTGGGGAGGTTTCCAGAGAGACACTTGAGCTAAGTCTCAAAAAATGTGTATGATGGTGGTTGCATAACTCTGTGAAAATACTAAAATTTATTGAATTTTGTATTTAAAATGGGTTAAGGATAACCCTTACAGTATGTAAATTAGATCTCAATAAAGCAGTTTTTTTTTTTTTTGAGACAAGAGTCTCACTCTTGTTGCCCAGGCTGGAGTGCAAATGGTGTGATCTCGGCTCACTGCAGCCTCTGCCTCCCAGGTTCAAGCGATTCTCCTGCCTCAGCCTCCCAAGTAGCTGGGATTACAGGTGCCCGCCACCACACCTGGCTAGATTTTTGTATTTTTTAGTAGAGACGGGGTTTCACCGTGTTAGCCAGGATGGTCTCGATCTCCTGACCTCGTGATCCACCCGTCTCGGCCTCCCAAAGTGCTGGGATTACAGGCTTGAGCCACTGCGCCCGGCCCGATAAAGCAGTTTTTTTAAAAGGTGTATCGAAACTGGGTCAGACACACCAGAGGGGGAAGAACATCCCGGATAGAGAGAAGAGCCTGGCAAACGCTTGGAGATGTGAACCATCGCGACAAGCAGGGGACTGCCAGTCTTAGAGTGGCTGGAATGTAGGGTAGCTGTAGATGGCTCAAGTGTCCAAAAGGGTTTAAGCAGCAAAATCACAGACGCAACTTCATTTTCATGTGATGGCCCGAATCCCAGAGTCTCAGTGACATTCTGGGCACCTTCTGGTTTTTTGTTTTGTTTTGCTTTGTTTTTGACTCAAAGCCCTTTCTCTGCCAAATCTAAGATGGGGAAGAAACATGAAGAGAAGGAAGAACCCATGTGCCCAAAGATCAGAACAAAAAATACGTTTTCTAGAAATCACTTGGGTCATCTCTCTGCTTCTAGGCAGGTGTGTTAAACTAATCCAGACAGAGGAACCTGTTTTGTCCTTAAAGGTCCCTAGAGAAGAAGACTCCAGTGGGACAGGCTTTAGGCTAAGAAAAAGCATTCTCGGCCCGGCGCGGTGGCTCACGCCTGTAATCCCAGCACTTTGGGAGGCCAAGGTGGGTGGATCACAAGCTCAGGAGATCGAGACCATCCTGGCTAACATGGTGAAACCCCGTCTCTACTAAAAATACAAAAACATTAGCCGGGCGTGGTGGCGGGCGCCTGTAGTCCCAGCTACTCAGGAGGCTGAGGCAGGAGAATGGCGTAAACCTGGGAGGCGGAGCCTGCAGCGAGCCGAGATGGCGCCACTGCACTCCAGCCTGGGTGACAGTGAGACACTGTCTCAAAAAAAAAAGAAAAAGCATTCTCTGAAGGCCCTTTGCAAATCCAGCCACACGTGGAAAGCCCCTAGGTGAAGCAGAATGCCCTCCCTGCATTCTGACCTGTTCATCCCAGTCTAGTGACACAAAGCATTGATGTGAGGCCCTTGTTTCTTCAGTCACCCAGCCCAGAAGGCCCAGAGGAGGTAAAGATCACTTACATGGCACCTGCTGATCGGGACTTCCAGGACAATGGTAGTGATAGTTCCATGGAGCATGTGGGGAAAGATTGGGGGGCAGTGCACATGCTGGAAACCTCTGAGGTTCAAACTGAGGGAACTCCCTGGACCTGAGAGGTCTGGGGAGGTCCTGGGGGTAACACACAGAGGTGAGGGGCAGGGGCCTTTCCAGCTGCCTGATGCCCAGGACATCCTGAGGCTGGGAATCATATCCCGTGTCTATGGTTGGCAGATCCAGGCCTGCTCGGTTCCTGTGAGGCTGGGGCCGTTGCACCATTGCCTGGCTACTGCCCAAGGAGTCTGCTGAGGCATCAGGTAAACTTTGGTCTGATTTGTCGGAGTCATGGCCAGTGTCAGGAGAAGCTGCTGAAAGCTGAGATCCCAGCCATTGATTACGTTTTTCCATAAATGAAAACTGATGCTCTGCAGGGAGGGCTCCAACCACAGACTCAGATTCGGGCTCGCTGACTGCAGAGCACCCAGAGGGGAAAGCTTTGCCTGGGCCTGGGTGTCTCCTGCAGAAGCTGTCTTCACTATCCTCCAGAACTTGAGTGCGCAGGCAGGTGACCTGCTGGGATACAGGCCGCTGGTGATTTGCAAGTTTGAGGGTTGCGTGAGCTTGAGAAAAGTCTCCGGAGGAATTGTGAGGCGTTGTGGGTAC
Source organism: Piliocolobus tephrosceles (assembly GCF_002776525.5). NCBI lineage: Eukaryota > Metazoa > Chordata > Mammalia > Primates > Cercopithecidae > Piliocolobus > Piliocolobus tephrosceles. Next base: position 10,665,026 of record NC_045438.1, on the reverse strand, counting down.
GGACAAGCTGTTGGGTGCCATGTTCCTTATATTTGGAGCAGGTGGTTCTGATTCCTCTTCCAGGGAATATTCTGGGATTGGTTTCAGCAACTGACTTGGGTATGGTTCTGATTCATCAACCTCCACAGGAATGCTTCGGTTCATTCTAGTTTCTGGAACAAGAGAAAACATGCCATAGCCTTAGAAGACAGATCAATTCTTGGAGTCCTCACTTCATGACCTTAAGGGACCTCATTCAGGATGTGGTTTAAATTAACATTGAGACACCAATGTGCCTGCAGAGCCCTAATCCATAAAATTGTTTACTTATCCTCCAGGCAAAAGCACTAATGCTTATTAAGATATTTTATCTGGAAGGCAATTCAAAGAATATGATTGGACCGTCCTGTGGTAGAAATCATTCACCAGCAAGGGGAAAACACAGATGAAAATCAACTGCCAAGTATTGAGGAAAGAGAAATTATCATAATGTGGGCTGCTTCGTGTGTGCTTGGAATACACGATGAAATAAATCTTAGTAACTGATATGGAATGATGGCTAAGATGTATTAAGTGAGTTCTTTCTAAAAGCCACGCGCAGAGCAGTGTGCATACTATGCTGCTATTTTGCATAAAAAGTGAGAGGAGAATGTGTGTGTGTTTGTGTGTGCATATCTGCTTGTATATGTATAAAACGTATGGAGGAATCACAGACATTGCTACACTGGTTGCCTTTGAGGATGGAATTAAGCTGGGGGAGAGCAGTGGGAGGAAGTTTTCACCTTTTGCACTTTTATAATTTTGTTCCATTTGAGTATTGCCTAATTTTAAAAAAGAAAAGTGTTTTCTTTTAAGCAAAGAAAGAAAGCCCAAGTTTAAAACACATTGAAAAAAGGTCAGAGTGACATTTTCTACCTAATTTTAGGTCATTTGGAGGACTTAATTCCCTCTGGGCACTATGCCTGCAACAAAGGTAGCCATGACCATCTGGTTTGTGATGTAGTTGAACCAGCAAGGCTCGCTAAACTAGACCTTAGCCAGCAGAGCATTTAGCCCACAGTCCAGGCAATACCGCTTTTAGCTGTAAGAAGAACTCTTAATTAACCTAACACAATGAGAAAGAAAACCAGCCCTCTCTCATCATTAAACTGGTTGAGGTGATGCCTTGACTGGAGGGGGAGGAAGAAGGCAGTCCACAAGACTGCACAGGAGCAATGGGGGTTTGCAGGAGGCTGAAGAGCAGGTGTTGTAAAAGAGCAAGCAAGTGAAAAAGAAGAAATCCCAGAGGGTTATTCTATGCAAGGCTAGTACATAGCATACTTCAAATACCAGAGGGAGAAAAGGGATTGTGTCTGGATTTAAAAATTCTTACTTTGGATCCATGTCGCATTTCAACCACAAACATTCACTGAGGGCGCACTGTGCCTAAAGTCAGGTTACACAAATTATGGTTCTAAGACAAGTTTCGGAGAGCATGAATTCACTTTCTCTTGCACCTTGTACCCAATCCAATGCGATCATGACAGCATGCATCTTGAAATGCTCCCCTTTCACACAGATGGGACCAGCAGTTTGCCACCAAATATACTGAACGGCCTCCAGAAACATACCTCTGTAGTCCCTGCCAAATGAACGCTCTTTGACACGCTCCTCCCACTTGGTACTTGGTACCAAACTTACCCACCTGCCGCACGACGACCCTTGCTCCATTTTCCGACACAACAGAAAACTCAACTTCTAATTTCGGGCTGGCCTTCCCTCCTTCCCTCCATCTCTCCCTTTCCCTATCCTTGTCGTTTTCGGGCTGTGTATGTCCTCTGCTCGTTGGTTCTGCAGAAAAGGGGACCTCATCAGCTAAAGTGATCAGACCTTATAAAAATGAACAAGAGCCTACCAAAAACACCAGTCAATATCGCAACTGTTCATTATTTTAAAAACGTTCGGCTGAGCGTACTGGCTCAGGCCTGTAATCCCAGCACTTCGGGAAGCTGAGGTGGGTGGATCACCTGAGGTCAGGTATTCGAGACCAGCCTGGCCAACATGGCAAAACCCCGTCTCTACTAAAAATACAAAAATTAGCTGGGCATGGTGGGACGTGCCTGTAAGCCCATACTGAGGAGGCTGAGACAGGAGAATCACTTGAACCCGGGAGGTGGAGGTTGCAGTGAGCTGAGATTGCGCCACTGCACTCCAGCCTGGGCAACAAGAGCGAGACTCTATCTCAAAAAAAAAAAAAAGTTCACCATTTTTTCCCATTCTTTCTTGCAATTTTTCCACAGTTATGAAACTGGATGTGCCACACAACACGCTCTTCAGCTGGTCGGAAAACAAAAGTATTTTTTCAAGGCCTAGCTGAGTGTTGTGTCATCTTCTGCATGCACTTGTGGGCCCACAGCCGAACGGGAGGCAAAGAGACGCAAAAAGTGAGCTGACTAGCAGGACTAATTCCTGTACTCTATTGTCATGGGATTCACTTTCAATCCCATTCAAGCACAACTATTTACATTCTCCCTGGGTTTTCCAATGTGAATACCTTAGAAGTGCTTTTTCACCCAAATAAAAAAAAGTTGCAAATTCCTCTCTTCTAGCTGAGGAGCCATCAGGGGGCTTGGAGGAGGCTTTTAAAAAAAAAGCGATGAGGGCAGTCATCTCACATAACTGGAAATCTGAGGTCATCCTCTGGTGGGAATTCTGCAGTTAAAACTGGTCCGGGGCTGGGCGTGGTGGCTCACACCTGTAACCCCAGCACTTTGGAGGCTGAGGCAGGAGGATTACTTAAGCCCAAGAGTTCAAGGCCAGCCTTGGCAACATAATGAGACCCTGTCTGTACAAAAAAATTAAACAAATTAGCCAGATGCGGTGGCATGCACCTGCAGCCCCAGCTACTTGAGAGGCTGAGGTGAGAGGTCACTTGAGCCCTGGAGGTCCAGCCTGCAGGGAGCCGAGATCGTGCCACAGCACTCCAGCCTGAGTGACAGAGCGAGACCCTGTCTCAAAAGATAAAAATAATTTTTCAAAAAACTGGGCCGAGCACCCTTCCCCCACACAGCCACATGGCTGGCTTCCTTTCTCCATGAGGTCTTTTCTTGACTGTCACCTCAAGGAGGTCTCCCTGGTCGTGCTCTCTAAAATGTTGACACTCTCCTCTCATTCCCATCTCCCTTCCCTGCTTTACCTTCTTCTCCAGCAGTTATCACTGTCATACTGTCATATATCACCCAAATGTATATGATACACACAAATATCTAATAATCTCTTTGTTTGCTCATCACCTCTCCCTTCTCCCAGAATATACACTTCCTAAGGGTGCAGTTTTCTCTTCTCTTTTTATTTGTGATATGGGGGTCTTGCTCTGTCACCCAGGCTGGAGTGCAGTACCTAGATCATGGTTCCCTGCAGCCTCAAACTCCTGAGCTCAAGTGATCCTCCCACCTCAGCCTCACAAGTAGCTAGGACTACAGGCGCACACCATTGTGCCTTTTTTTTTTTTTTTTTTTTTTTTTTTGATTGCGTTTTTGCCCTTCTCCCCCG
>NC_045438.1:10616985-10661416 GCF_002776525.5 Piliocolobus tephrosceles | reverse complement strand
GCTAATTTTTGTATTTTTAGTAGAAACAGAGTTTCACCATGTTGGCCAGGCTGGTCTCAAACTCCTGACCTCAGGTGATCTGCCTACCTCGGCCTCCCAAAGTGCTGGGATTACAGGTGTGAGCCACTGTGCTGGTCAGCGTGCCTGACTTTTAAAATTTTTTTGTAGAGATGAGGTCTCACTATGCTACCCCAACTGGTATTGAACTCTTTACCTCAAGCAGTTCTCCTACCTCAGCCTCCCAAAGTGCTGGGATTGTAAGTGAGCCACCACATCTGGCTTGGGGGCATGATTTTTGACTGTTCTATTTACAGCTATATGTTCAGCACCTAGAACTACACCTGGCACATAGTAGGTGCTCAATAAAGATTCATTGAATGAATAATTGATGCCTATTTCAGAGAAGGGACAGACAGGTTCGTGTAGCTGGATCAGTGACAATGAGAATGTTGTCAACAACAATGTTGGTAGCAAGGAGTACCTGGCGGGCCTGGTCCTCAGAGTTCTCAAAATTATGCCACATGGGTGACACTTCCCTCTTCTTTTTTTTTTCCTCTCGAGAACACTGATTAAATGCCCACTATGTGTCAAGCACCCAAGTTAGGTCTGGGCCATGCCCAAAGGTCCTGCCCATGGCAGGATTGGCCACAATCCTTACTTGCAGAATAAAGGTGATGTCATCAGTCATGATGGGAACATCTACTCTTAGATTCCACGCAGGGAGGTGCTGGTCTTTGTGCCTCTGCAGAGCTCCACCCAGAACAGAAAAGGGTGGGGCACGCCTGCCACTACCACACGGCCCCTTCCAGCCTCAGACCCCTGCCTGAACTGGCAGAAAATGGGCAACTCTGCCAACTCTCCGTAGGCAGTCATAGAGAACAATTACAAATGCCACATCAGGGGGCCACAGACAGATAATGGGTTATGTCAGGGATGGCAGTTTTATCTGTTTTGTCTTTAATGACAATAGTGTAAAAATACTAAACATTAAAAAAAAAAAAACACTCAGTATCTCACCACTGTGTTTTTAAAATACAAAAAAACCATTCAGCAGACGGTGAGAGTGTGTATTCCGGGTAAGCACAGGTGGGCATGAACTGGGGACAGAGGTGAGTCCTGAGGACATACAACTGGATGGAACAGCTGTGCATGTGAGCCTGGTTCTTGCTTGTGCTGACCTGACCCATTTTTCTGTTTTTCCATTTTTTTTTTCCAGGCTTTCTCCATATTTACGTGCTTGTAACTCTGGCATGACCTTTGCTCCAGTCTCTACCAGAGGGCGGCACCTGGATTGAGGTGGAAAAGCCCTGTTTTCCAGCCATGACCCAGGGAGCAAGCACCGACTCCTCAGGGGAACAGGAGACTTGCCAACTAGGACCCTGGGAGCCTCCATGTTGGCAGTGCCCTGTGTCGTCTCGGGTTCACCAGCAAATCCTCGGGGGAAAGCAGGGCTGGAGGGCGAGGAAACCCAGGAGAGTTCCTAGCTCAGAATCCCTCTCTGAGGCTCCCGATACAGATGCCCAGGCCTCACACCCAGAGACTCTGAGTATTTTTGTTTATCATATGTAAAAGACTAGTGTATTTTTGTTTAAGTCTCACAGGTAAACAAGTTCTCTCGTACTTTGTCAAGGGAAATGTAATCTGTGCAATTTGGCAGTAACTATCAGAATTTTAAAAGCGTATGCCCTTTGACCTAGTAATTTCACTTCTAAGAATTTCCCCTGCAGAGGTGTGTATATCGTGTATGAAATGAAGAGCTATGAAAACAGCCAACGCCGCAGTGTTTATAATAGCAAAGACCGGACACAACGCACATGTCTAAAGGTTCTGATGTTTAAAACTGTAGTATATCTGTACAATGAGCACTCCACATCCTTTAAGAACGAGGAAGGGCTGTGTGAACTGAAATGGAACTATCTCTAAGATGTATTAAGTTAAAAAAATCCAAGAGTAGCACAGTGTGTGGGGTATGCCATCCTTTGTATGATAAAAGGTCGTATATCTGCCATCTCAAATGAGGAACAGTGGTTGCCTCTGGGAAGGGAACTGGATGGCTAGGAATGCGGTAGGCAAGAGGTTTGCTTTTCAGAACATTTTATACCATTTAAGTTTTGTCACAAGGGCGCCTGTATTGACTTAAAAGATAAAAAATGAAAAGGAAAGGCTCTGCTCGTGATTCTGATGCTCACAAAGATTAAGAACCAATGCGAATGAGGAACTCATGAAACCACCCAGGAGACAGCGAACATGTCTCTTCAAATATCAAAAACCATTCAGCAGAGGCTGAGAACACGTGCCTGGGGTAAGCATGGGTGGGCATGAGCTGGGGACAGAGATGATTCCCAGGGACATACAACTAAACCCCAAAGACGACAGTAGCTTTTCTTTCTGGCCTTTTTTTTTTTTTTTTTTGAGACAAGGTTTTGTTGCCCAGTGGCACAATCACAGTTCACTGCCACCTTGCCCCGCTGGGATCAGGTATTCCTCCCACCTTAGCCTCCCATGTTGCTGGGACCACAGGCACGCACCACCACGCCTGGTTAATTTTTTGTTTTTTGTAGTGACGGAGTCTCGCCATGTTGCCCAGGCTGGTCTCGAACTCCTGGACTCAAGCAATCCTTCTGCCTCGGCCTTCCAAAGTGCTGAGATTACAGGCGTGAGCCACTGCACCCAGCCTGACAGGAGCTTTTCATCTCTGGACTCTCATCACCATTTGGACCGTGAGCTGTGGTTCTGGCTTTTGGATCGGACGGGCATCTTTCCTCACATCTGTCAGTTTCTCTCTCCAGGTCCCTCGCTCTGTCTTCCTTTTTGCCTCCTCGGGCTTGAGACCTTTCTCTGGGCTCCTCTACTCTGCCCCGAGCTGCCTAGTTTTGCGAATAATATCACATCCAGATGTCAGCAGCCCTGACGTCCATGTGACAATGCTCCCTTGGTGTCCCAGTGACAGATTTTCCCATGCTTCACCTTCTCTCTTTTTTTATTTTTCTGTACACAGCTCTCAGTCAACCCCCCTGAGCTGCCTCCAACTCTTCTCTCATGTCTGTTTCTAGTGATCTTTTCCTCTTCTAGCACAATCTTCCTTAACTTACTAGTTTTTTGAATCAGAGCCTCTTAGTCTTCACAACGCTACCTTCCTGATCTCACAGTTCATCAAAAAGCTTTTCCCCCATCATGCCTGCCTCCCTTTCTTCAGGTCCATTAGACTCCACCGTGGCCTGTGTGGGAAGCAAGTCTCTCCCAGGGCATACATGAACAGACCTCATGCCCACATCCACAGTGAACTGTGGCTTCTGCCTTCCAGATGGGCTTACCCGAAATCAACACACATTCCTAGGATGTGGGAAAGTATGCAATACTTAAATGCAAAGGCTCTGGGTTCAGACTCCTAGGGTTAAATTCTCCCTGTGCCAGCTAGCTGCATGGTTAGATTTGTGATCCTGACAAAGTTTTCTGACGTCTCTGGGCCTCACTTTTCTCATCTGCAAAATAGGGAAAAGAGCGACACTTCTCCTTAGGGGTGTGATGAGGATAAAGAGTAGATGTAAATAAAGTGTTGAATGTAGAGCCTGGCCCATTTCAAGCTTTCAAAAAGCAATGGCCATTTTGTTATTTTTAATGCAGCTACAACTGCAGTTATTATCTGGCTTTGGAGCTCTCTTTTTAAAGACAGTATTCCCTGGCGCTAATACACCCAGGTGCTAATACTATTCTTTGAAGCTGATGTATAGAGACCATATCTTTTTAACAAACGTGTATACATGAGTCATTTCCGGCACATTTGATACATATCATCTCCTTTGGTCCTTAAAACACGCCTAGGCCATAAGTAGGGTAAGTGTTACCACTTTGCCATTCCTGTTTTACAGAGGCTTAGACACATTGACAAGCTTTTCCATAGTCACTTAACAAGTGATGGGTGAAGCCAAATCAAGCCTTTAGATCTCCAAGCTCTTTCCATTAAACCATATAAATCAGGGCTTGGCAAACTTTTTCTGCAAAGGGGACAGATAATAAATAGTTTACGCCTTATGGGCCACATGCTGTGTCTGTTTCATATTCTGCTCCTTTTTTATTTATTTATTTATTTTTAAGAAAAAACACCCTTTAAACATATAAAAACCATTCTGAGCAAAAGGCTGGTGCTAAAAACAGGTCATGGTAACCATTGGCTCTAGGGTTGCAGTTTACTGTTGATATAGATTGTATGCTGATAAGCCAGAATACAAACCTAATGAAACTGATATACTTAAGAAACTTTACTCTTTGTTAGCAATCATTGCTAGTATTTATTGAATGGTTACTATGTGGGAAATGCTGTTCCAAGTGTGATAGATGTATTAATTTACTTAATCCTCACACCCACTCTAATTTCATAGGTACTATTGTCAGACTTATTTTACAGACCGGGAAAGGGAAAAGCGAGGTATAGAGAAGGTAAGTAACTTTTCCAAGGTCACATGGCTATTACGTAGCAGAGCTGTGATTCAAATCTAAGTGGTTTGGCACTAGAGCCTGTGCACTTAACTGCTTGCATCTCGGTTGGGAGCACTAACTGGTTCAGCTATTGGGAGGGAAAAAAGAGGATAGGGAAGCCACTCACATAACCCCTAGCCGATTCTGGAATAAATATGCTTCAGAGCCATTCACCTTGAAGCTGAGGAGGCATGGAAGGGGGCCACCTGTGTTCTGTACAGCATCACCAGGTTGGAAATCTGCCATGGCTTTCCTTCACGCCATTACAATAGAGGATACAGATGAGACTGCAGCGGCATCTTGATTTGAGAAAAGCATTTGATTGGATCTCATTAAATTTTAATCATAAACTGAATTCAAAATAAATTGAAAATGGGTTGACAGAGCACCAACAAAGGGTGATGATAAATGGTGATGCATCCAGAGAGGAGCTATCTTCCAGGGGACAACTCTAAGGCAAGGACGGATGGGATTTAATGAAGGTGTTATGTCCCCACAAGAAGACAAATAGCACAGCAAGGAACACAGGAAGGGCAGGAGTGAGCAGCCTGAGTAATTAATAAACCATATTAACAGCTCTTCCATAATCAGGCCTTGGTGATCACAACTGCTTGGATTTTTTCTTAAGGTTTTTTTGAGTCAGGAATAGGTTTGAAGAGTCCTAGAGACGCACAGCATGAATATTTCAGGTGGACATTAAAAAGAAATCTATAAATTTACAGCTGGGAGGATCCTGAGATCGACTTTGGATCAGAAACTTTCAATTACAAGATTCCCAAGGCCGTACTTCATTCCCCCGAGAGTAATCTTTTTTTTTTTTTTTTTTTTTTTTTTTGAGACGGAGTCTCGCTCTGTCGCCCGGGCTGGAGTGCAGTGGCCGGATCTCAGCTCATTGCAAGCTCCACCTCCCGGGTTTACGCCATTCTCCTGCCTCAGCCTCCCGAGTAGCTGGGACTACAGGCGCCAGCCACCTCGCCCGGCCAACTTTTTGTATTTTTTAGTAGAGACGGGGTTTCACCGTGTTAGCCAGGATGGTCTCGAACTCCTGACCTCGTGATCCGCCCGTCTCGGCCTCCCAAAGTGCTGGGATTACAGGCTTGAGCCACCGCGCCCGGCCGAGAGTAATCTTTTTAATAAATGTCCAAAAGTCATGGATTATAAAAAAAATACATTTAAACTCATTAATGTCCTTTGTTTACTGCCCAAATGCATGCAAACTTTCATAACGCTGTTTTGTTGAGTGGAAGGTTGGTTTTGAGTGAACTGTTTGGCTCAGATTCAAACTCCAGTGAACAAATACTTCCAAGTTTACTTGCAGAATTTCCCAGACAGAGAAGTTCTTCCACTGGGCTTGCCAGAGGACTTGCAACAGTGGTGAGTCCTGGAAGGAAGGGAACATTTACTGGCCCTTGGACATAACCCAGCACAGTAAGACTCACATCAGGCTGAAGGCAGTGCAGTGTGAACCGACCTAATTTGAGGAAGTTTGCTCTGGGACTCCTCTGAGCTACTAAATGAGGAGGAGAAGGACTAATGGGAACACACTGACTTCATCACATCGGAAGTTATAATAAACATTTACAGAACAACCTCAAACCAGTCCATGTTTTTTGTTTGTTTGTTTTTTGTTTTGTTTTGTTTTGTTTTGTTGTTGTCATTGTTTTGGTTTTTGTTTTTTTGTTTCTTCAGATAAGATGGTTTCTCTAAGCACACGTGTGATCCCAAATTCAGCCCCAGCCACGGAGTGAAGGAGAGGAAGGGGCAGAAAGGAAAAATCAAGAGAGGAAGAGGAAGGGAAAGAAAGGAAGGAAGGAGAATGGAAGAGAAGTAAGGAAAGTGGGGAAATGCTGAAGGATTTTTTTGTATTTGCCTTTTATTGGTGTAGGAGAGACACTTAATTAACTTGTAATTTGTATGTAGTGCTGGGTATGAGAAGGGGCAGCTGGAAGGGAAGGGAAAGAATGAATATAGGTAAAAGGCAAGAGGATCATAGGGTAAGCTGGGAGGCCAGGAAGAGTTTGGACAGACAGCTCAGAGTAGGAAGAAAGTTAAGAGCTGGGAGGGAGACCTGTTGACTCTGGGAAGGGGAAAGGGAAAAAACATTGACATCCTGACTGCAGGGAAACAATGAGGCAGCGGAGACAAGTATTCCTCATTGCTGAGGGAGCTGCCAAGACCCCAGGCAGCCTCACTCTGTGGGGTGCGAGGAGAGGGGCACAGGCTGGGAACTTCGGTCAGTCCTGGCCCTCCGCGTGAGTTCAGCTGCCTTATCAGGGAGCCAAGCCAAACCAGCACAGACCTAAGGATCACCCGATGGATGGAAGCCCACCCTTCTTCAGCCAGTCTACAACTTCTGGTGTCCGGGAAAGTCTGTGCACACACAAGGTGTGCACACACAGCTGCAGAGTGAGCTTAGTCACGGCCAAGCACATGTGTGCTCCCAGGAGGCCTGCTGGACACAGGAGGCAAAGACTGTCAGTGGGAGAAAGGACAGCCTGGGTTTCATGAACTAAAAATATCTTGGTGACAACGCATTCGGAAGAAACAGGAGAGGCCCAGGGGGGCGGCTTCTTTGTTCCAATCCTCAGACACTTTCTCACGGAAAAATCCTTCAGACGGCAGGATTGTTTTGATAAGGAAATGTGATCAAACATTAGGGGTCATTTCGTCGGATCTGAAAGGAATTTAAAGTTGAATGTGCCTCATCTGTGTTCTCTTTTTTTCCTGCAGCAGTTGCCTGCAATTCATATATGTTTTTAGAAGCTCATCTAAAATTGCCTGCAGCAGAAAAATGATTTGAATTCAGGATATTCCTGAGATTTCCATTCTGCAATGTGTAAAACATAGATTTAATTTAGACAAACTACCCCACCATAATCTTTCTGAATGCCTATTGGAAGAATGCCTGCAAATATGACTGTCTTCTCCTCTTCTTTTTATTTTCAGAGCATTTGAAAGGCACTAACTCCTTAATCCCGGGAGAAGCAGGCTTTAACATTTCCTGTCTCTACACCCTCCAAACACGAGTAACCCTGAGTTAAGAACCTTTCTATCCGACATGTTGGTACATTACCCAGACCTCACTCCTGTTTAGCTCTCCCCACGCAATGAACAGAGCAGAGTAACTACATTATCCATCTTTTGATGCTCCGTCAGGGAGTGCCTGGTAGCTGCAGCAGCAGATTACAAATGACTGTGGTGTGTTAAGGATTAGAGCGAGGCTGGCAAGTGCACAACAGTTAGCCTGCTTTCAGATAATGGTGCATCATTGTTTGAAAATAAAATCAGGAACTTATTGCAGGTGAACTATCTTGAAATTCCTGTCCTTTCATCCCAGGGGAATAGAGAGAAATGCCTAAAAACATGACATGGACTACACCAGGACATCCCACAAAAACAGATTAGCAATACCAAAAGCTCTGCACCGGCCCATCCTGGTCAGCTAGGGCCTATTTGAATTGTATTGATGGCAAGTAATTCCCAAAAAGAAACAATAACTTCTTTTTTTTAAGTCACGGTCTGGAAAAAGTTAAGGAGTCTGTGTATCCGCCATCTAATAATGTCTCTGATCACAGTCATCACCCTTACATGGTATTAGGATGTGTTTCACAGTTTCCCTTCCCCTCCCATTAAAGGCCCCACACACAGTGACTGGTCCAGCTGAGAGTGGTTTCCAGGTCCAGCTACAGCAGTAACTCTGGCTTCTGGAGCTGGGCTTGTCTGCCAGTTCTCTGGCCTGCCTTGACTCTGCTGGGAATAGCACAGACTATCCTTCCTGGGTAACCCAAATGGGACATGAACTAATTCGAGAAACTCCCTGTTTTCTCCTATTGGCTAGAGCCAATAATAAGGCCTCAATTCCAGGCAGCCCTCCGGCAGAGACACGTGTCCCCCAGCCTCTCCCGGCCTTTCACCCTGACTGCTGCTTTACCTTTTGCCTTGAGAGCAGACGAGTGAAACAGAAATCAAAGCAGTTGACATGGAAGCGGGGTGCTACTAGGCATTTGGTAGCATGCTGAATTCTGGGGGTTAGAAAAATATCAGGAAAAAAAGTCCTTTCCTCAAGGGGGTAACCAACTGGTAGTGGGAGGTAAAATTAAAATATGTGAATAATCGGTAAACAAAACAAGTCTTGAACACCACCCACTACCACCGCCCCTCTGGGACTATCCTGGCTTTGTTTTATAAGGGAATTTGACACACTTGTGTTAGATCACCACCCCCCATCAATTTACTGATGAAGAAATCCAGGCTTTGTGGAGTCAGAGTGAATTGCCTAAGTCATGGAACCACAAGAAGTGAAGAACTTGAAGCCAAGTTTCTTGTCCTTTAAAAAAAAATTGGCCTCTTATTCTCCTGTTCCTTACAAAAAAAAAAAAAGGCCCCCTATTCTAAGATAGTATCTTGAACTGGAAAGTCACAAGAAGCTTGATTAGCTTCTAAGATCAAGTCCTGGCATTTCTCCCCCTTGTTCCCAAAGGCTCCGTCCAGCGCCAGCCTGGGAGGGCTGGAGGGCGGCTGCGGAGAGGGGCCGGGAGGCGGCTCAGAGCCAGCACAGAGCTCAGCAGAACTTCCTGGCCCAAGAATGCGCTGTTGATTTTCTTTTTCCCCTGCACGAAACAGGGATCGAGAAAACTCTGCCACTGACGTGTTCTGGGGCTGAAAGCCAATTACTTAATCTTTGCCATCCCTGGCTGTCTCCTTGGAGAAATGGGGCCTGAATTCTTGATAGAAACGTGTGGGGACACTAAGTACCCAAACGAATGGTTTCCAGGCAGCTCCGAGCTGTCCCCGTGTGCGAGCCTCCTCTCCTCAACGGGTTAACTCGGCGGGGCTCGCTGGCCTGAAATACTAAACCAGCAAACGCATCCTTGCAGCACAAACTTCACTGTCATTTTCTCAGCTAAGATGGTCTCTGTGCGAACAAGTTAAAGGAGGGGAGAGGAAGACAGAGGAAAGTAGAGGCAGAACGTTTCAGTAAAGGAGGAACAGCGTGCTTTGGAAATAGGTCAGAGGTGAAGAAATAAGACCAGGCAAGTGGTAACTCCGAGTAACTTACCTTACAACCACCACGGACAGACAGACCGGGCCCGGAGAGTGGTCGGCTCTCGGCGGCTTCTCGTCTCTCTCCACCTTGGGTCGCCCTGGGCCTCCCTCCGCCCTCTCCCGGCCCAGGTAAGTAGAAGAACAGGCTCTGAAGCAGGAAGTGGAAGCTGTATGCAAATTTCTACGGAGCCTAGGAAGCCTCTGCTCAAAATCTCCCCGTGGGCAGTGAATCAACGGCTGAGGAGTCACTATTTCTTACAACAGAAACCTCCTTCATTCATGAGAAAGGGCCAGTGACCAATTAGGCGGCATTTTTGTTTTCGCCACCCAGCTAAGAAGCTGCCCAGGAGTGGGCCGAACCTCAGTGTGTGTAGTCGCAGTGCCCTCGCCTGGGAGGGTATCTCCGGGAGGACATTGAACTTGAGGGCTAAGAATGACTAATCATTAGCAGCATCAAAGAGGGGATTGGGGGCAGATAATGGGGAGGAAGAGGGAGCGGAGCTTCTTGCATCTCCTCTAACTACTTAAAACATCAGTAGTTGCTGCCTATAACCACTGAGGGGGGGCTCACTGACCATGCCCCTGGACACACGTGTACACACAGGCCACCCTATTGTCAGGCACAAAAAAAGTGGTTAATGTTAAGAACACACACACACATACATACACATGCACACATGCACTCTAACCTCCTCTGGCTGCATTTTCCTGACCTCCAGTTTATTTTCTCCCCTTCCCTTCCCGTTGTTTAATCAGTAGCCTGCAGAATTTATTGCATGAAGGAGCGCTGCAGGCAGGATGATACCCAGCGATGTGAAGAAAGAGAGAGAGAGAGAGAGAAGGCACAACTGCCTTTCCGGGCAGCAGGGGGTGATGGGAGCGGTGTTAGCTGGAGCTCTGGAGTCAGGAGGACCTGGGTACGAACTCAGCCATGTCACTGGCCAGCTGGGCGCCCTGGGCAGGCACAGCATGCTCCTGGTGCTGGACTTGTCTGCCTGTTGAAGGGATCCAAATGTCAGTCCACTCAGCCGGCTATCTCTCTACTCTGGGGACAGGCCCCAGAGCATCCCTGTTCAGACTGTACCAGGTTCTGCTCAAGCAGGATACAGGAAGCAGGTTGCTCAACATTCCACAAGCAGAGAAAATGCAGCTTGTTGTTAACACAGTATACACAGGTTGTTTGCATTTTGGTATAGCCTTACAACAGAATATGATGCAGCTGTTAAAAATCATCAATATGTATTATCTGAGCCACTAACATGAAAAAGTGACTCTGAGATATTATTTAATGAAAACTATTATCTTATTTTTTGCTAATATATGTGACATACACACACACACATAGATATGTATATCGATTTTTTTAAGAGACAGGGTCTCAGTCTGTTTGCCCAGGCTGGAGTGCAGTGGTGCAATCATAGCTCACTGCAGCATTGACCTCCTGGGCTCAAACAATCCTCCTGCCTCAGTCTCCTGGGTAGCTGGGACTACAGGTGCACACCGCCACACCTGGCTAATTTTTAAATTTTTTCTAGAGACAGTGTCTCACTGTGTTGCTGAGGTTGGTCTTGAACTCCTGGTCTCAAGGGATCCTCCCACCTCAGCCTCCCAAAGTGCTGGGATTACAGGTGTGCATCATTGCACCCAGCCCAACATACAGATTTGTGTTTGCTCACCACTGGGCCCCAGGGGACCTAGCACACTGCCCTGCCTAGACCATTGTAGGCAATCACTGTGTATCTGTTCACTGACCAAGTTAGGAACATCTGGAAAGATGTACGCCAAACTGTTTAGTGGTGCTCACTTCAAGGGAATGCAATTGAGGAAAATAAGTGAGGATGGAAGGCTTTATGATATATACATATGGACTATTTGATTCCTTTTTTCACAATAACATATAGGACTTTTTCATTTAAAAGAATGAAGCTGTTTTTAAAAATGTATTACCTTGGCTTTGAAGTTTCTGCTTCAAAATTATCATTAGAGTCATCTTTTGGAGAGTAGGAAAAAATAACATTTTCTGTGGTCCAGTTGGTACCAGGATACTTTGAAAGAGCTACTGGAGTTAGGAAATGGGAACAGAAAAGCAAAGAATGGCAAGGGGAGGAGCCAGGAGGGAGAGCAAGGGGAGCGGGAGTGGAAATATTTTTCATTTCTCTTTGTTGTCCTTAAATGGATTGGGAAAGGCCTGAAGATGCTCTGCCGAGTACCACCTCTGAAATACAGCCTGCCAGGCAGAACGAAGGGAAACTTTTCTCCAGTTCTCCACCAGCTATTTTCCTGGGTGTGCGACCTGAGGGCCCTGTAGGAAGAACACCAGGTGCTGAAGTGCTGCTTTTCGTTGCTGTTGGCTGGGCCTTCCTCTTGTCTACTTTTTTTTTTTTTTTTTTTGAGACAGTCTCACTTTGTCACCCAGGCTGGAGTGCAGTGGCACGATCACTGCAACCTCTGCCTCCTAGGTTCAAGCAATTCTCCCACCTCAGCCTCCCCAATAGCTGGGATTACAGGCGCCCACCACCACCCCCAGCTAATTTTCTGTATTTTAAGTAGAGACAGGGTTTCACCATGTTAGCCAGGCTGATCTCTAACTCCTGACCTCAGGTGATCCACTCACCTCCTGTCTAAATTTATCATGAGCAGAAAGGCAGGCACTTCAGGGAATGAGTTCATGGCTCCCTCCTAGAAGCCTCTGCTGGGGCCCCAGGCCAAAAAGCAGCCTGAGGATGGACACTGTTTAGAGAAGGTGTCCTGGACAGGAGAAACCTCCTCTGAACCTGCCGGAGGCAGTTACGGTGAAATACAGGTGACCCAGGTGAACACATACAGCTTTTGAGTTGCCGTCACAGGAGAGCAACTCTTCACTAAGGACCCACCCTACACTCCCTCTGAGCACATCTCATCCTCCAAACAGTCCTGTGAAGTGTGTTTACTGTCATTCCCACTTTACCTTTGAGGACTCTGAAGCTCAGAGATACTGAGTAACTTCTGCAAGGTCACACAGCTCATCCGTGGAGGAGTCAAGCCCAGAGCAGTCTCCCTTCCAGGTGGATGTTATTACTGCCCCCTCCCTGCGCCCCGCCACAGCCCCCCAACCCCTACCCTCCTTTGCCCTGTTGCCGTCTGTTCTTCCTACATGCTTGGGTGGAAACACAGGTAACTTGCTTTCTTTGCACAACTCTTGACAACTCTCAAGAAGGGAAAAAAAGGTGTAGACAACAAAAGGATGGGGTTGTGACTGTGCCACAGCCTGGTGCTGTGTTTATATGGTAAGGGTTGCTGTACAGATCATAAATAGAATAGTCAAGATGTGGGTCAGCCTTCTCCATGCTGTTAGAAATCTAGAAGGGGAGCATGTGTGTTTGCCAGGTCCTAGAGTTTGCTCAGTGAATTCATCAGGGTTCTGCAGAGAGAGAATCAATAGGATTACCTCCGTGATTATGGAGGCCGAGAAGTACTGTGACAGGCTGTCTGTGAGCCAGATACCCCAGGATGCTGGTAGCATGGCTTAATCCCAGTCTGAAGGCCTCAGGACCAGGAGAGTTGATGGTGTAACTCTCAGGCCAAGGCCAAAGGCCTGAAAACCCAGGGGCCACTGGTGTAAATACTGGAGTCCAAAGGCTTGAGAGCCCGGAGTCCTTGTCCAATAACAGGAGAGGAAGAATATAACTCAGTTCCAGCAGACAGATTGACCCATTCACCTTTTCTCTGATTTTGTTCTCTCTGGACCCCCAGCAGATTGAATAGTATCCACTCACATTCAGTGTGGCTCTTCCCCACTTGGTCCACTCAGACTCGCATGCTAATCTCCTCTGGAAATACCCTCACAGGCACACCCAAAATGAATGCTTTACCAGGTTTCCAAACATTCCTTAATCCAGCCAAGTTAATACCTAACCATCACACTCAGTGTCATTGTCCATTCCAGCTGCTGTAACAGAATACCATAGACTGGGTGGCTTAAACAGCGCACATTTATTTCTCATAGTTCAGGAGGCTGGAAAGTCCAAGATCAAGGCACTGGAAAATCTGGTGTCTGGTGAAGTGTCACCTCCTGGTTCATAGTGGCCATCTTCTCATTGTGTCCTCACATGGTAGAAAAGGGGCTGAAGAGTTCTCTGAGGTCTCTTTTATAAGGACACTGATCTCATTCATGAGGTCTCCACCTCATGACTTAATTACCTCCCAAAAGCCCTACCTCCTGATACCATTGTATTGGGGGTTGGGTTTTCAATATGTGAATTTTGGGGGGATAAAACATTCAGTCTGTAATACTTAGTGTATTAGTTCGTTTTCACACTGCTGATAAAGATATACCCAGCATCGGGTAATTTATAGAGTGAAAAGAGCTTAATGAACTTACAGTTCCGTGAGGCTGGGGAGGCCTCACAATCATGGCAGAAGGCGAGGAGCAAATCACATCTTACGTGCATGGCAACTGGCAAAGAGAGGGCTTGTGCAGGGAAACTCCCCTTTTTAAAACCATCAGATCTCATGAGACTTATTCACTGTCATGAGAACAGCATGGGAAAAACCTGCCTCCATGATTCAGTAATTTCCCACCAGGTCCCTTCCACAACACGTGAAAATTCAAGATGAGATTTGGGTGGGGACACAGCCAAACCATATCACTTAGTATTTTTTAAAAAGGCATAAGAAGATAGAGAATATCTTATCCCACTCCCATAAACAAAACCGACCAAACCATTTGGATCTAATGCTTAGAAACTCTATTCTATAGCATTAATATATGGAAAGAAATGAAAAGGGAAAGGATTCATTCCTTGGACAAACCTTGATTTTACATTTTTAAAAACTATAATTTCAAGCACTAACAAGGCAGAGTGAAACTATGACATTTCATGTGGAAGAGAAGACAATTACCATCGTGTTCTTTCCTGAGAAGGGCCCTTGTCCAAAGGGTCCCGTGTGCTCAAATACCAACAGGCAAACTCTCCCCACAGCCCTTCAGTGGACAGTCACTGCTAGGGTCTGAATGTCTGTGTCCCCCCAAAATCTATGTTGAAAACCCTATCTGCAACGTGATGGTATTAAGACATGGGGCCTGTAGGAGGTGATTAGGTCACGAGGGTGGAGCCCTCAGGCATGGGATTAGTGCCCTTTAAAACAGTCCCAAGGGAGCCTCCTGGCCCCTTCTACCATGTGAGGACACATGGAAGGCACCATCTGTAAGGAACAGGCCCTCACCAGACACCAGATCTGCTAGCACCTTGATCTTGGACTTCCCAACCTCCAGAACCGTGAGCACTACATTTCTGTTGTTTATAAATTACTTGTTTAAAGTATTTTGTTATAGCAACCAGAACAGACTGAGATAGCCACAAAGGAGTTGCTGCTGGGGCAGAGACAGGAAGAGAAGAAATGCTCAGGCTCCCAGTGTTGGGTCCTCCACACCAGACCCACTCTTGTCCCACAGACTGCAGTGAGTACCTGCCTTATTCCAGGCATGTGCTTAGTGTTAGGCAGGTAAATGGAAAGATTCTCAACATGTCTCTTTCAGAAGCAAAAACTGGTGATGCAAGCAGTTCCAAACTGGCCGCTAGACAAAGCTAGAGAATCCACCAGTTGCTTCTGTTCCACTGCTTTTGTGGGTTGCTTCCAGTCCGGAGAGGCTGCCCTGCAGGGCCCTGAAAGATACCAGAACTGACCGCCACCCTCCTCCTTCATCTCCTGCTGAGCCCCTGGACCCTGCTCTGCTTTCCTAGTGACCCTTCCCTTTGGGTGAGCTCCTCTTTGGAACGGGGTCTTGTTCTGTCATCAGATTCAGTCACGGGACCTTCTGAATAGAAGTCCTGATAGCATGGAGTCTCAAAATGGATGAGTTAGTTCTCAATTTGTTTTCTCTGTCCAAGAGGTTCCTTGACTCCAGTACAAATTTATCTATCTATCTATCTATCTATCTATTTATTTATTTTGAGACAGAGTCTCGCTCTGTAGCCAAGGCTGGAGTGCAGTGGCATGATCTTGGCTCGCTGCAACCACCACCTCCCGGGTTCAAGAGATCCTCCTGCCTCAGCATCCCGAGTAGCTGAGATACAGGCACCCGCTACCATGCCTGGCTAATTTTTGTATTTTTAGTAGAGATGGTGTTTTGCCATGGCTGGTCTTGAACTCCTGACCTCAGGTGATTCACCTGCCTTAGCCTCCCAAAGTGCTGGGAGTACAGATGTGAGCTACTGTGCCCAGCCCCCGGTACAAATTTATTAACCTCCTTCCCCTACTAAGGGGAATACTGGGGACAGCAGGCTTTGTCAACCCACAAAAGGTCCTGTTGAGCAATGGATGCCTGTTCACCTGACACTTGCATACTTACTCGGGGAGCACTCTCAGGTTTCAGGAAAAGTTCAAGACAATCTGTTCTGAGATGACTGACTCTCCCTGGTCACATGGTCAGAGACCCACGTGACTCTCCATGGGTCTGGACCCAAAGGTTTTGGCAACTTTTCTTGTTAAAAAGTGATTAGAGCCGGGCGCGGTGGCTCAAGCCTGTAATCCCAGCACTTTGGGAGGCCGAGACGGGCGGATCATGAGGTCAGGAGATCGAGACCATCCTGGCTAACACGGTGAAACCCCGTCTCTACTAAAAACTACAAAAAACTAGCCGGGCGACGTGGCGGCGCCTGTAGTCCCAGCTACCCGGGAGGCTGAGGCAGGAGAATGGCGGGAACCCGGGAGGTGGAGCTTGCAGTGAGCTGAGATCCGGCCACAGCACTCCAGCCTGGGTGACAGAGAGAGACTCTGTCTCAAAAAAAAAAAAAAAAACAAAAAGTGATTAGGTTCTCTACACTAGGCTCCCCGTGACTTCCAGCACAATAGAAGTAACTACGCTCCAGAGAGCACTTAGTGAGCGCCTGCAGGGTTCTGAGCACTTTGCATGCAGTCACTCGTTTACTGTTGACAACACCTCCATGAAGCAGGTACTATGAGATCAGCTACCTTTCACTGAGCATCTAATACGTGCAAGGTGATTTTCACCATCTGTATAATGAAGTGGAGAAATTTGCTCACCAGAATTCCAGAATTTCGCCTCAAAAATCAGGTGAAGAGGTGGGTCAGATGAGAGGGGGTGTTCGGAAAGGGATAAAGGGGCAATGACAACATAGCCTGGGGCCAGCAGAGGAGGGGAGAAGACACAGCAGTGTGGCAGTGACAGACTTTGTGGAACAGGGTGGCAGCAACAGTAGGAAGGACAGGGAGGAACTTTTAACATGCTTTGCTACGTGACCCATTACATTAATCCTTGTGCCCTTCAGGACAATCTATCATAAAGTTCGACATTCTTCTTCAAGTTTTCTGTAGTTGGGTTTACCCAGTATGACTTTTGGATGTGTCCATGGACAGCTTTATGTAGCTCTCATTTTAAAATTAGGATATTTAGTATTAAAAACCCCAGAAAATATCAAATGTTGGAAAGGATATGGAGAAACTGGCACACTTGTGCACCGTTGGTGGGAATGTAAAATGCTCCAGCTGCTACGGAAAACACAATGACAGTTCCTCAGAAATTAAAAACAGAATTACCATAGGATCCAACAATTTTGCTTCTGAATATACATGTATATATACACCCCAAAGAAACGAAAGCAGAGGCTCAAACAGCTCTCTGTACACCTATGTTCATAACAGCACTATTTGCAACAACTCAGAGGTAGAAACAATCCAAGTGTTTATCATCAGATGAATAGATACACAAAATGTGGTCCCAACATACAATGGAATATTATTCAGCCTTAAAAAGGAAGGAAGTTCTGACACATGCTACAACACAGATGAACCTTGACATTATGCTAAGTGAAATAAGTGACGAGGGACAAATACTGCATGATACGCTTATATGAGGTACCTAGAGTAGTCAAATTCACAGACAGAAAGTCAACGGTGGTTGCCAGGGGCTGGGGAGGAGGAAAATGGGGAGTTATTGTTCAGCAGGTACGGAGTTTCAGTTTGCAGGATGAAAAGATTCTGGAGATGGATTGTGGTGATGGTTATGCAACAGTGGGAATGTGCTTAATCCCACTGAATTGTACAACTTAAAATGGTTAAGATGGTAAATTTTCTGTGTATTTCATCACATTTAAAAAACAATCCCAAAGCAGCTGTGCAAGATACGTTTTACTACTCTTATTCCTCAGGTGAGGAAATCCAGGCACAGAGAAGTTGGGTGCCTTGCTAGGGCTACACAGCTGGGCATCAAATCAGGATCTGACTCCCTATGAAGGCCACGCCTCTCTCCCGCACCAGGCATCACAGGAGCCACCCAGGGAGCAATGGAGGCAGCGGCGCCAGGTGTCAGCTGATGCCACAGAGATTCATCTTGGGCGGGCCTAGCCTCTCCTTTCTGCGCATTTCTCTCTCTAGACTGCACTTCCTCCAACCCTGCATTTTCTAGTGTCCTTATTCCCTTCTCTGCCTTTCCCCATCAAAACATTCTCTCAGAGAAAAACCTGATCACTCATTTATACCTAAGTTACATGGTGTGAATTTAAATCAATGCACTGCCTTTCTGAGGGGTGCTTGCATGTTAAGCCTCATCACCCTTTATGAAATGAAAGGCTTTGTTTCATGTTAAAGGAATTTCAGGCATCAAGGAACAAGTGGGGAGAAATGGGAGGGTGATGGTGGCAGGTGGGGCAATGATAACCCAAGGAAAGGCATTAAATGGTGAAACTTTGGTCACACAGTTAGAAGGGAGATAGATTTTATAGACATGCTGATCTTTCAGAGCTCCACAAAGATGTGAGGGGTGGGTGTGTGGGAGATGCGAGGATGGACAGTTGATGCTCAGATCCTCCCTCTGAGCAAGCGCAGCTGCCTGATTTCCCGACTCCAGAACCATGTGCATCCTAGAAAAGAGAATCCAGGGCTTGATTTCTTCAGCGGATCACTTCTCTGACCGTTCTCAATGCCACCTCTCTGCACTGTGAAATCCCAGTCCCAAGCAGCTGGGTGTGGTAGCTGGAGCTCTCTGTCCATAGAATCTGAACAATGATTCCTTTAGTGTCAAGAATCCATTCCACACACTCACTGGCAGATTGTGCTGTACAGAACCTACGGCGAATCCTGTGGACGTTGATGCCTGTCTTCCAGGTGCTTACAGAGTAAGACTGAATGTGCCCAGGGAGTAGAAAAGACACCCTCCCAACAGCATTCAGGCTAAGCGCCTGTATCTGAATCAGGCTTCCTGGTCTGAGTTCCTCCTTCTATCTACTGCCAGCTGTGCGACCCAGGGAAGTTTCTTCATTTCTTTGCATCTCAGTTTCTTAATCTGTCTACTGGGGATAGTAATGTGTCTACTTCATGGGTAACCAAGGCTCCGCATGGACCACTTCTGGATGCCTCCTTTATGAGAAGAAAACGTCTCCTTCCCACCAGGGGGGTGTATCCTCTCCCCCAGCACACAGCATCGTGAGTGGGGACCAGAGTAGATTTTAGCCCCACCAAGTCTCCTGTACCTCCCTCAGCCAGGCACAAACTGCACAGCTGTACACAGCAGCCTGTGGGATAGTCATGAAGATTAGATAAAATGACCTCCGTGCTCCGTCCAGCATTTGGCTCAATAGATACCAGCTACTATAATAGTCAATATTAAATAAATGCATAGCTCAATTAGTATACCAAGAATCAGTTATCAGTCAATACTGTAGGGGATTGGGAGGCCGAGACGGGCGGATCACGAGGTCAGGAGATCGAGACCATCCTGGCTAACATGGTGAAACCCCGTCTCTACTAAAAAATACAAAAAACTAGCCGGGCGACGTGGCGGGCGCCTGTAGTCCCAGCTGCTTGGGAGGCTGAGGCAGGAGAATGGCATAAACCCAGGAGGCGGAGCTTGCAGTGAGCTGAGACCAGGCCACTGCACTCCTGCCTGGGCGGCAGAGCAAGACTCCGTCTCAAAAAAAAAAAAAAAAAAAAAATACTGTAGGGGAAAAAAACTCAACCAAATAGTAAAGAATATGAAAATACTCATATGGGCGGGGCACGGTGGCTCACGCCTGTAATCCCAGTGCTTTGGGAGGCCAAGGCAGGTGGATCACCTGAGGTCAGTAGTTCGAGACCAGCCTGGCCAACATGGCGAAACCCCATCTTTACTAAAAATACAAAAATCAGCCAGGTGAGGTGATGGGTGCCTGTAGTCCTAGCTACTCAGGAGGCTGAGGTAGGAGAATCGCTTGAACCCAGGAGGTGGTGGTTACAGTGAGCCAAGATCACACCACTGCACTCCAGCCTGGGTGACAGAGGAAGATTCTGTCAAAAAGAAAGAGAGAGAGAGAGAGAGACTCATATGTAGTAATGAGATGAATTTTTATGCTGACAATTGAATAAGGGAGTATTGTTGTATGGTAGAGAGTGTACTACAAATCAGAGACCCCAATCACACACGAGGATCCAGCTGAGAAGAAAACAAAGGCAGCAGCACGTACCTCCAGAGGGGCTGCCTGCTCTGCTCTGTGCTCTGCTCTGGGACAGACACAGCACTGCGCCTCTCCCACCACATGAAAGCTCCAGGATAAGTAGAGCTGTCCTTGTTCTCGAAGCCTGCTGCCTGGATACGCACACCTTCCTGGCAGGAGAAAAATTATGTATTCTATTAATTTAAAATATTTTCCCTTTCAGCTCTGCCTGGTTGGCAGAATGCATATAGAAGTAAGAGTAAACGGGGATAGCAATTCTGTCTATAGAAAATATGTTCTTAGAATTGCATCTTAAAAACAATTAAGCTGGCCGGGTGAGGTGGCTTGCACCTGTAATCCCAGCACTTTGGGAGCTGAGGCAGGTGGATTGCTTGAGCCCAGGAGTTCAATACCAGCCTGGCCAACATGGCAAAACCTCACGTCTACAAAAAAATCAGCCGGGCGCGGTGGCTCACGCCTGTAATCCCAGCACTTTGGGAGGCCGAGGTGGGCGAATCATGAGGTCAGGAGATCAAGACCATCCTGGCTAACACGGTGAAGCCCCGTCTCTATTAAAAATACAAAAAATTAGCCACGCGTGGTGGCAAGTACCTGTAGTCCCAGCTACTTGGGAGGCTGAGGCAGGAGAATGGTGTGAACCCAGGAGGCGGAGCTTGCAGTGAGCTGAGATCACGCCACTGCACTCCAGCCTGGGCGACAGAGTGAGACTCCGTCTCAAAAAACAAAAACAAAAACAAAAACAAAAAATACAAAAAATTAGCTGGGTGTGGTGACATACGCCTGTAGTCCCAACTACTCGACAGGCTGAGGTGGGAGGATCACCTGAGTCCGGGAGTTTGGGGCTACAGTGAGCCATGAGTGCACACTGCACTTCAGCCTGGGTAACAGAGTGAGACCCTGTCTCAAAACAACAGCAGGCTGGGCACGGTGGCTCATGCCTGTAATCCTAACACTTTGGGAGGCCGAGACAGGTGGATCACTTGAGCCCAGGAGTTTGAGACCAGCCTGGCCAACGTGGTGAAACCCCACAAAAAATACAAAAATTACCCAGGCGTGGTGGCGCATGTCTGTAATCCCAGCTACTCAGGAGGCTGAGGCCTAAGAATCACTTGAGCTCAGGAGGTAGCAGTTGTAGTGAGCCAAGATCATGCCACTGCACTCCAGCCTGGGTGACAGAGTGAGACTCTGTTTCAAAAAATAACAACAGCAGCAATAAAGCCAGGAAGTTTACTTGTGTGCGTGTGTGTGTGTGTGTGTGTGTGTGTGTGAAAGAGAGGAGAGAGACTGATTTTACTTGTAGGTTATGCAACACAAAAACGAAAACAAAAAACTCCCCAAACCCCACGACCCTCTCTTCCATAACAATTCTACCTTTTCTCTTCAGCTGTCCTGGCAGGGTAAGGGTTCTTCACCTTCCCCAGAGAATCTCAAGGAACTGGACCGAGTTTGTTGCAGTTCAGCCCAGTTGCGGTTGTGGGTATCTATAGCAGAGGCTGAGAGTTGAACCTTCATATTTATTCTCTCCTGCCATACTAATAGCATTTTTAGTTGGGTAAGTGGCTTCCTAGAATGAAGGCTCCATTACCCAGCCTTCCCTGTAGGGTAAGTATGGCCACGTGGCCAAGTTCTGATCAATGAGACATGAGAAGTGACGTGTGCAACTTTCAAGTCATGCCCTTCAAGCAAAGGGGCATGCCTTCCTCTTCTCCTTCCCCTTTCTTGCTGGCGCCAATGTAGACGTAATGGTGCTGGTGAGCTGTCAGGATCACGTGTTTGGGAATAATATTCCATTGTATGTATGGACCACATTTTGTGTATCTATTCATCTGTTGATAAACACTTGGATTTTTTCTACCTCTTGGTTATTGCAAATAATGCTGTTATATCCCAGAAATGATGGAGCAACAGGATAGAAGCCTGGGTCCCTGAAAACACCGAAACCCACATCCTAGGTATATCACATCACACAAAACTCCTATTTGACTCTGACTTGCTTGTCTTATTGGGATTTTCCCACTAAGACAACATCTCATCCCCTCCACTACCTCCCACTGTAGTTGGGAAATAGGTTTTTCTTGAAGATTGTGGGCATTTTTCTTACTAGTAATTTTGGGAAAAGCTTAACTACAGAAAAGATTTGAAGACAAAAACAGGCTTTGGACCAGAATGGGAGAGTAAAGGAAGTCACAGACTGGGACTCCCTGAAGATGGGCTGTTTCTAATTCGGGAGTAGACAGGCACAGGGGAGCCTGCTTCCGACTGGCATCCGGGGCTGATGAGGAGACTGAAGCCGAGACCCTGACGCCATGGAACTCTCTCTCTCTCTCACACACACACACACACACAGACACACACACAGACACACAGACACACACACAGACGCACACACACACACACACAGACACACACACAGACACACACACACAGACACACACACAGACACACAGACACACACAGACACACAGACACACACACACACAGACACACACACACACACACACACACGCACAAATAGTGGAAAATGTCAGTATCTGGGGAGCTCTCAGGCCCTTTGAGAGTGCTTAATTTCTGGCAATCATTGGTGGAGCTCAAGCCCTCACACTCTGAATATATATATATATATATATATATATATATATTTTTTTTTTTTTTTGAGGTGGAGTCTCACTCTGTTGCCCAGGTTGAAGTGCAGTAGCACGATCTCGACTCACTGCAACCTCCACCTCCCAGGTTCAAGTGATTCTCCTGCCTTAGCCTCCTAAGTAGCTGGGATTACAGGCACCCACCACCACGCCCAGCTAATACACTTTGAATATTTTACAGGAAATACTACCTGGCATTTGGATGGGAGGCAAAGCTGTGTTACTAACCCCTGGGAAGTAGGTGGTGTTTGTCTCAGGCTCCTTTACTTTTCTTTCTTTCTTTTTTTTTTTTTTGTGGAGACAGTCTTGCTCTGTAACCCAGGCTGGAGTGCAATGGCACAATCTCAGCTCACTGCAACCTCCACCTCCTGGGTTCAAGTGATTCTCCTGCCTCAGCCTCCTGAGTAGCTGGGATTATAGGCACCCACCACCACACCTGGCTAATTATTTTGCATTTTTAGTAGAGATGGGGTTTCACCATGTTGGCCAGGCTGGTCTTGAACTTCTGACCTCCGATGACCACCCACCTCAACCTCCCAAAACACTGGGATTACAGGTGTGAGCCAACGTGCCCGGGCAGGCTCCTTTTCATTCATCGATTCCCTTTGGCAGTTCCAGGCTCCCTTCCCGTAGGACACCATCCTCCCAAAACACACCCTTGCAGAGGGGCTTCCTGCCCTGTCCCGCCTCCTCCAGGCCTCTGCCGCCAGGCCCTTTGCCCTCCTGGCCCCTTCCTGCCCCAGATCTGGCCAACTCTCTGCCTTCCAAGTGCACACTGGGTGCCCCACACCCTCCCCAGGCTCAGGAGGTAGATACAGAGTAGGAAATGGAAGCTTATGCAACTTACTCAAGGCCACAAGGCTACAGGTCGGGAGCTGGGATTTTAACCCAGGCAGCCTGACTCCAGGGTCTGGCTCTTTGCCCTGAATCCTCCAGCCTTCAGGGCTCACCCTTCCTTTAACAAACAGATAAAATGTCTCGAGTCCATCTCCTACATCCTGTGGGAAGTCCAGCAGCCTCCTCAGCCTTTCTAAGGCATCCTGGGAGGTGGGGGTTGGTTATATTCTCCTGGTTACTGCTATCCGAATTCTTCATCCCTTCAAGTCTTATTGCTGCCAGCATCTGAGCATCTGCTGTCCTCTCTCCCCTTCCCTCACCCAAGGCATGAGCATTCTCCATCTTCCTTCATTCCCCCAAGCATACCTCAACCAAGCCAATCCCTGGTAACGTGTTCTTAAGGACTGAGGAGGTTTCGTAATAATAGAGGGTCACTATTCATAGCTGAAAGTTCCGAATGAGGTCTCACTGTCCTGCAGGCCCACCCCTACATCCATAGGGATGGACAGGAGCACAAAGGGAGACCTCAACCCTCACCTTCTCCCCTATTCTCATCCCAACAACAGCTCCATCCTGCACACGAGGGACCTCACATGGGAACTCTCTACTGCCCATTTTGGGATCAGGTCATTCCCTGGTCCTCATGGAGTGGGAGAGGCTCCAGCGGACGTACCTCATTGGCCCCACACAGTGGTGTTGGCTAGGACAGGCCCTTGGGAAGCAACTCTGTACATCTTCTAACTCCACTTTCAGTCACATCATGGTGGTAGCTTGAAATCAGTGATGGTGGGAATATTTACACTATGGAAATTGACAAACACTGTAAATCAGATTTTTATTTTCCTGGGGAGCTATTTTGCCAGCACACCACTGTGCCATGGATGCCTCACCCCATGCACACGGGCACAGCCAGAGAAAGGCCAGATCAAAGTTCTCCAAGGCAGTGGTTCTCAGATTTTGCTGCATAATAGAATCACCTGAGAGTTCTGGCAGTTGGGAAATTGGTGTTGTAACGAGCTTCCCAGGAAATCACAATGCACAGCCAAATTGCAGACCAATGCTCTAAAACATTTCTTAGCAAAATTTAGCAGAAAGGCCAGGCATGGTGGCGCACGCCTGTAATCCCAGCACTTTAGGAGGCCGAGGCAGATGGATTGCTTGAGGTCAGGAGTTTGAGACCAGCCTGGCCAACATGGTGAAACCCCATCTGTACTAGAATACAAAAATTAGCCAGGCATTGTGGTAGGTGCCTATAATGCCAGCTACTCTGAAGGCTCAGGCAGGAGAATCGCTTGAATCCTAAAGCGGAGGTTGCAGTGAGCCGAAATTGCACCACCGCACTCCAGCCTGGGGAACAGAGTGCGACTCCATCTCAAACAAAACAAACAAACAAACAAAAAATTTAGCATACATATAAATTGCCAGGGGGTCTTTTAAATGACAGGTTCTAGTTCTGTAAGTCTAGAACTAGACTCCTAGGTGGGGCCTAGGAGTCTGCATTGCTAACAAGCTCTCATGTGCTACTGATGCTGCTGGTCTCTGGATCACAATCTGAGTAACAAGGGTCTAAAGCACAGGGCCTAAGGGTGGTACTACTATTCTGAGGAACCTCAGCTTTGTGGCTCATGGGGAATTTCTGGAGTTATCTTTCTTCTTTTTTGAGACAGAATCTCGCTTTGTCACCGGGGCTGGAGTGCAGTGACGCAATCTCGGCTCACTCCAACATCCACCTCCAGGGCTCAGGGGATTCTCTCTCGTGCTTCAGCCTCACCAGTAGCAGGGATTACAGGCATGCGCCACCATGCCTGGCTTTACTGTGTTTTAGTAGAGATGGGGTTTCACCATGTTGGTCAGGCTGGTCTTGAACTCCTGACCTCAAGTGATCTGCCCACCTCAGCCTCCCAAAGTGTTGGGATTACAGGCGTGAGCCGCGGCACCTGGCCAGAGTTATCTTTCTTCTTAAACCCTGGCCTCAGCAATTTTTTTGGAGCAGAGTCTGGCCCCTTTTACCCTATTCTAGGTCACGGCAAACCAGTCTCCTTTGAAGCCTGAAGAAAATTCCCAAATTCTTGCCATCTCATTGTGTAGATCCATTCTCCTTCCAGACAATGCCAGGCTGTGGGTAGGGTGGAAAGGAGGTTCAGCTTTCATAACCAAACAGGTATTTTCTTAAACAATCAAGCCCCTTTCCTTCTACTCCCTCTGCCCATCCATCTTACGCCTCTAGAATTTAGATGCACAACTACAATAATTTCTTTTTTGTGTTGATTGTTTTCTTTTCCTGTTACATTGGTAAAGACTGGGGCTTAGTGCTGAGGGCCCCAAGCCGAGTGTGAATGACCCGCAGCTCCATCGAGTGGCCCTGTGGGGTGGGGACAAGGAGGGAGGACCTGCAATGGGGTGGGGACGAGGAGGGAGGACCTGCAATGAGGCGCCAGACCCGGGCAGCCTAGTGGTGAATCCCTCAGTCACACAGGCTGAGAGTTACCACCAGACTGTTGGCAAAAGAAGCAGAAGATGCCACAGAACTAAAACAATAGTGAACCTCTCCTTGTTGTGTAAAAGCCTAACTAGAGACTAATACAATCATACCCAATTCTTCCTACAGAGTATTGGGATCAGTCACCATCAACAAATCTTTTGGTTTTTATTTATGTATTTTCTATTCTTTAGAGGCAGGGTCTTGCTGTGTTGCCCAGGCTAGCCTGGAACTCTTGGGTTCAAGCAATTCTCCCACCTCGGCCTCCCAAAGTGCTGGGATTATAGGCATGAGCCACCACACCTGGCTAACAAATCTTTTGTTGCTCAAAGTCTTGAGTTAAAGAAACCTCCTCTGTGTTGATACAGATGGATAACTGGATACAGGTGACCCGACCTGCTCTCCGAATCAAGGTTCTGATGCCCACGTGGCCTTACGGAGGCTGGCAGCCCGTTGGCATGCTGCTGTTGCAGTGAGGGGTGGTTGTGTCTGAGTAAGGCCACACTCCAAGGCCAGTCTCTGCTCTGCGTGGCTCAGGGCTGACCTGCCTCAGGAGAGACTCGTTTGGGGGTGTTGCTCCTAGTGATGGGAAGTTAGATCTGATCTAAGCCGTCCTGGTGTCTCCCAGCTCCCGGAAACTCACAGCCTTCTATTTCACGGGCCATGTGCTTTGCCAGAACTTGTCTCAGAGCGGGTGAGTTTTGGTTATGGGCCTGTTGGAATGTTTACTAAGCAGGGGTTTTCTGCCTGGCACCTGGTCCCGAAGCTTCCTCCAAGTCAGCCGGTGGCTCCCGTGTTCCTGTGCAAAGGCACGGCACTCTCAGGATGATCTGGAAAGCCCCGAGTCCGCCCACTGTCTGGAACTGCCTTTTCCTTTCATAGCCACTCCAAGTCCCACCTCATTTCTGGCAGGAGTTTTGAAGTGCCTCACAGCCACCGCACGTTCTGACTACCGCTCTCACTGCATATGGGTGCTGCTTCCCTCCCCGCCATTTGGAGAGCCCCTGCCCCACCTCCCTGTTGCTCCCATTCTTCCTATTTGCCCAAAGGGTCACTATCACAATTCTGTTCCACGTAACAGGAACAATGGAGGGGAATTGCAGTTCAGGGCACACCAAGTAAATATTTAAAATGGACTATGAGGCCGGGCGCATGGCTCATGCCTGTCATCCCAGCACTTTGGGAGGCTGAGGCAGATGGATCACCTGAGGTCAGGAGTTCGAGACCAGCCTAGCCAACACAGTGAAAACCCATCTCTACGAAAAATATTAAATGGACTACGAGACGTTCAAAGCTTCATTGACCATCCTTGCCATGGCAAATATCTCACAGTCATCTTAGGGTCCAGGATGCCATGGTGCCACCTCTGTCCAGAAACTTCTCTCCCTCCTTTCACAGCTCTAGACCCATGTCTTAGTAGCACCCAGAGGAGACAAGATTCTTGCAGCTTTATCAGACAGTACCACCGAATTCCTTTCCTTGGTAGCAATTCTCTCCTTCCTGACCACTGCTGGTGATCTCAACCAATCGTGTTCCATCAGGGTAATTGCATAAGCAGCCATCTACCGCTGAGATCAATACTATTCCCTAAATGCCAAAATAAGCCATCATTTTATATTTTTGTAGTGATATTTTTCTTTGTTACATCATAAATTTCAGGAATATTAAAAAATTAGGAAACAGTTCGGCAGTTTCTCAGAAAGTTAAACATAGGATTACCGCATGATTCAGCAATTCAACCTCTGGGTATGTCCCCAAAAGAATTAAAAGCAGGGACTTGGACAGATACTTGTGCAGTGTATTTATAGCAGCATTGTTTGCAATACCCAAATATGCATCAGAGGATGGGGTGGATAAACAGAATGTGGTCTATGCATACAGTGGACCATCACTCAGCCTTAAAAAGGAAGTTAGTCTTGACACATGCTGCAACAAGGATGAAGCTTGCAGACATTGTGCTAAGTAAATAAGCCAGACACAAAAGGGCTGATATTACATGATTCCAGTTCTATGAAATACCTAGAGTAGTCAAACTCATAGAGACAGATAGTAGAATAGAGGCTACCAGGGGCTGGGAGAGAGAGAAATGGGGAGTTATTTGTTGAACGCATACGCAGTACTGTTCGGGATGAAAATGCTCTGGAGATGGATAGCAGCGAAGGCTGCACAACAATGTGGATGTACTTAATGCCACTGAATTGTACATTTGGAAATGGTTAAAATGGTACATTTTATGTTATGTGCATTTTATCACAATGAAAAAAATCCCACAAATTAGGAGCCTTGGCTCTTTCATCTTCTGTACCCTCAGGCAACACCCTTCCATGTCCATGTCCCTGGAGAGACCTAGAGGGGGACAGGTGAGGGCTGAGGGCAGGGAGAGCTGGTGACTGCAGCGCAGCTGTGCCTATAAAGCAGGAGAGGTTGTTTTGAAGATTCTGCTTCTCTTTGGGATTCAGCATCAACACTTGGCTCACAGGTAAGCCCTACCTCTGAAGATCCCAAATGTTTTGCTGTTTTCAGTTTTTACCTGTCTTTTGATGGAGTGGAAGCCAGTTCCCTCCCTGGGATTAATATTCACAACAAGCAGCAAGCGATTAATTTAACCAGTTGAAATTTATTGTGCCTTCGCCTTAACTCAAAGCCCAATTCTGCTGGGTGTTTATTTTTCACTGTTGATGCATTGCAGATGACAGCCCCTAAGCCTCTGAGTGGAAAGCACAGCATGCTACAGAGGTCCTGCCCCCGCCTCCTGTTCCTCTTACCTGACCCCCTGAAATCTAGAGAGCTCTCTAAGTTCCACACCATGTCTCACTCAGAAAAACCAATTCTTGACTGCTAGTCTCTAGGAACAGTTGGGATCCAAGAGCCAGTTTAAGATTTTGGTTTCATGCCTGACTCATGGAACTGATGACTCATTTCATTTCAGGGGGCTTCCGTCAATGAAACCTGACTGGAACTTACAAGCACATCCACCCCCACTCGCCGCCTGCCACAGAAACAACCAGAGAGGCTGAGCATCTCACAGATTGAGCATGAAACACTCTCAGCTGCGTTCAGCCACATTCGGGGTTGCACGTGTGCTAGCCGGCATTGTGCGGCTCATCCCACCCCAAACCCTCTCCTCCTACCTCACCTCGCTTCACCCCGCCCTGCTCCCCCGCCCTGCAAAGGGACTGTTTAGTGAGGACTCCAACTGTTGGTGTCTAACAAGGCAGAACAAAGGCCCGCGTGCTCATGGAGTTCCATTTGGTGTGCACAACAATTTCAGAGCACAAATGGAAAAAGAAAAAACAAGAAGGTTTGAAATCTATAGCTGGCTTTTATCAAACCAGAACTTGTAGCTCTCAGCTGACAATCAGCCAGCAGCTAAAACCCACAAGGGACAGCTCTGACTTGCAGCTTCTGACTGGCTATTAGCTACCAGCAGCCTTCTGACCCTTTTTCCAGGGAAGTAACAGCTGGCAGCTGACAAAGGCGCTGGCAGAGTGGGTAACTTACGCTTCTCTGGGAACGGATCTAAGATTGGCAGGAAATAAGGCGTTTAAAATATGACGATTATAAGCATTTTCACTTGCCTTTTTTTATTATGCTTTTGGATTCTGGCTCTGATTGCTAAAATGTATTATGTGCTAAGGAGCTTTGATGGCATTTTTTGGAGAAGAAGATGTCCCCGCGCTTTCCCTGACACTAACACCAGCGCTTCAGCCCAGAAAAACGTGCATTCTATGAGTGTTTTCTACGTGACCTTCTTGAAAACAATTCTTAATAACAAACATGATAGACTAATGGCCGTGAGATTACATGAGCTTAAGTGAAGCGCTGCCAGCTAATTAAAGCACAGCTTTGGCTCATTCGGGGCTGCTGGGCAGGGCCTTCTGTGGTGTTGGGGAGAAAAGTAGAAATCGGGATGAAGTGTAGATGGATTAACCAGCAGTAGATTGAAGAACAATTTAGCCTCATTTCTCTCTTTTATGTACCACGCAGCCCTCCATTTTTTTTTTTTGTCACAAAGGGCAGAGGTAGGGGGATTACAACAAGCCATCCTAATAGAAAAGTCAGTGTGAGACGTGATAACCACCCTCACTCAACAGGGTGGGAGGACACAGTGCGACGACTCCACACTTACGCCCCTTGGTCCTAGCTGCTTTGTTGCTGTGACTCTTTTTCTAGGACATAGCACTTTGGGGTTGTAGCCATTACACTATCTGCAGTATTGCTATTTTAATTTTGGTAATAATAATACAAGCTGCTTATTATAATGGTTGACTTCTATTGAACGTTTTAATTAAAATGTAGATGTTCAACAGGGTGCAAGTGTTCATGCCTGTAGTCTCCACACTTTGAGAGGCTGAAGCAGGTGGATCACTTAAGGCCGGGAGTTCGAGACCAGCCTGGACAACATGGCAAAACCTCCTCTTTACTAAAAATACAAAATTTAGCCCAGCACCAGCTGGGCGTGGTGGTGCATGCCTGTAATCCCAGCTACTCGGGAGCTGAAGCTGGAGAATCACTTGGACCTGGGAGGCGGAGGTTGCAGTGAGCCGAGATCATGGCACTGCACTGCAGCCTGAGTGACAGAGCGAGACTCTGTCTCAAAAAAAGAAAAAAAAATGTAGATGTTCAAGGTAATGTTTGTCCAAAGAGTACCAGATGGGTGAGGAGAAGAACACCAAGTGGCCAGCAGGACAGAGAAACTTATCCAAAAGGTCAAAAGGAGTGGACTGGCCGAGCACAGTGGCTCATGCCTATAATCCCAGCACTTTGGGAGGCCGAGGTAGGTGGATCACCTGAGGTCAGGAGTTTGAGACCAGCCTGGCCAACATGGTAAAATCCCATCTCTACTAAAGATACAAAAATTAGCCAGGCATAGTGGTGGGCGCCTGTAATCCCAGCTACTTGGGAGGCTGAGGCAGGAGAATCACTTGAACCCAGGAGGCGGAGGCTGCAGTGAGCCGAGATTGTGCCACTGCACTCCAGCCTGGGTGACAGAGTGAGACTCTGTCTCAGAAAAAAGGACTGGACTAGCTAGAAGAAGAATGTTTCCTTTACAGGCTTAAATGGCACAGATATGTGCATTTGACTTAGTAAGCAGGGTATTTTCAGAATACTGGGTTCTGTTTCTTATGTTCTTGCCTAAGAAAAAAAATCAATTTTAATAGGAAAGCTTATTTTTCAAGATGGTGGACTGGGCACGTGGGTCTCTGCACTCCCTCCCAAGGCCCGATTGAAATGATAATAAACGCATTTTAAAAGGGTATAGCCCTATAACATGAAGAGAATTGAGGAACAGGAATCAGTAGACTGTGAGAGAAGGAAGATAAGAGAGAGGACAGTTGATTTTCCAAATAAGTCCTCCTGTACCATTGGTTTTTTTAATCATGTAGATACATCACTTTGATATAAAAGATTTTTAAGTTGGAAGGGATCTTTGTTGTCTTCTTCCTACTCCAGCTTTTAATTAAGACCACATTTCCACCATTCTAAAGACATGATCTGAGATCCTATTTTTAATAACAACCCCCAGAGAAAGGCAACACAATCTCTCCTGAACTGAGCTGTTTCCCTGTCTGATGATCCTCATGTTTTGGATTCACATTTTCCTTGCAGCCTGAAGGTGATCATGTACACCCAGGAGTAGCCCAGCTCCGTTCCATGAAATGAAACGTCCAGAGCTGTCCTCTTTATGTTTTATATGGCAACACATTTTTATGTGTGATTAAAAAACAAAACAACAAAGTAAGGAACGTACTAAGCTTATCAAAGTACAATAGTTGCTGTTTCACCAGAAAAACTAGTGCTTTCATTCTATTTCTAGCGCTGTTAGGCTAACCCTAGGGAACCAAAGGCATTTTGCACTGAAATAAAGAATAACACTTAACAGCTATAGTCAAGCTCATGACAAAATGGTGAAATAGGCAAAGTTTTTTTTACTAGGATTTTCCCATCATCCCTGGCTGGGTGTTTCTCCTCACTCAGCTCCAGGACAACTATTGCTCTCTAGGTACCAGGAAAACAAAACAAACTATTTTACAGTAAAGTGTCATCGACTCCGTGTGAGTTCTACCCCAAGGACATTTGTGTTCCATATCAGTCTGTATGCAATCAAGAGAGGGAAACTATACAGTAGTTTGAACAGGGAAAGTGTAACATACAGAATTACTCGTTATAACAGGAGACTAAAGTAACAAAGAACTGATGGGTAAGATGTAAAAAGAACTCTAAAGAATATCAGAACGGCAGCTGTAAGGAGCAGCCACTACCTTGAGAGCTGAGATAGAGGCCAAGGAAGAGACCCCTAGGGCTGAGATCCAGACTTTGTTGAAAAGGCTCGGCTGTGGCACAGGGGATGATAGAGAGGACAGACAGGTGACACTTCCTGGAAATCCATCCTCCGGGGTGTCAGGAAAAGCTGATCACAGGAAGATACTGTACCAGATGCATTCTGCTACAAAACCACCCAAGGTGAGGGAAGTGCCCAGGAAGCTGCGGCCACTGGGTGCCTCTGGTCACCATAGGAGCCAGGCATAGGAGAAGTTGCTTGTGCCACAGGAGTCTTCTAAGCTTCAGGTGTCTGCCAAGCAAGCATAAGGGAGCCAGGACAGAAACCCCTTCCTCCTGCAGTGTCTCCCAGACCCCTCTACTGAAGCCCCAACCCACAGTATATGTTTAAATGACTAAACATATATACACACAGCTTAACATTGTGCCAACTGCAAGAGAAAAATGTTTGAAGGGCACAGCTCCATTTTTGAAGATCGTGCAATGAATGGTGAATTTAAAGTCAAGAGGCTACAAATTTATAACCAGCACACACTGTAAAAGAGAAAGAAAAGATCAAGGCAATGCTGAACCCAATGGGATGAATTTCTAATGGTAAAGTTCCAGAATAAGCAGGCTAGTGAAGGTATTTTGGAGAAGAACAGCTTTCTAATGGTCCACAAATCACACTATGTAGATGACATAAACGTATATCACAACTGATGGGATTATTAAGTGCTGTTTCAAGGCAGGAAAGGGATGCTGTCAGGCCTTGAGCTCTTAGTTCAAGTTCACCTCCATTCCTAGGTGTGTCTAGGACTGACTACTTGCCACCAATTCCATTTCCGCTTTCAAGCACATGAAGAGAAAATATTCCCCAGACTTGCTTCTAGGTGGGGCATGCAACAAGTTCTGGTCAATTGAATTTGAGCAGAAGTAATAAATGTCATTTCCAGATCAGGCCCCTAAAACATCCCATTAGACCATCAGTTCACTGATCGGCAGATGAAGGTAGGGGATCCAGTAGAAGGCTCCAAAGGAGCTCTCGGGGATGATGGTACCCTAAGGTGAAAAAAGCCCGAGTGATAGCTTAGAGGAGAGATTCTCTGGAGAGCTGCCAAACCACACTGCACTACAGTCTGACTGAATTGTTAAGCCTCTGATACTACTGGAATTTTTGTTACTGTAGCTAGTGTTAATTACCCTGACTGATACACTGTGCAAATTAAGAGCGCGAGGACAGTCTCATTCTTAAGCTTAAATAGCAGAGAGATAGTACTCATTATTCCTTTAGTTTGAGCTTGTCAGAATGAGGAAGCTAGGTCATATGTTCTCTTTGGTTCTATGTCTCTTAAGTGTGGGATGTCTGAGTCCCGAAGTAATTTACCATGGTCCAGTGTGGAGGGCCAAGTATGGCAAACCGGTCACCGCATTGAATAGACAACGATGCTATGGAAATAAAACATCAGGACATGTTCTTCTCTCGCTTCTGGGAATTAGTGATTTGTATAAAGAGGCTTGACATGGAGGCACAAAATAGAATGCATGAGTGACAGAAGGGACCACTTCCCCTGCCAAAGGCCAGCCCCTGCTCTTTCAGGTCGCTCCACCCCGGTCCACACCGTTTGCCCACTGCAGGAGCTTTCAGGGTCTGGGCTCAACTCTTCTCTCTATTGTTCCCTGATGAGCAGAAATAGCCTTGGTCACATATAATGCACAAATATTTTTAAAGTGCCTTATTTTTCATATTTAAATTATATTAAATGTATATTTATATTAAATATGTATATTAAATGACTATATACACACATTTCCCTCCATTTTCCCCTTCAGATAACCCCCCAGTATATATGGACTTTTTCGGGGTATGTATGGATGAAAAAGGAAAGATATTGCACGTAGTAGGTATCATTCCAGGTCAAACCAAGTGAGATACTTCTGCGGCCTCCTCTGATTTCATGGCTGTCAGGCTATAAAGCCAGCCGGAGAATGCCTCCGAGACCTCAGCTGGAGAGAAGCCATCCCCTGACCTCTGAGATTCGAGACCCTCTGGAGAACTGCCCTGACCCTCAGGGGGTTTCTTTATGTGACGCCCATGGAGTTAGCACGAATCTCCTGAAGGTCCGCATCCTGTGATCCAACAGCTCGTGAGTTAATCACTTTTAACAGCAGCATGGCACAGTATAAAGTTTACGGAGGATGGACGTAAATTTGGGCCTGGAAAAAGCACGGTTCCCTGTGGTGACAGGCAGCTGGGTTGGGGTGCTCAAACACCCCCTTTATTGGATCACAAATGATATCAGCTGGAGGCCTTACTAGCCCCTAACAGAACACACAAAACAAGGATCTGAGAGAGAGAGAGCCCGTCCCGTGCTAGCACCTAGCATCCCACATCCAAACTTGGAGCTGCTTTTCCTGCTATGGAAAGTGCTCAGCATAGGAAATCTATGACACTGAAGGCAGCCCCCTCTAACTCCAAGCAGACACCTTTTTGGAGGTTTTAGTGAATTTCAGAGAAACCAGGGTTAGAAAGAAGGAGGCTGGAGGGGGAAGCGAGAGAGAGAGAGAATTTTATTCTCCTGTCTATTGACACATGAGTACATGGTTCTACTTTAAAATTCTGTTTTGGGATGGAGAATCTCCAAAATAGCTCACTAAATCAAACGTTTTTGGAGGCTTTTTACAGTGAACTCAGTATCAGCGCCCCACTCTCTATGTGCCCCAGGATGTGCCACAGGCTCCACACTTACAGCTTCATCTTTGTCTTAGTGCGATCGCACACACTGACGTGTGTGCACGAAAGGGACCCTGAAGTCTACAGGGTTAAGGACTCTTCTCACACACTGAAGTCCCAAACCACAGGAGCCTTGACAGGTTTCCTTGTGGCACCTGCCAGGCTGACCATGTTATACATCATTCTTTCCAGGAAAGAGTGGATGTTGGCCTTGGAAGCCTGAAGGTGAGGCTGCGTGGGGGTGCTGGTGGGTGGAGTGTGGAGGAAGGCAGTGTCATCTTGAAGAAATGTAAAGTGGTACTTCTGGGTTCGACCTGGAACATCTGTCAAAAAGCCAGGGCAGCAGGGGTCCCCAGGGAAGCCAGCACAATAAAGGGAGTGCTGTGCACCCAATGCGGCCTCAGAGAAAGCCGAGGGCCACTGGGGCAATGACCCTGCTCTTGTGAAGCCCTGGAGTACTAATGTTGCTTTGGCTCCTTCAATCTTGAGAACAGAGCGGGCAAAGTGCTTCAAGGAGTGATTTATGGCCAAGAAAGGTTTCTGTGGAAACCGCGCCCTGTTAGTGGAGGCAGCACAGTGCAGAGGTGAGGAGGGTGGGTTCTGGCACTGGGCTGGCTGCGCTCAATTTCTGGCTTCTCCACTTATTAGCTGTGTGACCTTAGGCAAGTCACTCAGACACCTGTCCCAGTTCTCCCAACTATGAAATGAAGATAATAGGCCTTAATGTGAGTAACTGGTTAGAACAGAACCTGGCATATACAGGGGAACTTAGTAGTCTAAGCACTACACAGAGGAGGACAAAACAGATGAAAGTCCCTCTGCTCCCCCATGCTGGTGGCTACCTGATGCTTCCTAAACAGAGAAACGCTAAGGCCAGGCACAAGGGCCAGGCACATGGACAGAAATGCAGAATCCACACTTCCCTGGATTCCTCCCTTTCATGCTGGGAAGAGCTCTGGGCAGCGAGTCAAAGGACTTGCCTTTTATCTCAGCCCTGTCACAGGGACCACAGACCACACACACCCAGTCTTCCAGCTTTCCATTTACGCAGACTCCTGCAGCAACGGAGTGGGAGCTTGAAGATAATCTAGTCCATATTCATTATGTGGATAATAGCAGTAACACCGCTGTGTCAGCATTTATTAAGAGTTTCTTGTGTCAGACACGAGACCTGTGTTGTAAGTGCCTTATGAGAAGTGGCTCAGTGTTACTTCTGATATGAGTTAGTACTCTCACAGCCATTTTACAGATGGGAAAACTGAGGAAGAGAGACGTTAAATGCCAAATTTTATACACATTATCTCATCAAATTAGTACACATGAGACAGGTATTTTGATTTACAGATGAAAAACTGAGGCTCAGAGAAGTTAAACATTCTACCAGACCCTTAAAGAGGGAGGAGACTTATATGTAAGTTTGTATACATTTTCTGTTAATATGAGTAGTCTCTATTTTATTTTGTTGAGAAATAATTTATAATCAGTATTGTGCACTAGTCTTTTTTTTTTTTTTTTTTGAGATGGAGTCTCGCAGTGCCACCCAGACTGGAGTGCACTGGCACGATCTCGGCTCACTGCAACCTCTGCCTCCCGGCTGCAAGCGATTCTCCTGCCTCAGCCTCCCGAGTAGCTGGGACTACAGGCACCTGCCACCACCCCCAGCTAAGTTTTTGTATTTTTAGTAGAGACAGGGTTCCACTATGTTGGCCAGGCTGGTCTCAAACTCCTGCCTCGTGATCTGCCCGCCTTGGCCTCCCACAGTGCTGGGATTACAGGCATGAGCCACCTCGCCCGGCCAGTTGTACACTAGTCTTAGATGTATAGCTCAGTGGAATTTTACTTACATATGTACCAATGTAACCACTAATCTGATCAAGATTTAGAACATTTTCTGCACTCTAGAAGATTCCCCTGTCCCCTCCCAGTGCCTACCTCTGGCCCCTAAGATAATCACTAGCTTGACTTCTGTCACCATTGTGGCATTGTTTGTTTTTGGACTTCATACAAATGGAATCAGACGGAATGTACTCTTCTGTGTCTCAAATTATAATTCTGAGATTTCATCCACGTTATGACTTGTATCAATAGTTTTTTCCTTTTTATTGCTGTGTAATATATTCCACAGTATGAATTTATGCACAATTCATTGACTCATTCTTCTGTTGACGAACATTTGGATTGTTTCCAGTTTGGGACTGTAATGAATATACTTGTTCTGAATATTCATGTACAAGTCTTTTTGTAAGCATATGTACTATTTTCTCTTGGATGTATACCTAGGAGTGGAGTTGATGGGATATAGGGTAGTAAGTATATGCTTAACTTTACTGCCAGTTTTCCAAAGTGGTGAGAGAAATTTATACTCTCATTGAAAATCAATGACCTTTTAGTTGCTCCGCATCCTTGTCCAAGCAAGGTCATTCCTTTTGCTGAGCCGTTCAGTGCTGTCCCAGTGTGATTTTAATTTGCATTTCCCTGTGAGTAACGTTGTTGAGCATCTTTTTCTATGTTTATAGGCCATGAAGAGATCCTCTTTTGTGAAGGGCCTCTTTTCAAGTCTTTTGCCGAAGTTTTTTGTTTGTTTGTTTGAGACAGAGTCTCGCTCTGCTGCCCAGGCTGGAATGCAGTGGTGCAATCTCGGCTCACTGCAAGCTCCGCTTCCCAAGTTCACACCATTCTCCTGCCTCAGGCTCCCCAGTAGCTGGGACTACAGGCGCCCGCCACCATACCTGGCTAATTTTTTTGTATTTTTAGTAGAGACGGGGTTTCACGGTGTTAGCCAGGATGGTCTCAATCTCCTGACCTCGTGATCCACCCGCCTCAGCCTCCCAAAGTACTGTGATTACAGGCGTGAGCCACCACGCCCAGCCCATCTTTTGCCAATTTTTAAATGAATTGTCCTTTTCTTATAGATCTGTAGCTCTTAATATACTCTGGGTAGGAGTATTTTGTAAGAAATATATATTGCAAATATCTTGCCAAGCCTGTGACTTACCTATTCACTTGCTTAATGATATTTTTGATTAACATACATTCTTTTTTTAAATTATACTTTAAGTTCTAGGGTACATGTGCACAACGTGCATGTTTGTTACATGTGCATGTATCTTCATAGCAGCATGATTTATAGTCTTTGGGTGTATACCCAGTAATGGGATGGCTGGGTGAAATGGTATTTCTAGTTCTAGATCCTTGAGGAATCGCCACACTGTCTTCCACAATGGTTGAGCTAGTTTACAGTCCCACCAACAGTGTA
Organism: Piliocolobus tephrosceles; assembly: GCF_002776525.5. Taxonomy (NCBI): domain Eukaryota; kingdom Metazoa; phylum Chordata; class Mammalia; order Primates; family Cercopithecidae; genus Piliocolobus; species Piliocolobus tephrosceles. The sequence continues at coordinate 10,623,255 of NC_045438.1, read as the reverse complement.
AAAGTGTTCCTATTTCTCCACATCCTCTCCAGCACCTGTTGTTTCCTGACTTTTTAATGATTGCCATTCTAACTGGTGTGAGTTGGTATCTCATTGTGGTTTTGATTTGCATTTCTCTGATGGCCAGTGATGATGAGCATTTTTTCATGTGTCTCTTGGCTGCATAAATGTCTTCTTTTGAGAAGTGTCTGTTCATATCCTTTACTTACTTTTTGATGGGGTTTGATTTTTTCTTGTAAATTTGTTTAAGTTCTTTGTAGATTCTGGATATTAGCCCTTTGTCAGATGGGTAGATTGTAAAAATTTTCTCCCATTCTGTAGGTTGCCTGTTCACTCTGATTGTAATTTCTTTTGCTGTGCAGAAGCTCTTTAGTTTAATTAGATCCCATTTGTTGATTTCGGCTTCTGTTGCCATTGCTTTTGGTGTTTTAGACATGAAGTCCTTGCCCATGCCTATGTACTGAATGATATTGCCTAGGTTTTCTTCTAGGGTTTTTATGGTTTTAGGTCTAACATGTAAGTCTTTAATCCATCTTGAGTGTAAGGAAGGGATCCAGTTTCAGCTTTCTACTTATGGCTAGCCAGTTTTCCCAGCACCATTTATTAAATAGGGAATCATTTCCCCATTTCTTGTTTTTGTTAGGTTTGTCAAAGATCAGATGGTTGTAGATGTCTGGTATTATTTCGAGGGCTCTGTTCTGTTCCATTGGTCTATATCTCTGTTTTGGTACCAGTACCATGCTGTTTTGGTTACTGTAGCCTTGTAGTATAGTTTGAAGTCAGGTAGCGTGATGCCTCCAGCTTTGTTCTTTTGACTTAGGATTATCTTGGCAATGTGGGCTCTTTTTTGGTTCCATATGAACTTTAAAGTAGTTTTTTCCAATTCTGTGAAGAAAGTCATTGGTAGCTTGATGGGGATGGCATTGAATCTATAAATTATCTTGGGCAGTATGACCATTTTCATGATATTGATTCTTCCTATCCATGAGCATGGAATGTTCTTCCATTTGTTTGTGTCCTCTTTTATTTCGTTGAGCAGTGGTTTGTATTTCTCCTTGAAGAGTTCCTTCACATCCCTTGTAAGTTGGATTCCTAGGTATTTTATTCTCTTTGAAGCAATTGTGAATGGGAGTTCACTCATGATTTGGCTCTCTGTCTGTTATTGGTGTATAAGAATGCTTGTGACTTTTGCACATTGATTTTGTATCCTGAGACTTTGCTGAAGTTGCTTATCAGCTTAAGGAGATTTTGGGCTGAGACGATGAGGTTTTCTAAATATACAATCATGTCATCTGCAAACAGGGACAATTTGACTTCCCCTTTTCCTAACTGAATACCCTTTATTTCTTTCTCATGCCTGATTGCCCTGGCCAGAACTTCCAACACTATGTTGAATAGGAGTGGTAAGAGAGAGCATCCCTGTCTTGTGCCAGTTTTCAAAGGGAATGCTTCCAGTTTTTGCCCATTCAGTATGATATTGGCTGTGGGTTTGTCATAAATAACTCCTACTATTTTGAGGTACGTCCCATCAATACCTAATTTATTGAGAGTTTTTAGCATGAAGGGCTGTTGAATTTTGTCGAAGGCCTTTTCTGCATCTATTGAGATAATCATGTGGTTTTTGTCTTTGGTTCTGTTTATGTGATGAATTACATTTATTGATTTGCATATGTTGAACCAGCCTTGCATCCCAGGGATGAAGCCAACTTGATCGTGGTGGATAAGCTTTTTGATGTGCTGCTGGACTCGGTTTGCCAGTATTATATTGAGGACTTTTGCATCGATGTTCATCAGGGATATTGGTCTAAAATTCTCTACGTAAGTGAAGCACTCCTCAGCAAATGTAAAAGAACAGAAATTATAACTGTCTCTCAGACCACAGTGTAATCAAACTAGAACTCAGGATTAAGAAACTCATTCAAAACTGCTCAACTACATGGAAACTGAACAAACCTGCTCCTGAATGACTACTGGGTACATAACGAAAAGAAGGCAGAGATTAAGATGTTCTTTGAAACCAATGAGAACAAATACACAACATATCAGAATCTCTGGGACACATTTAAAGGAGTGTGTAGAGGGAAATTTATAGCACTAAATGCCCACAGGAGAAAGCAGGAAAGATCTAAAATTGACACTCTAACGTCACAATTAAAAGAACTAGAGAAGCAAGAGCAAATACATTCAAAATCTAGCAGAAGACAAGAAATAACTAAGATCAGAGCAGAACTGAAGGAGATAGAGACACAAAAAAGCCCTTCAAAAAATCAATGAATCCAGGAGCTGGTTTTTTGAAAAGATCAACAGAATTGATAGACTGCTAGCAAGACTAATAAACAAGAAAACAGAGAAAAATCAAATTAGAAGCAATAAAAAATGATAAAAGGGATATCACTACCGATCCCACAGAAATACAAACTACCATCAGAGAATACTATAAGCACCTCTACCCAAGTAAACTAGAAAATCTAGAAGAAATGGATAAATTCCTGGATACATACACCCTCCCAAGAGTAAACCAGGAAGAAGCTGAATCCCTGAATAGACCAATAACAGGCTCTGAAATTGAGGCAATAATTAATAGCCTACCAACCAAAAAAAGTCCAGGACCAGATGGATTCACAGCGGAATTCTACCAGAGGTACAAAGAGGAGCTGGTACCATTCCTTCTGAAACTATTCCAATCAATAGAAAAAGAGGGAATCCTCCTTAACTCATTTTATGAGGCCAACATCATCCTGATACCAAAGCCTGGCAGAGACACGACAAGAAAAAAAAAAAAAAAATGATTAACATACATTCTTATTTTTGAAAAGGTCCAATTTACCATGTTTTACTTTTATTGTGAAATATTTTAAAGAAATCTCTGCCTACTCCAAAGACATGAAGATACGGCACTGTTTTTCACTAGAGGCCAATTGTTTTACCTTTTGCATTTAAGAATATGACTTAAGCTCAGATTAATTTTTGTGTATGGTGTAAAATAAGTGTGAAAGATTTTTGTTCAACATGGTATGTAAATGACTTGACACCATATATTGAAAAGACTGTTTTCCTGTTGGATTGCCGTGGTCCCTTTGTTGCAAATCAAACGACTATATATATGTGTGGGTCTATTTCTGGAGCCTTTGTTCTGTTCCATTGGTCTATGTGTTTATTCTTGTCTCAATAATTCTTTTTCTTTCTTTCTTTCTTTTTTTTATTTTTAATGGAATCTCACTCTGTCACCCAGGCTGAAGTGCAGTGGCACAATCTCAACTCACTGCAACCTCGGCCTCCCAGGTTCAAGCAATTCTCCCTGCCTCAGCCTCCCCAGTAGCTGGGATTACAGGCATGCATCACCACACCAGGCTAATATTTTGTAATTTTAGTAGAGATGGGGTTTCGCCATATTGGCCAGGCTGGTTTCAAACTCCTGACCTCAGGTGATCCGTCCGCCTCGACCTCCCAAAGTGCTGGGATTATAAGGCATGAGCCACCGTGCCTGGCCAATAGTACTTTGTCTTATAGTTTTATGGTGAAGCTTCAAATCTGGAGGAGAGGCCTTAGGAGAACCAGACCTGCTGATACTTTGACCTTGGACCTGTAGCCTCCAGAACTGTGAGAAATTTCTGTTTTTTTTGAGACAGAGTCTCGCTCTGTTGCCTGGGCTAGAGTGCTGTGGCCAGATCTCAGCTCACTGCAAGCTCTGCCTCCCAGGTTTATGCCATTCTCCTGTCTTAGCCTCTCTAGTAGCTGGGACTACAGGCGCCCGCCACCTCGCCTGGCTAGTTTTTTGTATTTTTTAGTAGAGACGGGGTTTCACTGTGTTAGCCAGGATGGTCTCGATCTCCTGACCTCGTGATCCGCCCGTCTCGGCCTCCCAAAGTGCTGGGATTACAGGCTTGAGCCACCGCGCCCGGCCGAAATTTCTGTTGTTTAAGCCACCCAGCCGGTGGTGCTTTGTTATGGCAGTCCCAGCAAACTAATACATTTATGTTGATTTTTATATTCTTCAATGCCACATTTAGTCTAAAACTCTAATGGTATAGAAACTTCCCATGTCTACAGAGAAGTCTGACCACGCTATGTTTTCAGCACATGAAGAGTTGTCTTTTTTTTTTTTTTTTTTTCTTTTTTTTGAGATGGAGTTTTGCTCTTGTTGCCCAGGCTGGAGTGTAATAGCATGATCTCGGCTCACCACAATCTCCGCCTCCCAGGTTCAAGTGATTCTCCTCTCTCAGCCTCCCAGGTAGCTGGGATTACAGGTGCACGCCACTACGCCTGGGTAATTTTTGTATTTTTAGTAGAGACGGAGTTTCATCGTATTGGTCAGGCTGGCCTCGAACTCCTGACGTCAGGTGATCTGCCTGCCTCGGCCTCCCAAAGTGCTGGGATTACAGACGTGAGCCACTGTGCCCGGCCTAGTCGTCTTTTTTGAAAACATTTTGATGGTAAGCAGCACTTCGGAATTCCTGAGGTTGTTTTTTTCTTTAAAAACTTCTAGACAAATGAGAGTCTCTATATTTGGTGGGGCTGGGGTGGTGTTAAGGATAATTACTGAGAAAATAAAAGATTTAAATACTCAGTATTGTCAGTAATTCTCAAGATAAAAATTCTCAAGCTAAATCTCATAAAGTAATTATGATAAAAAATCTTTGATTCTGTTTAATTAAAAAACATGTTTCTATGTATATTAATGCTTTATAGTTCAATAAAAAGTTCAAAAATAACATTAAAATAGATAAAAATTAGTGGAAGACACCATGAATCTATTTTTAGGTTGTACTTTTAAAAATCTAAATCTTTTAAGGAACTATGGTAATTACTGTATTTTTTTTTCTTTTGGAATGAAACACTGAGAAATAAGTGAATCTCTTTAAATTCCAATTATGAATGAACACAAAGGAAGGTGTGAATGGCATATTAACAAGAGCATGTGAGGAAGTCATGACTTGGTTTTCTAACTTAGGGTAATGTGTTTCACAGGAAAAATGAAGAGCTGTGCTGCTGCAAAGCAGTTTTGAAATCTGCTTGATAAACTCCATATTATAAACAGACATTTGATTTCTGGTGGAGCGCAGTGACCCACGCCTGTAATCCCAGCACTTTGGGAGGCCAAGGTGGGCGGATTACTTGAGGTCAGGAGTTTGAGAGCAGCCTGGCCAACATGGTGAAACCCCATCTCTACTAAAAATACAAAAATTAGCCGGACATGGTGGTGCTTGCCTGTAATCCCAGCTACTCAGGAGGCTGAGGCAGGGGAATCACTTGTACTCGGTAGGCAGAGGTTGCAGTGAGTCGAGATCACACCGCTGCACTCCAGCTTGGGTGACAGAGTGAGAAGCTGTGCCAAAAAAAAAAAAAAAAAAAAGACATTTGACTTCTATTGGTTTCCTCTAAACCAAATATGAAAGTTGACTCCTAAAAATCATTTTTGGTGAGGATCGTCTCAACACAACATTGAGGAAGAGTAACCCTGTATTTGGTAATTTCCCCAATGTCACAGAAGCAGGGGTTCAAACCAACTCTTCTTTCTGGCACCAAAGCCTGTGCCCTTCACCACTACAGTAGATGGGACTGAAAGACTTGGTCGTGACTCTTCAGTCCCCTTCATCATAACATTGCAGAGCCCACCCTTCAAGTACAGGGAATATATTCTGACCTATTGATGTGTGCTTGGCCACATGATTTGACCGGCCAGTGGAATTTGAAAGCTCGCGATGCACTCTGAGGTCTTAAAAGTTTGAACGGCTTGACTTAGCTCTGAGGGCTTCTGTGATAGGCATGAGACCCCAATTTCCCAGGAAGCCACTGCCCCCTTCAGCCTGGGCCCAGAATAAACACTGTGAAACAGATCTGAACTTGACCTGAAGCCTACAGCCACGTTCTGCAGCGGGCAAATTAGAACTCTGAACCTAGAGTCCAGTCAAGCATAGCAGGGTCCTGGTCTACCTGAGACCCATGAGAAAAAGAAAAAAAAAATCTGCTGGGCGCGGTGGCTCAAGCCTGTAATCCCAGCACTTTGGGAGGCCGAGACGGGCGGATCACGAGGTCAGGAGATCGAGACCATCCTGGCTAACACGGTGAAACCCCGTCTCTACTAAAAATAATACAAAAAACTAGCCGGGCAAGGTGGCGGCGCCTGTAGTCCCAGCTACTCGGGAGGCTGAGGCAGGAGAATGGCGTGAACCCGGGAGGCGGAGCTCGCAGTGAGCTGAGATCCAGCCACTGCACTCCAGCCTGGGTGACAGAGCGAGACTCCATCTCAAAAAAAAAAAAAAAAAAAAA
>NC_045438.1:10610995-10616885 GCF_002776525.5 Piliocolobus tephrosceles | reverse complement strand
ACCACTACTTGACATATTCAAAATGTGGTTCTTGGACACTGGTATCAAAATCATCTGGCACTTATTAAAAATGAAGATTATAGGAAGATGATTACTTATTTACACTAAGGAGTTTAATGGAACAAGTCAGCAGGAGATACTAAATTTAAGAATATATTAAAATTAATATTGAGGCAATTCCACTTCTAGATATTTATCCAAGGGAAATCCTTACAGATGTCCATAAAAAGGGCAAGGATGTAACTTTGTTTGTAACACTGAAAATCTGGAAATAACCTAAATATCCATCAACAGAAGAATGGTTAAATGATGCCATTTCCACCTTATGGCATACCACTAAATATTATTTGTTAAAAAGAAGTAAGAAAAATTCTCTGGGTCATACTCTATGGTGAAAAGTCAAGGTGCAGAACAATATGTGCAGTAAGATTTCATTTATGTAAAGAAAAAAATATGTCTATGTGAATGTATTAAAAAAAGATTGTGATGATACAAACCAAGTTAAGAAGTGATTACCTTTGGGAAGGTATGATGTTGAGAAGTGTGTTGGGGCGTCATTGCTTTATCTGTAGTGTTTATTGTTTTTACACTGACTAGGCTGTACACATATATTATTTGTGCCATTAAGAAGAAAAAGATTATGTATTTTTAAATGCAGCTGAACACGGTGGCTCATGCCTGTAATCCCAGCCCTTTGGGAGGCTGAGGTGGGAAGATTGCTTGACGAACCTGGGCAACATAGTGAGACCCTGTCTCTACAAAACATTAAAAAAATTAAAATTAGCCGGGCATGGTTGTGTGCGCCTGTATTCTTGGCTACTAGGGAGGCTGAGGTGGGAGGATCACTTGAGCACGGGTAATTGAGGCTGCAGTGAGCTGTGATTGTGCCACTGCACTCCAACCTAGGTGACAGAGTGAGACCCTGTCTCTAAAAAAATTTTTTAAAAATTTTAAATGTAGATGTTTAGGTTTCACCCCAAATCAGAAGAGTCTAGGAATCGACATTTAACTAAATTTTCAGTCCCTATCCTCTCAGTTGCCTGAGTCAGCAGCAAGCTCAGGAGGAAGCAGCCAGCCAGGGGAAGAGCTGGAAACATGATGTGGCCTGGGCAAAAGGCACACTGCAGGATTTCTCGTGTGGGGGAGGCAGTGGAGAATTCTGCCTGAGGGTTTTCGGTTTTAAGAAAGCCAAACAAGTCCGGGCGCGGTGGCTCACGCCTGTAATCCCAGCACTTTGGGAGGCTGAGGCAGGCAGATCATGAAGTCAGGGGATGGAGACCATCCTGCCTAACACGGTGAAACCCCGTCTCTACTAAAAATACAAAAAAATTAGCTGGGTGTGGTGGCGGGTGTCTGTGGTCCCAGCTACTTGGGAGGCTGAGGCAGGAGAATTGCTTGAATCCAGGAGGCGGAGGTTGCAGTGAGCTGAGATCGCACCACTGCACTCCAGCCTGGGTGACAGAGCAAGACTCCGTTCAGCGGCCGGAGAAAGTTCCTGTTAATGTCTAGGATGCCCTCTACAGGGCATCGCCATCTCACCCTGGTCCGATCCCACCCCTGGAGAAGTTTATCTGAATCTTGGAAGGGTAAGAGGAGGTACTTGAGATAGTTGCATTTATCAAAAGAGGGCATGAGAATTGAGGTGGGGCATCCTGAAGTGTGGCCAGCCCAGGGAGAGGGCACCGGCCACCATTCCACGTGGAGACATTCTGACAAGGATGAGGTAGGGCACAGGAATAAACCTAGTGGGAGTTTTCAGTATCTTTTCTGAACAGCTTCATCTATAAAACCAGGGGCTTGCCCTGAAAAACAGTCCCTTGTGCCCTGTAAGTCTGTGATCTGCTGAGACTCTCTGCTGGAGGCCAGGCTCATCAAACCCAACAGGGTGGCACCTCCTTGAAATGCTGGTGTGAAGGCCCAGGACCTGCAGCCTCAAATCAAGTAGGAGAAGAGCTGTGAGCTGGGCACACTGACCCAGTGTGATGGCAGTCAGGTCCCCAGATCCCCAGCCCAGCTTCATGGCTGTTCTCAGGACACTCCTCACAGATCACAAGTCCCTGTTGGATCAGGGACTTGGCTTTCACAACAGTTGAGTCATGCCAAGTCCGCCTGACCTGCCTGGTTGCTTCTCCAAAAGCTGAAGGCCCCATGCTGAGGCTGCCCTGCTGCCCTGCCTGGAGGGGAGGATCTGCAGCCGTGCCCTGATGTGTCTGCTCACCAGCCCCCTTCTGTGTCCCTCCTCGCCAGCAGGGGCAGACTATGAGATGGTTGACAGGGATGTCCAGATCAGAGTTGAGGGCAGGAGCCTTCCATGGCTGGGCCACTGGGGCTGGGGCAAGAGGGACTGAAAAGGAACCTAAAGTATGCCATGCAATTGTTCTGCGGCCAGAAGTTTCCAGCAGGAGGCAAAGGAGAGGAGAAAAGGGCATACATGACTGAATGCTCTATTCCTCCAAATTCGTAGTTGGAATCCTAACCCCCCGTGTGACGGTATTAGGAGATGGGGACTTTGGGAGGTGATTAGGTCATGAGAGCAGAGCCCTTGTGAATGGCAGCAGAGCCCCTATAAAAGAGACCCCAGAGAGCTCCCTCTTCCCTTCCACCAGGTGAGGACACAGAAAGAAGCCACCATCTCTGAACCAGGAAGCACGCCCACACCAGACACCAAACCTGCTGGTGCCTTGACCTTGGACTTCCCAGCCTCCAGAGCTGTAAGAAATAAATTTCTAGCTGGGTTTGATGGCTCACACCTATAATCCCAGCTACTTGTGAGGCTGAGGCAGGGGGATCACTTTAGGCCAGGAGTTTGAGACCAGCCTGGGCAACACAGAGAGACCCCATCTCTAAAAAGGTAAAAACAGGCCAGGCGTGGTGGCTCACACCTGTAATCCCAGCACTTTGGGAGGCTGAGGTGGGTGGATCATCTGAGGTTAGGAGTTCAAGACCAGCCCGGCCAATATGGTGAAACCCCGTCTCTACTAAAAATACAAAAAATTAGCCAGGTGTGGTGGCACATGCCTGTAATCCCAGCTACTGGGGAGGCTGAGGCAGGAGAATTGCTTGAACTTGGGAGACGGAGGTTGCAGTGAGCTGAGATTGCTCCACTGCACTCTAGCCTGGGTGACCAAGTGAGACTCTGCTTCAAAAAAATAAAACAAAACAAAGATAAAAACAACAACAAAAAATTCTGTTGTTTATAAGCCACCCAGTCTATGGTATTTTTGTTATAGCAGCCGAATGGACTAAGACATGTTCAATGACAAATTCATGACCTTGAAAGGTTATTCAGTAAGTCTGGGAGGGGCTGAGAAACCTGCATTTTTCTTCTTTTTTTTTTTCATGTCAGACAGGTAATGTGCAGACATGGTAACAAGGTTCAAGGGAGACACATCTCACACATATGCATAAACATCCAATTGTCATGTTTAAGAACTAAAGGATCAAAACTTGCATTTTAAAAGATTATCTTAGTCCAGGTGTGGTGGCTCATGCCTGTAATCCCAGCACTTTGGGAGGCTGAGATGGGAGGATCACCTGAAGTCAGAAGTTCGAGACCAGCCTGGCCAACATGGCAAAACCCCATCTCTACTAAAAATATAAAAATTAGCTGGGCATGGTGGTGTTTGCCTGTAATCCCAGCTACTTGGGAGGCTAAAGCAGGAGAATCGCTTGGACACGGGAGGCGGAGGTTGCAGTGAGCTGAGATCATGCCATTGCACTCCAGCCTGGGCTGAAAGATTCTCTTAGATCATGCACAGGCAGATTTGAGAATGGTGATTTTAGGTTAACCTGTGGGGTTTGTTCAGAAAGCTTGAGAAGGGTCAGAGGTCAGTGTGAGAAAGCAGACTTTGTTTCAGCTGTCAGGAGTTTCCCTCCCTGGGATAAGGGGCAAGAGCTTGATTCACCTTGTGACCTAGAACCTCAAAACCAGCCCCTTGGTACAGAGCCAGGCTGGAAGTGCAGCTTGAACAGCATCCCCAGGGCTGAGCCCCAGGCACAAGGCCCAGGAGGGGCTGCCAGGCCCACATCTGCAGTCAAGATTCTTACTGGGAAATTCTTACATGTTTGCAAAACGCAGCTAATGTTTCACGCACCGTCTGCATGAGCAGCTGCTTTCTATTCTTGACATGGGCCATAGGATCTCGAACCGGAGTGGACGTGTCCACATGTAATATAGACACTCCCTCTCCTGATAAGTCCGAAGCAGGGTGTGTCTGTAACGCCAGCTAAGGTAGGGCTCTGCTGGTTTCCTGACCACCCGTGGAAGTCTAAATCAGGCCTTCTGAGTGTACTAGCCAGTTTCAGCAATAGGCGTGAGTGCTTTAATTTTAGACAGGAGCAATCCTAACACTTACAGCAAACAGCCTTCCCATCAGGCTAAAAGTTCCAGAAAGTTTTATATTACAGCGCCAAATCCAGTGTTATGGTTCCAGTCAATTCAGGAAATAAAAAGTCTACAATTTATTTGGTTCTCTAAGACTCAGAACTCCTGGCCAAAAATGTACCCTTTGATCTCATCCCTTTAATCTGAAGTATTCTCTAAACGCATTTCCATTTTAACGAGCACTGCCTTCTACTGGCACAATACTCTTTAGGGAAGAAACTCGGCTTGTGTTTCGGGATTCCAATCCTTGGATTAAATTCAGTGTCATTATCGGTCCTAATGTGTGCGAGGTTCCTACCCTCAGTGAGCTTAGTGGCAAGAAGCAAAACTCAAGGATGTATATATACTAACAGCCACACCAGCAGTGCTGTGCAGGGTCTGCCTTCAAAAGACCAGAGCCAGAAGCGGGGGGTTCTCCGAGGGTGGCCATCGCTAGACGTGTGAGTTGCGTCTCAAAGAGTGGATAAGCTTTTAAGAGGAGGAGAGAGGGAAAAAGAACAATCCAGGTGCCTGCAGAGTTGTGGGGAACTCAGCGCAGCCAGGAGATAAGGCACGGGTGACGGTGGAGGTGATGGGACAGAGGAGCCTGGCCAGACGGTGGAGCCAGACTGTAGTGGGCCAGACTCCCTCGGATTTGCTCAAGTAAAGAGCTGAGGTACACAATGCTTCAGAGGAATCTCACGGAAATGGTGCGAGGCAGCGTAATTGGACCTCCCGATGCTAGAGCGTGGACAGTAGCTGTTCCCAGTCACTCTCTCTGGTGGCCCACGGTTTCTTGCCACTGCTTCTCTCTGCACGCTGTGTCCTCTGATCCCTCATAGGGCAACTCTGGCCCTGCCTCAAGCCAACCTGTAGGCCAAGCATCTGTCACCACAGTCTCTCGATTCTCGGTTCTAACTCGACAGAGACAATTTGATGAGCCAGTGGCCAATGGACGGCCTGTCCCCTGGTCAGGTGTCTACCCCTCGAATATCAGCTGTTCTGGTCGGGGGGCAGGGTAGGGGTGTTATACAGTGAAAACATAACCTACTGGGCTCACCCTTCAATAGAAGGGATCGTGTGTGTGGAAGTTGAAAGAAAGAGGCATGGCTGGGCAGGTCCTCCAAACAGGTCTCCTTCCACTACAGATAGTCAGTGGGAACTATCACTTTTTTTTGAGGAGGAAAATATCATAATTAAGGCTGTCATTCTGGAAGATTACTTTCTACCATGTGAAGGATAAGACTGAAGGGGAAGGGGAAGTTGCCAACACGTATCAAACATCTACCATGTGCCACATACTTGGCACATGTATCTACTGTATACCTAGCCCCTATGATGCTAGATACTGTTTGCATATTACTTTTCCTAGTTTTCACAAGAGCCCATTTTATTTATGAGAAAACTGTAATCTCAGTGCTTTGGGAGGTTCAGGTGGGAGGATTGCTTGAGTCCAGAAGTTTGAGACCTTCCTGGACCAAAGAAAGAAAACACACACATACACACACACACACACATACACACACA